>NW_027526203.1:372749968-373070331 GCF_048455015.1 Haemaphysalis longicornis | reverse complement strand
CTTCAGAATGGTGCAGTAGTTCTCTTCAATATACTTTAAGGGAACAGTAGGCCGGAAGTACAAAAATATGCGCTACAGACAAGTATGTTTACTATTGTACATATCTGTACAGTGTTGTATATTACTGAGTAACGCGTCCAGCAACAAAAGTACAAAACCTTCTTCCCACCAGAGCGTGCTAAACATCCCCCGAAATGCGCCCGTTTATCATGGCGGGCTCAGCTCGCCTTTGCCTCACGGCTGTTCCTGTATTTAGCAGAGAAGGCTAGGAGCCGATTATATTGTTTGTTAGCTCTAGAAGAAAAAAATGTGTATCCCGAAAGTGCGCCTACACAGTCGAGTACCGTTCCGCTTTGAGTCGGGCTGTTTTACAACGAAGTTGTTAGCGTTACTTTCACTGGGATCTTTCGCTACCGCCGGCTTCGTTCTCATCCCGGTAAACTGAAAAAACAGATAATCCGCCACCCCTCGTCCCTTACGGGAAGCGGAGTGACGGAGTTGCCGATTGAATGACCAATTAAATTGTTGTAATTCTGTGACCAAATCATTGTCAGCTCCGATCGACCATCATCAGAGTTCAACGTGCACCTTTTCTTTTTTTTACGTTTCCTTTCTTATTTCGTACCCTGCATGCACGCTGCTAGCCTACCATGCCTTGAGCACAATGGCCGAAGAAATACCTGTGCGCCATCACCCCCCCCCCCCCTTTTTTTTAACGTTATTCAGCCCTTTTGAGGCCATTTGACGGCATTCTAATAGTAGAGAGTCGTGCGCGTCTATCGACTAGAGGCCATTCATTCGCCTGATCTCGGGGCGGTTACGTGTATCTCCCAGTCGTGCACCACGGCGGGCTGCGAGAAGTAACCGATGGCCACATTCGCGTGAAACTTTGCGCCACTTTCGCCCGGGGAGGTGTCCATTAGGCCGAGTTGACCGCATGCAGCGCGAGCAGCATCCCGGCTGTCCGCGGGGAGGGTCACCAATCGGCCGAGTCATGAGGAAGGCGCGTGCGGCGAGAGGCAGCAAAATGTCCCGCCAGTCCGCGAATCGCTCCGTGTCGTATAAATAACAGCCTCGGCTGGGCCGCGCGGAAGGGCTGGAATGCGCTAGGGGAAAACGGCCGCGCCGGCCGCGGTTGCTGTAGTCGGATGGCCACCGATCTCGTTGAGCCGCACCGCGATGTAGTCTGATAAGGGGGCAACGCGCCGCTGTGCTCGGAGCGGGAGGGAACCGGCGCTCCTGCTTTGCCTCTAAGCAGCGCACCGGCTCTTCCTGATTGCGGGATCACGGCGCTCGGCGTGAGCGCGACGACAAAAAGGCAGCCAAGTTCGCCGATGAGAGAGGAAGCAGCACCCCGCCCCTGCAGCGGATGCGAAGGGGCCGCCGCGCTGCTATTTTGCGCGGATATATGTCCTGCGCGGCATATATGTTTCAGTAAAAATATCTCCCTGCCCGCCGAATGCAGTGTGCGGGAAAAGGACGCGAGAAAAGCGCAGGAAGATGGGCTTTTAAGTTTTCACCAGACCGCACGCTCGCTTGGGAGGCTTATCGGCGGGCTAAGATAAAGAAATATAGTTGTTGAGCATTTGACACGGAAGACTACGGGTCAGTGTCCGGGATTTTTTTTTTCTTTCTTTTTCGCACGTACCTTCGCAGCTCTACCATGCAAGGAGCCACGCACGGGGAACAGGGCAGGCAAGGAGCGTGATCTCGTGAGACTTGCGAGATCGGATTCATGCGCGAAATCGCTTCATATCCGCTTTGAGTATTACTTCATTTATTTAAAGACTAATTTTGTGAATGACAACCAAATGGAATGTATTGGTCTGAGTGACGATTGCGCACCCGTTCTTAACGACACTTCCCATCAACCGTATCGTGGATATCGCCATTCGTATCCCGATGCATATCGCGATGTTTTACTCCTTTTCCCCCAACCCCCTTTTTTTTCTTTCACCTTTTGTATTCACCCCCATCTGGAGTAGTAAGCCCTAGCGTTAGTGGGGCTGTTATTAAATCTTTCTCTCTCTGTCTGTCTTTCTCTCTCTCTCTCTCTCTCTCTCTATATATATATATATATATATATATATATATATATATATATATATATATATATATATATATATATATATATATATATATATATATATATATATATATATATATATATATATATATATATATCCGCCGCGCACTTTCCTCGTTGAAAATCAACACCAACAGAATTTTCTTATTTACTAATATCTTCCAGGCTCGCTGCGCAGGGAATTGAATAAGGGGCGCTACAATATTAAAGAAGCACTGAAAAAATTAGAAAAGAGGGAGACAAGTTCAAATTAAATGTGTAATTTTCACAACCACAGCGTAATTATTCCAGAAAAAAAGTCCGACAATTAAACAATATAGATGCGAGGGTAAATAAACGCGCATGAACATCATGGAAGAGAAAAGAAATACAGTCAAACTCGATTACAACGAACCCGGACAGAGCGAATAGAGCGAATCGAACAAACTCAAATCAGTTATGAAAATACATGCGAAACATATTCCTTATAGCGAAGCGCACATCGGATGTATCGAACTCGGTGAACCTAGAATTGCCGCCGAAATGCATGGTCTCACAGCGGTAATTGGGATGTTCATTGGCCGCGGTTGAGACATTGAGCCTCACATGGAGCGACGTGACACCCGACACTTTCCGTAACTGAAGGAGAGTGGAAAGCCGGGCTAGTTGAAAGTGGTTCATAACTGCAACTGCGCACAACAAAACGGGACCATAGATTTCCTTCGGGGATTTCCTAACTGTCGTCGACGACCAGGTGGCCGTCACTGTGAGCCCCTCTGACGCAGACACCATCGTCGATGTCATGGCAGCTGGTGCTGTTGAAAGCTCCAAAGAGGCAGAGCATGCCGCGAGTGAAAGCCGACCAATGCTTAATGAAGCGCTTTCGGCAGTTGATACGCTCAGACATTATTGCTTCGATATTGAAGGACACGAACTCGAATGTGTGCTAGTTCACGCCGCCAAATAAAGTGGAAACTAGAACCATTTTTTTTTTGTGAAGTAGGCAGTTGAGGTGGAAAGTAGCCTTATTGCCTGCAATAAATGGATTGTTTTGTGTATGCTAACGACATACTTCATATTGTGTTGGTTTCCGCATGCGGGGATGGGGGGTGTCGCGCGTGTAGCGAACTCGCAACAAAAAACTCGTTATCGGCGGGTTTCGCTATATCGAACTATTGGATATATCGAACTAATTGCGGCGCATATTACAGTTCACTATAACCGGGTTTCACTGTAAAGCGTATAGAGCGCTTTCGGAGCTAAGCCGGCGAAAGCACAAATTGGTACAATAGATTGAACATGTCCTGTAACACCAATAAGTTCATTGAAACAGCGCATGCTTGAAAAGCACGACACGATATTGCCAAAGAAAAACTGCAGTGAAAAAAATAATGATACAGTCGAACCTCCTTAAAACAAAGTAGTATCATGACAGTAATTCAGTTCTTTATATCCGGTATTCGTTGTAACAGTATAGCTAAAAATCGGTCCAAACCAATCGGTAATCTGGCTACCGCAAAAATCCATGGTACGTAAACGCGTTATTTTAATCTTCGAACCTATTATAAACAGGGTAACTCTTATCTTTCTCCTTGTGGAATTTCAAGCTCAACGAACAAGAAAAAGAATCGGGAAATTACAACAGAACAAAGTTCATTTGACAAAACATGCCTGCGTTCCTATTTTTCGAGGAAGGATGAGATCTTTTTCTGGTGGCTATTCACAGCACTGAGCAGGATGAAAATTTCAACAGTGTGCACGAACAAAGGGACCTTTTCAACTTCTGCAGTTTCGGACGCCGGGAGTTTTTCCAAGTAGCTTCTCAGCCTACTGGTCAAATATTTCTTCGTTATATCCGAGAGTGCGCATGGCTCTCACAGTTTCACTTTCGTTATAAAAGAATAAGCGTCATTGAAAGGAAGCGTTACCAACCAAAGTTCGTATTTAGTTTGCTATAGCCGATAATCCGCTATATCAGTGTTCGTTATAACAAGGTTCAACTGTATTTGATTGCCACCTTGCAGTAAACAAAACAGTCAATTAATTGATTGTGGGGTTTAACGCGCCGACGCGACGCAGGCGATGAGGCGCGGCGTAGCGGAGGGCTCCGCATTAATTTTGACCCCCTGGGGATCTTTAACGTGCGCCAAAATCTCGTACACACGGGCGTTTTTGCTTTTGGCCTCCATCAGAAAAGCGGCCGCGGCGGCCAGTAATCGAACCTGCGAACTTGTGCTCAGCAGCACAACGCCTTAGCCACTGAGCCACCGCGGCGGGTAGGCATGAACACAGATGACATGTGTGATCATGAAAGAAAACGGCAAAATCTAGTCGTGTAATCTTTGGATGATTTCTAAAACATACTATTTTGCTGTTTGGGCATTACCGAAAGGCAATTATTAGAAAACCATGCCATTGCTCCTGCATAAGACTCCTTTCGGTAGCGTAACAGCCGTTTTGTATGATGAGTGCCCTGTTAGCAATAAATAAATTGAAGCACAGTGGAATCGGATGGGTATAAATCGAAGTCGATTATAAAGATGTTCAATGTGAATAAAAAAGATAAAAGTAGGGCCTTGAGGCCCTCCGGCTGTCAAAAAACTTTGTAACTGAAACTTATTTGATTATCAATGGCCACTAATTTGTAAAGATCGCTGAAATAATTTGTAAGAAATTTTTATATGGTCCTCTGAAACAGAGTGGGTGTAATTATTTTAATAAAATCTTACGCGCTTATCCATGTCGAATGCTTTCGACATGTCAAAGAAAAGGGCACATGCAAGCAAATCGTAATAAATGTCATTCAATTCAATTCAAACAAGCATTTGACCCGTCAGAGAATCCTTCAAGAAAAGCTATTGTGCCTGGTCGAGCTATAATTCTGAATTGACGATTGGAAATGATGGGAGACTAATTTGAAAAAAGAACTGATGCGTTCTAACAGGAATTTTTTCAAGAGTTTGTAAAAGTATGAACATCACGGATGCAGGCCTATAATTTTCAACGTGGTATTTAGCTCCACGTTAAAAAAAATGACAGCCTTACGGTAGCAGTTTCTAACGTTTCTGGAATCGCAGAACTCTCAGGAAACCATTAGGTGTAACAATAAGAATACCAGATATTCCATTTATGCCCGCGAGCGTGTTCCGCCTATAACGAAAGATTAGCCTAGGACGGTCACCCGCCGAAAGCTCTCGCAGAAACGGCGACGCTGGCACGGCCTTTCCCAGTGTAGCCGTGTGTTCATATATGGGCATGCAAAGACCGCTTTGCTGCCCGTGCAAAGTGCTGATTGAGTGTGCCTGCCATGGCGGCACATCACCAGTAAAAGCGTCAACAAGAGGAGGAAAAAGAACCGCCTATTACGCCGCGAATACGATGAATTAAGGCCCCTGTTCTTGAACTATATAGCCTAAACTGCGCTTCGAGGTGCGAATCATTTCATTGCCATTTCATTTCATTTATTTCACGTTTTTTGGCACACGAGGAGGCGGGAGAAAAAGCCACCCAGCGGCAACTTGACGAGGCCCCTGCCCCCTCTCAATGCAACAATGCAGCAATCAATGCAACAACTCTAGCACTGTAAAACCGACATGCTGTGAAATAATGATCCGCAAGGCTATGCGACATGACACGTGGCGTCAGGTTCAGATTGGTTCCCGTACGACAGTAGCATCAGGGCATGGGATGTATCACACGACCACTCGCTGTATACGTCTTGAAGTGTTGAGGAGTTGACGATGCGTTGCATGCCAAACGCCGCGAAAGGTGCATGCATACCGACACGGCAAGCTTGGTGGAGCATAAAGTATCAATGCTCAAACCACCAGCCATATAAAATTGATATTCGCCACTACATAACTTGGAAATCTGTTCAATCTCCCGCACAAAATTACAAGGACTCCTAAGCACTGTTTTTAATGTAGGGACTTCGAAAGAATCAGCGTTGAGTTGCTGAACGTGTCCAGTCATTATTGTCTTTTTCTCTTCCTTTGCGTATTTTTCTACTTCTACTATGAATCCTCATGCACACGCGCGTTGGCATCGCCGAGTAAAAAGGCCATTTCGCGGGAACGTACTTTGCTACTCGCATAATTGCTGCCTCTGCAACTAGCATGCTCAAATTACTCATGTATGCCTCAGTGCATGTCTCTAACCCGGACTGACCGTGTTTCACACGCCGTCAAACCACCTTACATCTACCAAGCCCAAAGTGACTCTCGTCCGTGCTAACTTTTCCAACACCGAATACTCAACCGCCCTGGCCTCCCATGCTGTAAAGTATCTGGCGGTTACCCTAACATCCAATATTGGTCCTGTCCTCGCGCTACTCATTCGCCCCACTAGTAGTCTCCCCCTACACTCTCCCCTCCAACGCCCCCTGCTCCTGGGAGAGCTGGGTCGCTCCACCTCGGTGCCACGTTATGGCCCCAATTCTTGGAGCACATTGTGTTTGTTTTGTACACGAAGCCGCCTTCATCGCCTTATACCAGTGTCGCATCTTCGTGCCCCAGCAATAGATCCTCCGCTACCGTCGCGTGGACTGAACTTCCATGATTTGGAATTGAATCGTGTGCAATAAAGTCTCTCTCTCTCTCTCTCTCTCTCTCTCTCTCTCTCTCTCTCTCTCTCTCTCTCTCTCTCTCTCTCTCTCTCTCTCTCTCTCTCTCTCTCTCTCTCTCTCTCTCCTCTTTTTCCGTGCTGTCGCATGGGAGAGGCGCGTTCACCTTCTCTCCCCAACCCGGTTTTCTGTACAAGGACGCGTTCTGTTCGTTGACATACCCCGGCTCGGGTCCCCCCCCCCCCTTCAGCCCCCGGAAAAGAAAAACCCACCCTCAGTTTGTGAATGCATGCAGGCATGCGTATAGGGGCTAGAGGTAAACAGCCTCGGTGTAAAAACGTCTCACCAAAACACTAAGCGCCCAGGAATACCAAGTAGACGGGACAAGTATAAACAGAGTTTAGATGCTCATTGGTCGGCAATACGCTTCGCTAAGTTTAAGAATTTTACACTTAGAGTGCAATACTGTTCTAAGAACTAGTGACAACGAAATCCTGGCGAGCGGTGTCTGGTAATTGTGAAGCTAACCGCACACGTTGTATGACGAAAACTACGAGCCTCTTTCTGACTAGTCCGTATTTAATACGTTCCTCCCCTCTATGGTCACACGAGAAGATCACTCCACTATACATAACAAGCTGGAATATGGCTATGAGTACATGCAACCAATCGACCAACCGGAGCTTTGTGAGCCTCATAAATAATCTGCAGGTGCCCAGCTTAGCTGGTGCCACTAATATTAAATAATTAATATAACAAGTATCCTTTACATTACAAATCATAATTTGTGCCGTATTTTCCCGCAGTGATTGACGCCCGGTCAACTACCCGATGGCTGGAAAAATTCCAAGGTTATCCCTATGTTTAAATCTGCTGACGAAAATATACGTCAACACTACCGCCCCGTTTCCCTTACATCGATTTGATAAAACCTTTGGAACACAATATTGCTTCCCACATTTGGAAGCAACTCTAATCAGCCCAGTAATTTTATTTGCAACCAAACCGTATTCAGGAAAGGTTGCGCTTGTATGACGCAATTACTTGAATTAATTCCCGATGAACGTTCACTCTAACATCAATAACAACCACCAAACAGGTTGCATTTTTGTCGATTATTAAAAACTTTTTTTACCGTGTACCTCATTGCTGCATAATCTCCAAATTATCCGCTCGACGATTATAATTGCTAACCTTATCCTTGATCCAAATAATTTTGTTTTATGTAATGTCTTATGTAACGTCCCAGGTACCCAAAGCAGGGCATTTGCACTGTTGCTCTCCCTGATCTGTATTAATGACTTTTCAGACGACGTACCATCATGCCTACAAATAGTTGTGGACTACTGCATGATATACCAGCCTTTTAAGAAGACTAATTATTACCGTGCACTGCACGACAACCAAGACATAGTTGCAAGACATAGACAAATGGTGCAAGAGGTAGCAAATGGTTCTGAATTACCGAGTATATAACGAAGTAATCTCCCAAGTTTCAACCTATAAATATCTCGGCACGAATCCCACGCCTAACCTTTCTCGGTCTTGTCCCATAACGACGATCTGCGCCAATGCTTCGAAGAAATCACTAGGATACTGTAACCTATATCTATCTCCTCTTAACGTCTACAATTAGCTCACGAAAAAATGGCCGCGTATCTGCTCCTTTCGTTGCACATGTCGCTGTCGCCAAAAGACGATAGTCGACTTGCGCCCCTGCCAAGTAAACGCCTCCCTTGTCTTTCCCGCTCACCTCTCATGCTGTTCCTTTCCCGTCTCGTTCCTACCAAGATAACACGTTAGAGGTTTGCTCAAGTTAATTTAAATTTATTGCGTTCTACTAGTCCAAGTCGGGTGTCTCGATGCTAGCCCTGCCGTACGGCGAAACGCGCCTGAATTGAGAGAGAGAGAGAGAGAAACTTTAATGAATACCAGCTAGGTTTGCCGAGCAGCTGCGCTGGCTTGCTACGCTAGATGATAGAAGAAAAGGATGAAGAAAGCAGAAAACAAAAGAAAGAAAAAAAAAGCTATAGAAATGAAAAGATGTCATTTGATGCGCCCAAAGTTTTCAATCACAAAACTGTCCAGTTCAGTGCTCCGAAGAAACTTCAAGGGAGCTTTGATTGCACGTGCAGCCTGACTGAGACCCGACCAAGGTCTCAAAACAGCCCTCAGTTCAAGTCCTGCACCAAGCTGCCTGCACAAAGATAATATTAGGTACCCTACTACAACATTTATAGAACCACGATGCCCTGCTGCACGAGCGTTCCAAGCGGAACGTGGACCCAATCTAGTGCAACCTTTCGTTGGCATTGCCGTTTGATTTCTTAAATTCCGCCAGGAGGTAGCGCTGGCAACAGCATGCGACGGTTTTCTGCCATTGGTGTAGTATTTCATTTGCTATCGCAAAAACCAAGCATCCATGAATTTTTTTAAATAAAGGAGCACTGCAAATATCACTTATGAATTGATTTTCTGCCTTATATTTGCGTAATGTCTTGTTCTTGTTCAACAATGTTAAGAAGTATGAACACTTACATCGGACTTAGACGCTTGGATTTGGCTGTGAGTATAAAAGACTTTTGCGCAGATTTTATTTCACTTTGGCCGGGTGGCTGAATCGAGCCACAAACATAGACAGACAGACAGACAGACAGACAGACCAAAATTTCTGCATTTTGGTAGCCCAAGAAGGCTATCGTCTTCAAAATTTGTTTCCCCGCAACAGTGGTTTACTTTCACAATCTGGTCCCCTCACGCCAACTACTTAACCAACGTTATTGAAGCAATTAAAAACAGGGCAGTTCGATTTGTGTCACGTAACTAGAATTACTGCTCCAGTGTAACATACTGCAGCATAAAGTGATTGATCACTTCAGTTATTAGTCGCATGCCGCAACCTTTATCCTTTATGCCTCTTTCATAAATATGTTAGCACCAAACAAACCACACAGACTACCTCCTGGACGACCTTCGTACACACCAACCAGACTACACAACCAACTCAGCCTCACACGTATCTACGGGATAACAAATTCCTTTAAAGCATCCGCTTTGCCTCGAGCCACCCGGATGTTGAATGATCTTCACAATAACACAGCATCTGACTAACATAGAATCGTGTTGTCGTAACTTGCTCTCATATTTCTTCTCATAAACTCTATCTTGGGTGGGAACACGTTCGTCGCATGGAATTTCGCCACAGGCCGATTCGGAACAGGTCACATATGGTCATTCGTCATGTGGCTGTTTGTCGCATACGAAAGGTCGTCATAAGGGCGCGATATTCATGATTTCTTAAAGGCACAATTTGGCCTCGAAAAAGACAGAGCGCCGCGATACGACGTCGCGCATATTCGCTTACACTTTAAAAAAGGGTATGACTCCTGCGTAAAATATTTGGCAATAAATGTTTTTACCACCGCCACCGCTACCACTAGCTGAGTCCTTCTCAATTGAAGGATTCTGCCTCTAATAAGATAAATATTTTTGACCCCAACCATCACGGCGTGAAGATTACAAGCCGGACATATTCATATATGGCTCTGAAGGCGAAGACATTGTCGAAACAGACGATGCATAATTACAACGGACCTACCATTAGACATTGAGGATGGCATAGCTTGGTATAAAATGTAATGCTTTCTCATTCACACGCGTAATCAATCTTGGGCTTCTCTCCTTATTTGTAGTCGAAGGCCCCCAAGGTGGCACTTAAAAGGGGACATATAGAGCAGAGTGCTCTATTTGGTGAGTAATTTACAACTAACAATACTGCCACAGAGAAATATGTTTATGAGCGCAATTAATAGTTGCTGATGCTCATTTTGTAGTCACTGTATGGCTATTTACACCTCGGCCATGCTCTTAGTGGGTAAAGTATATAAATAGCCGTATAAAATGGAAATGTAAAACAATAATAAGAAACTCTTAGCAGCAATTAACCCAGGAAAATAATTTTCTTAGACACTGTGCTGCAAGCTTTGAATCATGCACACATATGTATACTGTGGTACCAGTTATTCCAACGTCGTGGTCATCCGCACTCAGCTGACGCAACGAGGGAGCGCTGACAAGGGCTGGCCTGTTGTTCACGGAGACAGACAAAGGAAAGAGGTTACGCGGTATCACGGGCATCGTCTTTTTCTTTTTTTCCTGCGTGCATTCAAAATACCCCATAGATGAACCGAGGGTCGGTCACGGGCATCATCCGCGCAGAATGCGTGTGGACGTTGAAGGGGACAGTTCCGGCCCTTCCTTCGACCACCCGCTGGACTTCCCCACTGGTCAACAGAACAGTTGCACGATAGCATCCGGGAGGGAAAGCTAGCCATGAAGTGAAGAAAGGAGAAGGGGAAGGGGAAGGGGGGGGGGGGGGGGCGTTCGTATGTAGCATGTTGCGTAACAGAGTACGTGTGGGAAAGCACCTTGTCACGCACGAGATTCGCGGGAAGGTCATGACCCCTCCAATGCCAAACACGCACCGGCGTTTCTTAAGGTGCGTCATTCCCGTGCGCAGTCGTCAAGCCGCATTGGAACGAAACGGTCACACACTGAGACGGAGTTCTTGAACCAGAAAGGAACGGTAACATCGCGCGACGACCATGCCGTTCGCGCGGCCTTTCGTCTACAAGTTGTGAATGCGCAATCTTTGTTGCCGCACCATGCGCCTCCCATTCGTCTCTTTGTTTTATCTTTGCGTTTCTTTGGCTTTTTTCCGACGTTCGTTTCTGTTCTGTTTTTTTTTTTTTTTTTCAGCAGCAGATTCCCACGGGGAAGGCACAAAGCCCGACCAAACTGGTGCGCTTGTTTTCTTCCCGATTCTCTTCGCTTTCGCTTTTCCTGAAGCGTCGTCCGTCTCCCGACCTAATTTTGTTCTTTGAACCCAGCAGGGCGAAGCGACAGGAACTGGGCGCTGCAGGAGACGCCTTTCACGAGGCTTCGCTCATAGCGACATTGTGGATGACGACACCGTACAACAGAAGCCCCCCTTGCAAAGTGTCGCCTCGCTGCATATAACCATAAGCGGCTCAGCGGTCCCCTCCGCGCGCAGCCCAGCCGGGCGGCCGTGAGTGCATTACTATGTCCTTCTGTGGCCGGCCGCACTCGAGGACTAATTAAAAGAAACTCGCCTGAGGAGCAACAGATTTGTCTAGTTCCTGTTTCGTTTTCCCAAGGAGACCAAGTGCGCAGGTCACAGGCTCCTTCAGAGTATTTGACTTCGTGGATATCTGCGTTGTTCAATTGTTACTGCCAATACTAGGGATTTTTTCTTGAGATGAAGATATCACCACGCGGACATAGACTAGAATGTACGCAGATGAGGCAGACTATGCTGCGATCCCGCCGGACAGGGTGTATGCAGTGGGAATTGCGCAAAGTCACACGTGTAATAACTTCAAATGTTAGCTTACCAGTATCATGAGGGCAATCGAACGTTCCTGGGAAGAGAACTTTTCAGTTCAGCATGGTACGTTAACCGAGGCTGCACTGCATGCAGACAGAAGGGCATCTCGGTGGTAGGGTGCGGCGAAAATATTCCAGTCGACTTGCGGGGGTATACTTGTGGCAGGTGCCACAGTTGACACAGGTAGCATAAGAAGGTTCCCCACTCGTCGACTGAACTCACAACTATAGGGCTCGCTCCCGCTTTGGTTCGGTTTGAGTTCGGTTTATTTCCAGAAAGTACAGAGCAACACAGCCACCTCTGTAACCTAACAGGTATACTCGCTCCTGACACGGCGTGCTTCTTTTTCTCTACTCTCTTTTTAAGATTTCATAAGTGGCTATTATAATCGGAAAAACTGTCAAGGTACGTACTTTCCCCTTTGGTCTCCTTAGCATAGGCTTCTGGCTTTCCTTTCTGTGTTCGTTCAACGAGCCCCTCATTCCTATTCGTATTAAGCGGCAAGCATGGCAAGGGTCTCTGTTCAGGCAGCCTTGTCGCCACAGTTGCCCCGGGGTCAATAAGGAAGACCGTTAAACTCGAACTGTCGGAGTGGCGCTGACATAAGTACCCCAGAAAGGGAAAGAGAACACAGCCACCTTGGTAGCCTAATTGGTAAGACATTGATGAACGCGCAATCAGAACGTTGTGAGTTCTGTCTGCACCCCAGGCGCATGGGTTTCTGTACTTTCCTGTATAGAAGCAACAAAACTTCCGGTGCATTCCGGCTGAGTCCGCCACCTTCTCCAAAGTGTTGTCACTCCAGAAACGCGCACGAAAGCAACTTCACGGTCGCCGTTGCTCTGCGTATGCTGCGAAAAATTCGGATATGGGAGCTATTGACGTAAGAGGGAAAGTGTGACGCAACCTCGTCCGAAAAGGCCCTTCCGTTGCTGCCAATGAAAGACGCCCAAGAACGTGCATTTTTAGCGGCAAGCATACTAACAGGCCAGAATCGTTTTGGTTGTCGACAGGTCTTCAAGGCGGAGCCGGCTTTTTCATACCGGTGCTGTGGGCGCACGAATCGCGCACAAAAGCCCGAATGGCCCAACTGCTCGTCGGTGGGTGGATTTCGCTCGCGGAGGTGCGCACGCACTGCGCAGTGCCAAGTGTCCCCCATGGCGACGCCGTCCCCGTTCACGCCATCGAAAAGCAGCCGCACACGTCCGCTTCGCTTCGCTCATGGGCTTACCGCTAATTGTCATGCGCAGTGCGTTCCCTTGGATAAGTGCGCATAACCGGGGTGAGGCCGCTTAACGGCCTTTTTCTCCTCGCCTTTTTGTTCCCTTGCCTTTGTCCTCGGGCACCGGGGAAGCATTATTTCCACCAAGCGGAGCAGGCGTAGAGCTCCACCGACTGGCCGCCGCTGTCATTTGCACGCCGCGCATTTGCAGAACGCTTGGAACGCTTGTAAGTGGATAACATCGGCGGACGATGTCGTTATATCCGCTTTGAGTGCCCCATTCGAACGCACAAGCAAAACGATTCGAAGGGACAGCCTTCGTTACAACCGTTTGCAAGACCTCGCTATCTCTCGTGTTGTCATTGGGAGTTGCCGAGAGGGGGTCAGAGGATTTTTTATTTAGGTAAATGGTAGCTGCGTATAGTGGCAGTCGCGCGCGTGCGGGAGCGCATTTATTTATTTATTTACTGAAACAACGGGCCTTGCGCACGCTATGCACGTAGGAAAAACAAAGCGACCTATCATAAGATATTTGGCGAACATTATCAAGAAAAAACTAAAACAGCGCCATTCATGCATTATATCTCGAGTTCAGCAGACCATAGACGGGTTCCGGACGCAGTTTGCGTGGAGCAGACTTTTTCCTCAACTCACGGGGAAAGTAGGGACCTCTGCTGTCACAGTCGCATGTAAACAGCTGCGGTTTTACAGCGAAAGTTCCACTACGCCATGTCTCACAAAGATTCATCGCTTCGCAATGACCTTTAGCCACAGGAACGAAAGTGTGGCAGGCATGACGTAGAACCGCGTAATCCGCTGCGGAGAGGCGTCGCAGCTGAGCATGCTAGGAGCCTCACCGCTGCAGCACCACGTGACTAAGAGATGGTTTATCGGCTACTTCGCCGGCGCTTGGTCACTGTCTCTCCATGGATGGCGCGCCTGTTGAGCCGTCTCTGCGCGCGCTTCAGCGCAAGCGGCAGGCGGAATCCCATCATCCAGTAGCTATAGTTAGACGGACCGTAAGACCGCCTTCGTCAGCATTCAAGAAACACAGAGAGACACACCATCAGATTTGTAATAAAGTCTGGCTTTCATGAAACGCTGTGTGCCTTGTCTTTGCAAAACCAAGCCAAAAAGGCCTTTCGCTCGTGACAACTAGGTTTACAAATGTTAAACCTGACCCGTTTTTAGATGCGACGCATCTCTTTCACTCGCCTTGTCCCTCCGGCGTCATCCGGCGTAGTCCGCATCCCTCCCCCATTCTCCTCGCCGCGCCAGCTGCGCGCTAGCGCCGCTCTCTTTGCAGCGCCATCTGTGTGTTAGCGCTCGCCGGCGCTCGCTCCGTCGCCGTGCCAGCTGTGCGTGGGTGCGGGTTAGCGCGCAGCTTGCGCGCAGCTAGCGCTCGGTTAACACATGCGCATGCGCTGCTATGCGCTGCTCTGTCTCATTCCGCTGCATATAAACGCGGTAACTGCGCCGCTCTGCTCAGTCGTTCCGCCGCCGCTCCGCCGATGACATCCTCCGATGACCACCGATGATTTGAATGGAGACTAACAGGCCTGCTATCGCGATGGTCGGCGCAACCGTAACAAGCCCCGGCCACCCCGATAAAAATTTACACCATCTTCCCGCGAAGGGAACCATGGGGTAGATGCGACGCATCGGGGGTGAACATGCTGCGTAAAATATGGACACACAACAACAATGGGCACGCTAACATAACGGAAACGCAACGGAAACCCCCGATGCGTCGCATCTACCCCATGGTTCCCCTCGCGGGAAGATGGCGTAAATTTTTCTTTGTAGTGACCGGCCACGAGGGGGCCAACGCAAGCAGTCGATCTCTCCATGGGCTCCGCAGGTTTCGTTCCACCGAAAGTAAAATAACAATTTCTTCGACGAAAGAAGCTCAGTACCAGATCGCGGAACGTACAAGGACCACGGGGATACCACATTTGCCACCGTAAGTCAATATTTTACGCTTTTATCGCCATTGGAAGTTCCGAAGCGGCGGTCGCATGCTAAGCCTACCTGGAACAATATTGACACCGGCGGGGCCCCGCGATGCCGCCGCCAGCGGTGATAGAGGAGTCGCCTTCAAACGCTGACGCGACAGCCCTGACGCTAGACAATGGCATGGATATCGAAGATGAGGCTGAAAACTCAAGCCCAGCGGACACCCAAGAAGATTAGATCGACGTCGTCAGTAAATATACGAAGAAGGCCAAGAAACTGACCGGAGATGGAGTAGCAGAAAGCCTCGTTCCCGAGATAGAAAAAAGCAAGATTACTAAGCAAACCACGCCCCAAAAACTACAGCCACTCCCCAAGAACGACTTTAAGATGGTCATCCACCCCAAAGACGGCCTTGACTTGAGAAAACAACATGCAGCTACGCTCTCCGACAGCCTTCTCTCCGCAACAAGACTCACGTGGAAGCAGGCCCACCTGCGTGTTCGTATTGACTACGATCAGAACATCATGACCATCAGCCCACCGCACGAGCAAGTAGCACGACTCAGTACAGTTACCCAGCTCAAAATTCAAGACAAAACATACGGCGTAAGCCTCTACGGACTCTAGCCGCATGACTCCTGCAAGGGGGTCATACACGACGTACCAGATCACTGCACCCCGGAAGACATCCTAGGAGACCAGGATATGAATTCGTGGCGTGCAGCAGACTCGGAGAGACAAACTCCGTTGTCGTTACAATACTGGGCTCCAAAGTGCCATTCTATGTTTACTACAAAGGGGCCGAAACCCTCTGCTACATCTACAGGAAGACGGTCCCGTACTGCTTCACGTGCCACAAACTCGGACACCGCGCGGACGTGTGCCCAACTGGTGGCTTGCGACAAATGCGGAGTGCACAATCCTGAGCAAGGACACTTGTGCAACCCCACATCTGCTCTCTGCCAGGGCAGTCACGTAACTGCCGACAAGGAGTGCAAACAACGATTCAAGGAGCCCTATATACTCAGGAAGAAGAAATGGGAGAGCGAACACACCCCACGACAGGAAGACATCACCCGAAGATCCAGAAGCGAGTCCAGGGGCAACGAAGCAAGCTACCAGGCCAAGTCCAGGTCCCAGTCATTCCCGGGTCTCCGCAGCGGCTCTAATAGGAGCCGTTCGAAATCCAAGGCACCTGTTGATCGGATTTGGTTGTAGGGTGTAACGCGCCGACGCAACACAGGCGATGAGGCGCGCCGTAGTGGAGGGCTCCGGATTAATTTTGACCACCTGGGGATCTTTAACGTGCGCCGAAATCTCGTACACACGGGCGTTATTGCTTTTCGCCTCCATCAGAAAAGCGGCCTCCGCGGCCGGGAATCGAACCCGCGAACTCGTGCTCAGCAGCGCAACGCCTTAGCCACTGAGCCACCGTGGCGGGTAGATAGAACTGTCCACCGTCAACAATGGCTAGCCCCAAGACAAGCAACCCCCACACCCTCCGCATCTGGCAGTGGAATTGTAGAGGATACAAGCAAAAGCAAGGACTTCTGCATCAATACATTGGTTCCATTAATCACCCCCCAGATATTATTGCCCTACAGGAAACTAACACCAATGTTTGCACCCTCGTCAGTAAGGACATTATAGCCGTCCAACACATTCTCACTGCAAACGAGCACTTCAAACGTTTACGGAACTAATGACCCAGAAACCCGGCAAAGAGCGCAGCACTTTCAGTCTCAATGTTTACTGTCGCCCGAAAAATAGAAGAGCCGGTCTCGCATCTCTCTTTCACCAGGTGATTATGAGAGCGGGCACAAGCCCCCTCCTTATAATAGGAGACATCAATGCAGCTCATCCTGCCTGGGGGTACTCCTACTTTAATAGGCGAGGAAATGAAGTCGCAGACTGTATTGATGAAGAGAACCTGACGCTACTCACTAATCCCGCCGAACCCACAAGAGTCGGGAACAGCATCTCGCGGGATACTTGACCCGACCTCACTCCCGCTAAAAACGCCCCCCACAACTCCTGGCACAATCTGGAGGAAAACCTTGGGAGTGACCGCATGATAATCGAGACAGAGCTTCAGGGATTCCTCTACCTCAGTGAAGCTCGAATCGATTGATTCATTGATTGTAGGGCTTAACGCGCCGACGCAACGCAGGCGATGAGGCGCGCCGTAGTGGAGAGCTCCGGATTAATTTTGACCACCTGGGGATCTTCAACGTGCGCTGAAATCTCGCACACACGGGCGTTTTCGCTTTTCGCCTCCATCAGAAAAGCGGCCGCCGCGACCGGGAATCGAACCCGCGACCTCGTGCTCAACAGCGCAACGCCTTAGCCACTGAGCCACCACGGCGGGTAGTGAAGCTCGAATCACAGATTGGCATAGTTTAAGGGAAAGCCGGCAACAAACTCCGATGGACCCCATCATAGACATCGAAAATCGGGCACAGAAACTGCGAGACACCAGAGTCCTCCAAACCACCACCCACACCCCAGATATAGACAACCATCTCTTTCATTTGTTGGAAGCTCAGCACAGCCTCACAGGCGATGGAGAAGACAAAAACACAACCGGAAGCTTAAGCTCCGCACTGCAAGACTAACGGCGGAGGCAGAGGCCCGCGCCACGAAGCTCTGCCAGCCGAACTGGCTTGGAAAATGTGATGAGCTCCGAGGCACTCTAAGCACATTCAAAACCTGGAGTCTCCTCCAATACCTCATCGACCCGATAAAAAGCAAAGGAGAAACTAGTAAAACCATGCAGACAATCATTCATCAACTTCATCATCCTTAAAGTTCCTTTATCTTCTTTATCACGGTGCCATAAACATAGACAAAGATACATACCTCCGGCCTCCTTTTTATCATTCTCGCAGAACCAGCCATAGCTATCATATCAGGCCTCTTGTTCCTCATAGTAATACTTTTAAATTTTCCTTTTTTCCACTAACCATAGCAACGTGGAATAAATTACCTAGTGAAGTTGTTGAAGCGCGTTCTGTGGACATGTTTGTTTCTAAAGTTGAAATACTGTATAACTCTGATTATCAATTAAAGTGTGTTAGCCTGTGAAATAAAAAATATGCGTAGCCATTATTAGCCCTTGTATGCTAAACACCTTTGTATAGATGTGTTAAAGTGTCGTATTTTTGCACTGTACCACTCCTGTATGAGCCTTTGAATAGGCTTACAGTATTAATAAATAAAAATAAATAAATAAACTTCCGGGAACCACAGACGATTTGCTTCGTGTTCTCCAATCCCGCTACATACCCAGTTTACCCCCTTTCCACCCGCCTCCGTGCAATGGCTCCCTAACGCTCACCTCGATTGCCCAATCACCGCAGAGGTTAGGGCAGCCCTTGCAAAAATCCGGAAGAACATATCACCAGAAATGGACCAAATCACCAACAGAGATCTGTCAAATCTTGATGACAACTCAATCTGTGCACTCACGGGGTACATGAACCATTGTTGGGAGAGAGGCGCCATACCCTCAACATGGAAAGAAGCCGAAGTCAGGCTTATCCCAAATCCGGGCAAAGATCCAAGCATAGAAAATCTGAGACCGATCTTTTACTTCATGTATTGGAAAGCTTAACAGACTACAGGGCTACCTTGAAGAATCCCAACGCATGCCACACACAATGTTTGGTTTCCGGCCACATTATTCAACTCAAGACATTCTCCTGTAAATTAAAGAAGATGTTCTGAGCAAAGCAAACAAGCTCACACCGAAGGCTATTTTGGCCCTAGACCTAAAGGGGGCGTTCGATAACGTCAAGCACGAAGTCATCCTCGAAAACCTTAATAACCTTGGCTGCGGGGAACGAATGTACGCATACATTCGATACTTCCTAACGGGTCGTGTGGCAGTCATCAAAGGTGGGGACGTGAGCTCTCAACCCATCACGATTGGATGCAAGGGCACTCCGCAGCGGGCGGTGCTTTCCCCGCTTCTCTTCAATATTGCCCTCATCAACCTTCCAAGGCAACTGGATCAAATTCCAGGTCTGCACCACGAAATATATGCTGACGACATCACGATCTGGATAGGGGAAGGCTCAGAAGGCGAAATGCAAGACAAATTACAACAGGCTGCAGACGTTGTCCGAACCTGTGCAGCAAACTGCGGCCTCAAATGCCCCCCTCGGAAGTCAGAACTCCTACTGGTGCAGAAGAGACCTCGACTCAAGAACGACACTAAGACAACCATAGAAATAGAATTAGATGGGGTCCTCATCACACCCTCACCCTCCATCAACATACTGGGCATGATGCTTCAAGAAGTCTGTTCCAACTCTGAGGTGATCCGCAAACTCGACTCTTCGATCAGTCAAATCACCCGCATGCTTCGCCGTATCACTAATAATAATCACGGAATGAAAGAACAAGACACGATTCGCCTCGTACAAGCTTTCGTTGTATCAAGAATTGTCTACATCGCTCCCTATTCCATACTCAAAACTTCTGAACGCAATAAGTTGGACGCACTAATCAAGAAGGCCTACAAACAAGCCCTCGGACTACCAATAAGAACATCGACCGAGAAACTGCTTGTGCTTGGACTCCACAACACCATAGACGAGCTCATAGAAGCCCACCTGACCGCTCAGCAGCAACGACTCGCCACCCCTCCTACTGGTCGTCACCCTTTGCGCCATCTCGGAAATTCGGTAGTGAATTCGGGGCCGGCCATGGAAGATATTCCCGAAGAAATCAGAGAAAACACCAAAGTTTCCCCTCTACCTTGAAATATGCACCCTCAGCACCATGAGGGCCGAAGAACAGCCAGAGCCGAAAACTTAGAGAGGAAATATGGGCAAAAATGCAGGGTGGTGTACACAGATGCGGCAGACTACGCCCGAGAGCATGCTATGACGTCAGTGGTCACCGACATGGCGCGAACACTCACGAGCCTGACACTTAGACGCACCAATACACTGCAAGCGGAAGAAACAGCCATTGCACTTGCCATCACTCAAACTGAAGCCATGACTGTCATCGCAGACTCACAGGGAGCATGCAGGAATTATATCAATGGACGAATTTCGAAAACCGCCCTTCAAATCCTCCAGCAAAACCCTCCTAATGTGACTATTGTCTGGACACCTGCCCACTCCAGTCTTCGTGGAAACCTCGTCGCTCACACGAGTGCCCGAGAATTAGCCGGCCGGGCTCCACAAGAAGGTCAGCAGAGGGTTAACCAGCCGTTAGTCACGCACAGAGATATCACTCAACATTATAGGCTTTCCCGACAGATATATCCGCCAGGCCATAAATCCCTCACAAAAGAGCGAGAAACCTCACTTAGGCAGCTACAGACCAATACTTTTCCGCACCCTACCAGGCTCCACGCTATATTCCCTACAATGTATACATCCACTTGCCCTCACTGTGGAGAGCTCTCAACCTTATATCACAGGGTGTGGGCTTGTCAACATAATAAGAATATAGACACAATACGAAATCCAACTGTAGAGCAGTGGGAGCGAGAGCTGGCCAGCTTAGATCCTGATCGTCAGCTTCGGCTCGTCGAGAGGGCAAAGGCGGCAGCAAGCTTTACTGGGGTCCTGGGCTGAGGACTCCACTCACAGCGCTCTTACTTGATATCAATAAAAGTTTTCCTCCTACTCCTCTTTGTAGTTTTATTCGCGAGGTTCTGTGCTTCTTTGATCCAATAGTCTTCGCTACAAGGTCTATTGTCCCCGAGAATGAATTAAGGTATTTAAGCGGTGCCACATTAAAGTGGCCAATATACTGGTTAGTACCAGTAGAAAGTTATAAAAGTTGCATTTGATTATTTGTCCTCGTGCTCTATTCCGACAAATTCGGAGGCAATTAGGGCAAATGTATTAACAAACGCAACAACTGCACCCCTAAGAACGCGTTTAAAGCATCCAGCAGATGGCGTCTACTGGAATGGCAGCATACCTCTCCATTCTTCAATAAATAGCGGAACTCTTCTGTGAAGCTCAAAATTGAGATCAAGCAGAATGGAATGGGGTACTATAGTAGAAATGGCAATCATTCATGTCGAAATAAAAGTAATGTATTATATGCTGCATGTTTCTCTTTATGTATGAAGGTAATATTGCTACCTGGAAAGAATTTAGCCGACACCACGAACCCATACAGTGACCACCAGGGATGTAGCGTCATAAAGGGCACTGTGGAAGGTGTAGGTTGGCAAACAGGAAAATGAAAGCGTATTCGAACAGCGTCTATTCACAGCTAGCATGGCAAGTCGCTTTGGTGACCCCACATGGTTGCAGGCGAAAAAGAACCTTGGAAATAACCGACGGCGGAAGCGAGAGTCGAACCGTGACATCCCCGGCATGACAGCGAATGGAACGTGCGCTTCCTGGCTGTCCTTAATATCGGCGCGCGAAATAGACTTGAGTTTTTTTTTTAGTTGCAAGCCACCCACTAAGTACCACGCGGTTTCGTTGTCTGTTTGTATACCACGACCATTCACTATTCTGAAAAATTTCACGCGCAGATGGGCTAGTTCTTGTTTTTATCGGCTTTAATATAGGATTGGGGCTACCTGGAAAACGGTGTGGAGTCCCGGCAATACTGCTCGGCCCTTACGTTGTCGATGCAGCGCTAGCTAACAGTATGCAGGGAGGTATATACTTCGTGTTAGTTGATAAAGGATAGGAACAAATGGCGCCCGCATAGAGATAAATTAATTCACAGGAAATGTTGTTTTTGACAATACCTAAACTAGCACTAAAGGCCCTCAGGCAGTCTGCATCTATCAATACACGTTACATTTGCAACCCTTCGAGCAGCCCCTGGAGCTTATTGATGAGTATGTGTGCTTGCATGTGTGTCAAACTATGGCGTCACAAGTCGTGGCCGAGACAGCAGTGGACTCCCGCAGCAATTGTAAAAAGCACGGTGAGTGAACGAGCGTACGCGCGGGTTTACACGTGCACAAAGATACGCGCACGCGCACACCTAAAAACATTTCTCGCGGGCGTGAATGACTACCCCAATTGCTGTCCGTGAGCCCACACCCTCGTTTAATTTGCACCAGGTGGCCTAGCCTCAAGTGTTTGATCCTGCTCTACCAAAGCCAATTTGTCTGCTTCATTGCAGCGAACATGATTTTCTTTTCTTCGCCGCCCTGTCCCAATCCACTCCTGATAAAATGAACAGAGGTTTGTCCAACGCAATTCAAAAACTTTGAAGACGCACTAGGACAGTTCTACTGACCTCCCGAAACGCGAGCAGAATCAGTCGCCTGTATCCATCTTTGTCGTGTTGTATCTGGTCACTGGCATGAACCGCTACAACTACCGGCATAAGCAATAACGTCCACCCAAAAAAGGCGTTGCAGGTAGAAACCCCTTCTCTTCAATAAACGATTCCCTTTTTCGACTATATGCAGAATAATTGTGAATATATTCAGTTCACCTGAAAAGAAAGTTTACGTCTTGGCTCATCCATTAAGGCATCCACAGAGAACGAGAAAGGCTGAGTGTAAATATTATTTAAACCGCTCAATCCCAGTCCATCTAGTTTAGCCCATCTGGCAGTCATGGAGTGCTTCTGACTGCCTCTGCTCCGGGAAAGGACGACGGTTAACGAGCGTTTACATTAAGCATTAAAGACTGCAATGCCTTGCGCCGATCAAGGTGACGACGGTAGTGAGCACTTTCAGAGGCGATCGAACGGTAGACAGACCCGGAATATCGCACCAACTTTATATTATAAAACGCCCGTGTGGACGACGCTTGGAGCATGTTGGTAACAGAACAAGTGAGGCCCAAACCTTGCTTTACAGGTGTGTGTCGTACATTTAAGTTCAGCTTCGGAACGTGAAACCCTATATCACTTGAATTCTGCATGAAAACTTTTTTGGAGCGTCGCTGTCCACGCGAAAAAGAAAAGCAAAAAAATCATTACACTCTCCCAAACTCTTCCAACATGAACTGGATGAACCACTTCTTGTCTGGCTTCCAGACCTTCACATTGAAGTCACGTGTTGCACATGCTGCTTGATTTCCTGACTTCTTGTGTGAGAATATCTGCTCCCTGTTCACGCAATACGTCCTACGCCTTGTGGCTCTTCGAGTATCCTGAGCTAGCGATTGCTTCCATATATACGCCGGCGCCGTCGATCAGGTCATACAAGGGTGGCACGCGTGGTGCAAACAGGTGAGCTTCGGCTCGTCAGGGCGCGATTCCTTTACTGCCGAAGCGCTTTACCTCACGCGAAGTTTTCGCAAAGCGTCACCGAAGGGCCGCGAAGCCGCTGGCTGACCTCTTTCGCTCGCTTTTCTTATTCTTAGCTACTTTTTTTTCTTCGCACCCACCGTGTCCGAAGGAGGCGGCCGCTAACAACCTTGCCTTGAAGCCCAGCAGCCTCAACCTCCCCCTTCCCGCACTTTTCCTCGGTGGCAAGCAGCTTCCAGCTATTTATCGGCATCGTGCCCGCCTTTTCCGCTAATGCAAGTGATTGGGTGCCCACACATGTATTTTCGTCAACGGCCGTGTTTTCGCTGGCGGCGACGGATGAAAGCGAAAGCTCACCGCTGCCTGACCTCTATTCCGCCAGCTGAGCCGCGACATTTTCCTCTCCAATCGAATCGCCACCACCGCTTTGACCTTCGCACAAAACGCACGCATTTCGCCTTAAGGCCTGTCCCTCGATTAATGCAACGAAACCGTAGAACCGCACCAAAGGAGAAACAATGAAACTTGATGAACTTTCGGAATATTTGGCGTTTCATCTGCCCCGATCGATTCGCATTCTTTCTGCTACTTGAACGCCTATCTTGTAGCGGTCCCCACTATAGGTGAGGAAAGCGAAGACATGCAGAGAGCGAGCCAGGACTTCCTCATCTTCTTCTTCTAACTGTTTTAGGTATGGCACATAGCCACACAGGAGTGGAGTGGGCATTAAAAAGCTAGTTAGCATCATATAATGCTTGAACTGCGCTTCATGAATAATAATAAAATAACATTTAAAGAGCAGGAATATTAGTACTAGTTGTAGGGTCTGCTAGGGACAGCTGACTGCATCCTAATTCAGGCTTCGATTTAAAGCCACGAGTACATGAGGAAGCTTCTCTGTTAATATGGGGTGGTATTCTCAGTTTTTTTTTTCCATTTCATGTCCGTTTCAAAGTGTCCATTTCGAGCGAGCCCTTACTGTCTGAAAGCAGATGATCCAGATGACCCCGACGCGGCGTCGGGGTCTTTCCATGCCATTGGTCAGAGGAAGTGCCAGTATTTCACGATTGAAATGGACGCGAAATAGAGATTTTTGAAACAGACACAACTCGGAGTTCCACCCCTGACCGAATCTTTTCTCCCTGCTACTCGTCACTTTTTTTTTCTCCGTGCACCTAATGATGGCTGCTGCAGAAACCATTTGTTTTAGGTATTCGCAAAGTGCGGGATTCTCACGAGCAAGTTTGCTTTAGGGGTAGCGTAATAATTAATTGACGTGTAGGCACACGAGATCATGGCGGCCAGTTTCAAACAACAATCCTTTGAGAGGCTAAGGACTACAGAAACAGCCAATTACTGCAACAATGAATAAGGAAACGAATGCGATCTTCTCAAAATTTAAATACTAAAAGAACATTATGCTTACAACTTCGGGCCATGTAAATAAAAAAAATCCCTTTTACTTGACGGCAATGTAAATAGCAATAAAAAGCAGGTAGAAGAATACCTGTCGAAACAGTGGCAGCCTTTGATGTCTCCAATGATTTGCACGAGTGTCCAACGTTCGGTGACAACAGCCCAACTCTCGCTTTATTCGAAGTGCGCACAAGCCACTGCAGCTGTGCACGCACGTATGGAGGCTGGTTTTGGTATTCGCGATGAGTTCCCCCTTACAATTCGTGAAGGTAGATGGGATTAGTTTTTTTAATGGTTTGCTTTCGTTTTTGAAGCAAAGCAGTTCCGTCAAGGGCAGTTGTTTCCGGTGAGTAGAGGTAAGGGGTACCGCAGACCCCAAGAACACCTAATCAGTACGCGAGCGCGCAGTCTGGTTACAAATTTATCCAATAACTTTTGAGTTCCGAGGGCGAGCAGAAGTTTAGGATACCGACGAGTTTAAATGAGCTTATAATACAATTGAGAAGTGCAGGACACGCCGAATTCTAGCGGTTGAAGCAAACAATCCGCGTACACGACACGCCGATCAAATTCAACATTTAACGAAAAGTGGAGGCAGGCATGACGGTCTGTACGCGCAGGAATTACTTTGATTTTTCGCCAGGCCCCACTCGTGAACATTGAACGAGCCAGGCGTTTAAGTAGGGTTGATTTCTGGTTCTGAGTTCTATAGATTAAGAGGTATCCGATTTAGATATCCGATGCGAATAACGAGGATTTGAGAGTGAGCAGCAACTGTTAGTTTCTCCATAGCAGTTTTTACGAAAACTGGCAGAGGGCACGGTGAAACATAAATGCGAAAGCCGGTCGTTCAAGCGATTAGCTACTTGCGTGTAAAACTGGAGTGCTTTCTACAAAACGGTATTAAAATTGTAGCAAAAATTTTAGGAACCCGTAGCTCTTTCGCATTTGGTGTAAACTATCCAGTTCCGTTCTTTAACTATATTTTAGGGCCTAAAATATGTTTAGGCTGTCTCGAAAACTCCTGTGGATCTGTTCCGCCCCAGGGTAGCCAGAATTATCAATCCCTATGATAAATAGAACAAGTAATGGAAAAATAATCAGACCCACCACATGATCCCTTTTAAAAAGGGTAATCTGTGCAATGAACTTTAGCAGGGAAGAGTGATTTTTTTTTGTGTGTGTGTGGAGTGGCGTTAAAGCCCTCTCCCATTTTTTGAAGCGAAGCTTTGGAGTCCTCACTGATGTCATTGTACGCCAATACGCCTTGCAGGAAAGCCAACTTTCTCTGACGATGATGACGAACGATCGTGGGTGAAGTGAAAAAAAACAACGCTTCCCATGGCCGGAATTTGACCCGCGTTCCCAGCATTGTGAAGCCGGTGTCTATCCGATTTCTCCATTTCGATATGGTCGAAGTGGTTTGGAAAGCTCAGACGACAACCAAAGAATCCTTCGCGAGAAGAATGGCGTTGCTCTGCGTGCCGTAAGATTGTTAGCCACAAGTCGTTGGGCCTTACGTCACATGTTGGTGCATAACACCTCAAACCGGCACCCACTCAAAAAATTGATCCCTGAACGCCAAGCAGTAGGTACCGATTCGCGCAGTACACGTTAAAAATAAAATTCTCTCTCTCTCTCTCTCTCTCTCTCTCTCTATATATATATATATATATATATATATATATATATATATATATATATATATATATATATATATATATATATATATATATATATATATATATCCAAACCCAAGCGTTAGGCCTACGGAGTGCAGACCCGAGAGTTGCTGTGGGTATTCTAGAAAAGTGGTGTGTACCATATACTCGCAGTGTGGGATTGGCCAACCAAAGAATCCATCCCGAGAAAGCTTCGCGTTCAACCATCGCGGTCGTTACACGGAGGGGGTGCATGATTTTTAGTCAAACCACAGTGTACGCCCCTTTATTGGCCGAAGTTGGTCTGTGTGTGACGGTAATTATTTTATACGAGTGCATTGTGGGGAAGCGCAGGTGCAAGAGTTCTTTAGATTGCTTTTTTTTTTATTCAGCTTTTAAATCGCAAGGAGGGAACCATAAGGCGACTTGCAATCTTCGGTTGACCTCGTTCGTTCAAAGTTGTAATGTGTTTAAGCGTATCCTGCCGCTTTTGCATAGAGCTGCTTTATGAAAATCAGAGCCAGGTCTTCGATAGGGAAGGTGTTCGTGTTAACTCGGTGGTAGTATTTCGTGTACATCGTTGGTGCAGTCAAAAAAAGCTCGCAGCTCTTTGAACGCTATCCCACTCATCACTAACACTAAAGTCAGGACCGGAATGACATAACACTGTCTTTCCCGCTTTTCCTACAAAATGGCTACCCGGCGATCAAATGATGCCCGGCTTCACTGGACGATCACTTTTTCAGATATCAATATGCACCTTTTGTTTTCTTTTCCAATTGGCAGTTAATGTGCACCTCCGGCAAATTTGAACAAGGTATACAGTTGCATTTTCTTTCGTTAGCCGTCTTCCTAGCGCTGTTTCTTTTAGAGATGCCTATCCTTATTCGACACTTTATACAGACTATTTTTTTTACAGCCAGGGGGGCTAAGTACAAAGGGGCTCAGACTGGCAAAAGTACCACGCAATCATTTGAAGTTATTAAAAAAATTACTCGCATAATTAGGTCGGCTACACGTATTATAAATAAACCTGATAAACACTCGCATTACCGTAGGTATTGCAGAAGATAAAAACTCTCACGTTCACCCGCTGTCTCTTACGTTGCGTTACAACCGTGAAAAGTAGTGGCAAGTACGTATCCTTGGTCCGCAGCTGCCTTGCTTCTAGCGCCTAAGTGTGGTTTCCATGCGGGCGTCAACGCATTCGCATCAGCGGCGTGTCTGTGTGAAAGCAAGGGCGTCAAAATGGGAGGAGAGACTTTACAAAGCAGCGCTTATTGTGTCAGGCTACTGCGCTCGGTTCGTTGTACTGTGTTTTGTTTCCTTTTTATTTTCTTCCGTTGTGAGAAAGAGCGAGCGCATTGTTCATATTTGCAGCGCTGACCCAGCATTATTGCGCGCAATAATGCTGGGTTCCACCCGTTTCCACGGAAGACTGCAGTCTCGCGGGAAACGGGTTGCGCGGAAGCCGTTTATCTCGCTACATAGGGCCAGGCAGCCAGCCAGCCTAACGCCGAAAGCCATTACACCGTGGCGGATGCATAAACAAGGTCACATCCTTGCACCTGGTGTCTCCGCGTGCAGGGAGCATGCTGGCAGGCATTTCCATTCGGACACACATCAGCGACCGGGCCCCGCCCTTTCTGAACACGAGCGTCGCCGTGTAAGCGAGACTTGATGGCATCTGTAAGCTGGCAAATGAGAAGCGACCTCAAGCGCTACTAGAAGACATCGTCACGTTTGTGCCGAACTACCATTTTTCCCTGGTGTTGGACTTTGCCCACACGGCACAGGCACCGGGCCGGCTAGCAGTCAAAAATCACGCAATGAAATTATGTATTACGCATAGTTCAAGAATTTCTGACACAAACAGCAAGGTTTGTCGTCTGCAACAATTCAATTTGAAACGAAACAGACATTCAAAAAAATCAAAGAAAATAAGAGTGACTTACCTTTATCTTTCCTTTTTTACGAAGATTGACTCTGTCTTTGCTACAGAAGGCGCCTAGTCACACAGTTTGTCGTCATATGAGCGTGCATGCTTGAATTCTGCTTCTGGCAACTTATGCGATGATTCCTACTGGTGCGTATTGCGGCGGTTGTGGCAAGCACAAAACAAAGTTCAAACCATGCGGTACATTACGATCGCATCTGGTACATTACGGTCGACATTATTCCACCATACCCTGAAAAACCACCAGAACACTCCAATTAGCAGTTTCCTGCCTACTGGTAGCTTTCTATTATCGGAACTATCACGAGCCCCAGTCCCCCTTCAAAAATTTATTCGTGTACGAAAGGCGTCGTCTGCGCCTAGAGTGCTAAGCCAATACGTAATGCAGGCTCCCTGTATCACAGCACGTTTTGTAATTCATCGTCACGTGTCCATGCCCGGGACGACCGTAGACGGAAGGTCCACACGCACACGCGGGCCGGCGCAGATGCCCCCTCAGAAGCTCATGGCACCGTACATGCCCCACGGGCCGTAGCGCTTCCAGCCGTACCCAAAGCCGTGCGGCCCGTATCCGAACCCGTAGTACGGCAGGGTGCTGTACGAGATGTTCCGGAGGTACGTGAGCCGCGTTGGCTTGGCCTGCGCGGGGTGGGACGTGGCGAATCTTGGCACGTGGACGGGCCTCTTCCTAGCGGGCGTGGACTGAGGTCGGCGGCGCCTGTGTGGCCGCGGCTCCGGTCCCAGGCTGGGCTTAGTCAACATGCGCAGCTTGGCCGCCACCATTTCCACCCAGAAGGGGGTATCCTGCGAGTCTGGCGGGCTGCCGATGTAGCTGGCGCCGAAGTCGGCACCCCTGACCGCCCGGGACTGCGTGGCGGCCGCAGTGTGGCGTCGGCCGGCCGTCGTGGTCGCCGCTGGACTGCTCTCGGCGGAACGGAGAAGGCCCGTGGATGAGTAGCGCCTCTGTGAGTTACTCGTGGTCCCGCCTGGCACTTGAGGTACCGGAGCATCGTAGCTCGTCGGCAGCGCGGAGCAACGGAGCACCGCGATCCACGCGGCTGCGAGAAACTGCGTCAAGGAAAACACGAGTCATTAGGGCACTTGCATGTCGCGTTCATCCGCCATTCACTGGTGCAATGTTGACATTACTGACTATGGACACTTCCCGGCATGCTGCCCTGCAGAGAGCTAATATGTGCCGCGGACAACGCTTTTTAGCACTAAATCGTGTATATAAATCATATATATGTCCTTGTTTATGTATTGGCATGAACAAACGAAACGCGAGCATGAAAATATGAACGGGAATGCACAAATTGAGCGATTTCTTTCCGTGCAAGTGAAATGATCACATTGCACAGTTGCAGGGGAATGAATTATGATAACCGCATTTTGTAAACATACCCGAACCATGCTTTTATTTGGCGTCCAAAAACGGCAGTCCTTGATTGAGTGCGACCCGATTGGAATTTTTGCGTGTGCGTGTCCCTTGTCCATGTTTACATGCGCAGTTTGGAAGTCCCCGTGCACTAGGAGCAGCTAACACAAATGTCATACTTGATTCTCAACAGGGTGGAACATAGACATTCCGATATTCCGGTAAAACTTTGCGCTTTTCATTAAAGATCCTTCGAAACAGGAACACCGGGGTGTACGAGATTGAAAAGGGCCTTGCAGTGGTGGCGACAAATGCCTTCAATCGTTTGGCCTGGACGCCTGGAGGCCCTTCGAAAGCTTTAGTTATGGCTAACACGGGGCGGCACAGTGTCATTTTTTCGCAGCAGCAGGTACCTCATCTAGACTCTGCTTTGATTTTTTTGTTGCGGATATCCTTTAAATGATTATCGAATGCGTTTATTGCTGGAGCTGAAAAGAAGAAGGAAGCAGGCCAACAGCGGCGATAGTGCTTTTGTGATGCACTCACAGCTTGAACACGCAAATAATTCTCAGACTATGAAGATCACCACGCAGAAAGAAATCTTTTGAAGTGAGTTTCGAAAGTATCCATGTGCAGCAGATCAGCAATATTTGACTTGTTTACTTCGTGGCCACTTTAGCTAAGGACTGGACGGGCTTATTGACTAGGCAATAAAAGCAGTCCACATGCTGAAAAAGTTTCAGAGTTTGTAAGCGCATTTTAAAGACCCGCAGGTGGTCTGAATTAATCCGTAGCCCTCCCCTACGGTGTACCTCATTGCTTCGTAAGGTGGTAGCACGGTGTATATCTTCGGTGCGTAAATTAGCCTCAATTGAATAGAGAGCTCTCTCTTTCTTTTTATGTCGTTCTCTTGTCCACACACAGCCATAAAGCAGCTTACAGGAAGCAATTCTCCGTAACACCTTCCCTACGCTATATTAATGAAACATTTCCGAAAGTAATAATAAATAGTGGCGCGATTTTCTCGACCCGAAACGTTAGCATCTCATTTATATGTCTAAACCGTGGTAGTACCTCGGTTATTTTTCAGTAGAATACGCAAGCAAATGCAATTTAACGGATACAGGCAGGAATAGCTCCCCTCCATGTCTAGCTGTTGAAAGTTTCGTATCGCTCGAAAAAAAAAAGATAAAAAGAGAGAAAGGATCGACAGACAGCACATGGAAAAACGAGGAGAAAATGTAAGAGCAAGTAATTTGAGAAGAGGCTACACTTTTTCTGTGCCCAGTTTGCCGCACCATGTAAGTGCAGTAAGCAGAAAGTGGAACGAGGAAAACTCCACGTGCCATCCGAGAATATCACCACCCAGTGCAACGCGAAGTCAAGGATCTCACAGCTCCGGTGGGAACTTTCTGTGAAGCCCCTGACGGAATCACACGCCGGTCACGCCCCCATGCCCCGCGTACACCGACCCCTTCCTTCTCTGCGAGTCCCATGGACTACCGATGCTTCAGTTAAAAGGCGTCGAACGCATTCAAGCGTCTTCCCGAAACAGTGTATGCCTTTTCGAGACAACACGACTGCGCGAAATGTGTCGCCAAGTGTTTTACGAGGAATGCATGACTCGGCTGCGTCAAACCACTTTTGGTTTCTTACCGGCTTGTAAAGGTTGCAGACCCTGCCTTGGCTCCGTCGAATTCGGGCCGCAGAGAGGCAGAGCTATGTGCACGCTTGACCTTGACCACGTTTACAGGCGCGCTGGGCGACTGGGCGCCCACCGATAGCCCGCGCGAGCGGCGATCGCGTTCGCGCGCTGCTTTCATTAGACGCGCTCGCCCTGAGCGCCCGTATGGGCGCCCACTGGAGCCAAGTCATTAAAGCCGTGCCTGACGACACGTAGAACCTGGTCCCTGCGGTGCTTGCACGTATATTATTTAGGTGGCGGAGGGAGCGGGGACTGCGTGTGTCTTGTATACACGCCAGAAGGGAGCGTGCCTGCGCCGCCTTCCAACAGGCTAGGGAGAGGAAAAGTAGATGTTATTAGCTAACTGGCTTGAGATTGTTCCCGTATTGAATTTGTCTCTGCGAGAAAGCAGTCTCACTTTTTTTGGAAATCCAAAAGCAAGCTTAAATGATATAGCATTCGATGCCGGGATAACTCCAATGGTTGCGGAGTAGCAGCGTGCGGTGTGGAGGTGGGAAAAAGGCGGTGTGGACCTCGTCCACGCAGCAGAGGTGTAGATCTAGGGGCCAGAAGAGGCATGCTTGTGTCCCCTCCTCCATCTTACTCTTCTACATTTTCTGTCAGTTTACGAACGAACCGACACGAAACCGTTCGGGGTGACTGCTATACAAATGCCATAAGACAGGTGGCCATGACACTGAGGTCACGAGGCAGCAGCGGCGACAGATGAACAAAACCGGTGGGATCAGGGAAAGAAGAGGAAGACCGAAAACTCATACATCGCGCATAGACAAAAGCAATGAAGCCGAGAAAGAAGAAAGTGCCAACTCATTGACGGGGCGAAGAGGATGATGATTGGATGTCTCGAGCATAAGGGGAGGAGGAGGAGGAGGAGGAGGAGGAGGAGGAGGAGGAGGAGGAGGAGGAGGAGGAACTACTTTTACTGATAGTTCTGATGTACGGAACGGAGTTCCAAGGAACGGCGTTCCTGGAACTAGTTCTTTTTTGGAGGAACGGAGGAACGCCCCCGTTCTATTTAGGGTCGGTGGAACTATAAGGGTAACTCGTTAGATTTTTTAAAGGAACGGCAGGAACGGCGTTCCTGCTGCAAACGTTACATCGCTAGGAATGGGCTGTTTTTGATGCCAAGGCTCGAGTACGAAAATCCACAAGTCGCTAAAGTGTTTCTCTTCCATTAAGCTGGCCAATTTTCCCACCCTTCATCGGAACGTGCATCCTCGGAGGTCAAAGGCAGAAGAATAACAACGCGGCGTTCCGCAGCTTGTGCTTGCTTTCATGCCGGTTGAGCTTACGCGGCGTTCGACGGGTGAATTGCGCAGCCCCGAGAATTCTTTTTACTTTTAATCGTTTGTCAGGGGAGGCAAAGATGCGCTTCTGGCCGATGGAATTGTTCCCCATAGCTGCCGGGGAAAGGTTTCTAAGTTTGAGCGGCAGTGCTGGTACGTTGTGAAACCACCGTATATTGTCCGGGGTAATTGCCGCATTAGTGCGTGCGGCGCGGGTGCGTTGTTATTGAGGGAGTTACTCTCGCTGTGAGGTAATTCGAAGGGTCACCGGGATTGCACGGTCACCGGGTCACCGGGAATTGTTCGAGATTGCATGTTTGGAACCCTCAAAGGAAAGCGCGAGCTCATTGTCGCCAGTTGCTTAATCCCAAGGTTTAAGCTATCATGGATCCCAGGTAGTTCGGTGCGAGACAAGGCGACCAACGACACAAAGGCAGAGCTGGGTGGGGTGACCGAGTCATCCAGTGCAGATTTTTCCACCTCGTCCGCGCCCGAGGATTTCTTTTCGTTCGGGCAGCAAACCCTTCCAGCCGAGGCACAAAATGAGCTGTCGCGGTACCTGCTGGTACCGGTTGACTACCCGCTGTCGCAGATGTAAACTTCGAGGGACTGAACCAACTTTCCTTCAAGTGCAACACGTCAGCACCCTCAAGCGCTTCGAACGGCCTTCAACATTGCCAAAGAAGTGGTGACGAAAAAACGGGTTCGCCTGTGTGACTCCAACATCGAAATGCAGCTCTTGCTGAGTTCAAACAAGGGACTCTACTTAGTTGCGACTATGCAGTCGGGCATTTTCCCCCACTAATCGTTTTCACATTTTTTCATTCATTCTACATTTTTTCTCTTCTGCCATATCCTATAACTTTATTATGTACTTCACGTTTTTTCTGCTTGAAGAGACAAGTAATCTGTCGTTTCTGTACCACGGCACGTGTTTCCTTGTTTTCTCATTACTTTTTATTTATTTGTTGTTCTTTCTTTTACTTTATAGTGTCGCGCTTTGTGTCCGTTTATTTTTTTTTATGGTGTAAATGTTTTTTTCCACACGTGATTACGCTCCCTGTTATTTCCTGTCCTTTTCCCTTATGCGTATTTCTAACCACCGCAACTGAATTGTGCGTCGCGTCCCCATATTTGGTCATCTTTGGTTGTTTCCTTTATCTACTACCCTTATTGTGTTCGGCATACTTTCTAATTCTTGTGCATAGAATTCGTGTGTGACTACGCTGGTGGCTTTTTTTTTTTTTTTTTTTGTTATCGTCTTCCGACCTAAGCTTGGATTGCGAACCTTGTAGTAAATACTTGTTCTGTTGTGTTTTGTTACTAGAGAGAGAGTGTAGGGTTTAACGCGCCGACGCAACGCAGGCGATGAGGCGCACCGCAGTGGAGGGCTCCGGGGTACTTTTGACCACCTGGGGATCTTTAACGTGCGCCGAAATCTCGTACAAACAGGCGTTTTTTGCTTTTCGCTGTGTTTTGTTACTCGGAAATTTGTGCTGTATTATCCGCAAAGCTTCACTTTTGTAACCCCCTTACTCAATTCCCTGCAAAGGGGCCTGTAAGGTATTTTAAATAAACTGTAAAATTAAATCAGCATTCATTAAAGGCCTATGTATTGTTCCTTTCGACGAGGTTTCTTATGCAAGGCATTTATCACGTTCCTGCATGTGAGTAACATTCTATTAGCAAATGTGAAGCGCAGTAGCCTTACTGCGTGTTAAGACCGAAGTGGGAAGTGTCACACGTCTTGCACCTATGATAGACGAGCACCAAAATCGCAGTTAGACATGTCTTAAGTTTGTCCGGTGCTCCCTGAAAAAAAAATCGTCTAGGAGCGTTTCTTTGGATTCTTTTTATCTCCAGATAAACTGCTGCCGGCAGTGTTCATATTCCTATAATATACTTATTTGGATGTGAGTTTTAAATTTCTCACTTAATTTTACCTCAGGAATCCGACACCATATTTTAAAATAAAAAAATGAAATGTAACGTTAATGTAACGACCCGTTCCAATGTTCGAAGTGGAACTGGAACGCGTTCCTTCCGCAATAAAGGAACTTGTAACGGGAACTCGTTTCAAAATTGGGAAGGAACGAGGAACGAGCTTTCGTTCCTGTTTTAGAGGAACGTGTACAACACTGACAGCGCGGCACAGGGGAGTGGTTCCTTCTTCACTGGAGCCCATATGCAGTCCGTGCTGCGCGTGCTCTGTCCACCAGCTGAAGCTTGGTAGTCAGAGAGGGGCTGGATAGGAGAAATATCCCCTTGCTCTTGTTGGGTAGTTGAAGGGGAGAGATGGGGCTACCCACGGCTAAAGTTGCCCATCTTGATTATGTGGCGGAGAGTGCCTACTTCTGAGCAAAATTTACATTCAGCGTCGTAGCGATTCGGGTGCATTGAGTGAAGACGCGTCGGGTGTAAGGAGCCGAATTGTATCAGCCGTAGGGTAGTTTGTTGTTCCCTGGATAGGTCAGGGTGAGGCGGAGGTAGGGTCTGTCTCAGAAGGCGATAATGTTCGGCTATGTCCCTGAACGTGACAAGCGGGTAACTGTCCTCGTGCAGCTCCGTAGTATGGGGCGTAAAAGCGCAGGCTTGTTGGTGGGCGTATTCATTGCCCTCCATGGAAGAGTCAGTGAGCGTCCAGATGAGCTAATCGGAATCGGCTGGGTATCGGTTTTTTAACACGCGCAGTGCAGCTCGGGAATACCACCCCGAGTGGTAATTTCAGTTGGCTTGTTGGGAGTTGGTGACTGCCTTCCGAACCCCTGATTAAGTGAGAGCCAAGGCAATGGCTGCCTCTTCTGCTGCCGTCATGTCTTGGGTCTTGTGTGAGGCAAACGCAAGGAGGTTGGTTCTAGTGGTCGCCACGATGATGATGTGCTGCTGGCCGCGATGTTGGGAAGCGTCTGTGTACAGTGTAGATAACCGCGTGACCCTCGCCGAGGGTGGTGTTGAGCACTTGAGCTCGTGCTTGTCGGCGACCCTCGTGGTGTGAGGGGTTCATATTTCGAGGTAAAGGGAGCATCTTTAGTTCTTTTCGTCAAGAGTCCGGGAGTACATCACGCCGGGTGACATCTTGTGCTGCCCAGCCAATCCGGTGAAGTATGTGGTGACCCACTGCAATACTGCTCAGTCGGAGTTTCTGGTTTGAAAGGTGGCCCTCTACCAGCTCTTTCACCGTGTTGTGGAGCCCCATCCTAAGCAGCCTCTCCGTGGACGCACTCATGGAAAGACCAATGGCCTGTTTAACCACCTTTCTAATTATTATATCAAGCATTTTTACGCCCTCCTTGTCAAGAAGAAAATATAGGGTGACGTAAGTGATTCTTGAGAGGACAAAAGCTTGAATTAATCGATGGGTATCGGCTTCACTGAGTCCTCGCTTCTTTGTGGCAACTCGTCTGATCATGTGCATTATTTGATTGATTCTGTGTTTGAGGCGCTGCAAGGATACGTCCCTTTTGGTGTTGGCCTGGAGATGTTGATTGATTGATTGATTCTACGGTTTAACGCGCCGATGCAACGCAGGTGATGAGGCGCGCCGTAGTGTAGGGCTCCGGATTGATTTCGACCACCTGGGAATCTTTAACGTGCGCCGAAATCTCGTACACACGGGCGTTTTTGCTTTTCGCCTCCATCAGAAAAGCGGCCGCCGCGGCCGGGAATCGAACCCGCGACCTAGCGCTCAGCAGTACAACGCCTCAGCCACTGAGCCACCGCGGCGGGTCGCCTGGAGATATAGGCCGAGAATCTTGATGCTGGGGCTTGGAGTGATGGCCTGGCCATCAAGGAGTATTTGAATGTATTCCTTGATTTGTCGCTTGGCGTGAGGACGACAAGAAGTTCTGATTTTTTAGGTGAACACTCGAGGCCACAGGCTTTAGCATATTTGCGTACTACATCAGTGGCCTGTTGGAGCGTGCCTTGAATCTACGAAAGACCCCAGCCCCGTCCAAGGGGTAATATCATCGGCGTATAGGTTGTAGCTGAGATTTGGTATATCCGCCACTCTTTTAGGGAGGTTCAGTAGGGCCAGGTTGAACAGCAACGGAGAGAGCACGGACTCCTGACGGGCGCCGCGGACACCAAGCCGGATGGATCGGATATAACTGTGCCAATCTTGGCTGTCGCCATACGATCGTATAGGAAGTCTCTGATGTATGAATAAGTTCGTTCCTCGCAATCGGTGGCAATAAGGGTAGCCAGTATGCTGTCATGAGTAGCGTTGTCAAAGGCCCCCTTCAGGTTGAGGGCCAAAACTGCTCTGGGGGAATTTCGAGTGGCCTTTTGAGAATCAACTCCTGAGTGCCGAGGTTTTAACTGAAGCCAAACATGGACGTGGGCATCAGCTCGGTGTCGTCGAGCTGTTTCTGTAGCCGATTGAGTACGAGCCTTTCCATCATCTTTCCCACGCAGGACGTAAGGGATATGGGTCTGAGGTTATCCCCATGGGGGGATTGACCAGGTTTCGGAATGAATCGTACCTCTGCTGCTTTCCATGAAGTGGGCAGGGTGCCTGAGGCATGACTCAGTTGCGGTGTTCCAGGAGTGAGGCAAGAGAGTCGTCACCCAGATTGTTTAAAAATTTGTTCGTGACGCTGTCGGGTCCAGGGGCGGCGTTGTTGTTTTTTTACTCCCGGCTATCGCTGCCTTGAGTTCGTGAAGAAGGAATGGCCGGTCTAGGGTGTCGTTGGGGTGCCCCGTGTAGTGAAGTGGAGGGGTGCCTGGGTGGTCTGTCTGAAGGTCTGAAGGTACTTATCTTTGAGTGGTTTCATTAGTGCTGGAACATCGCTCTCGTAGTTGTTGAGAGTGCGAACTAAGCTGCGGTTGGTTTCGCTCTTGCTTGTTAGTGGGTCAATCAGGTGATGGAGCAGTTGCCACGTTTTCTTGGTTGACAGTGTGCCTTGAAGGCCGTCGCAAAATTCAAGCCAGTTTTCTCTACGGAGTGCTTTGGCGTACTCCGTCGCTGTATTATTAATTTCGTTGACTCGTTTGTGAAGGCGACGATTGTGTTGTTGCTTCCACCGCTTTATCAAGGGTTCGACGAAATGTCGTCTGGTCAGGCATGAGAACGTACAAAAGAAAAGCGAAGACTGACCATGTATAAAAATATATTTGACGTTTCGGAACCGCATACGGGTTCGTTGTTCAACAAGGAACCCGTATAAGGAACCTGTATGCGGTTCCGAAACGTCAAATATATTTTTATACATGGTCAGTGTTCGCTTTTCTTTTGTAAGTTCCCCCGCTTTGTAAGGCTCCTACGTGCCTACCACAGGTGGAGTAGGCGGGAGTCCACGCACGGGGTTTGGTGCGTCGTAATTATCGTCTGTGTTTGTTTTTTGGCCAGGGACTGATGGTGTGATGCCCACTTCTCGTATGCCGAGAGGTTCGCCGAGGGTTGTGTAGATTGCTCCTCTCGAAATCTGTCCCAGTTGGTAAGCCGGGTTGACCCTGAGGGTGTCCTGAATGTGTCTCCGCGTGTCGTAAGCTGAGAAATCTGATGATCGGAGCCGAGGTTCACATGAGTGTTTATCCATGCCACGTCCAGGGAGCCGACAAGTAGCGAAATGTCCGGGGTAGTGACTCTTGTCGTATACTGGTGCCTTGACGGGTGGGTGTCTCGGGATCATTCAAGAGGGTGAGGCGAAAGAGATCAATAAAGGCAGCGATTTCATCGCCTCTTTTTGAGCAATATTTGTAACCCGACATCACGCTCCCCGTCGGACGCCCTGTTAGAGGGACCGAGGTACACTGCGGCAGTCGACCGGACTGCCAGGGTATACTAGTCCGACTCTACCGCCAGTCGTCAAGTGCAGCCCCTGCGCAAGCGAAGCATCTGTGCAGTCTTCAGCTGTTGCCCTGCCTGCTCTCGGCCACCACCACCCTCGCCAACCGAGTGCGCACCCTTCCACAGAAGACTGTGACACTGTCGCTTTTTTTATATATTTCTTCTCGCGTGTGCCGGGCTATTTCTACTCAAAACCTAACTTCACACTTACTTTAGAATTGGCGCACTGAATTAATTTTTTGGCCCTACCCTTTAATTTGGGGTGAGAAGATAAACCGTTTAGCGCGTTTCATCTCTCGCCCGTCTCACTTGAAGATCTCGCGACACCACGAAGGTCCCATAATCCTGCCTATAGAATCACAACATATTACATCACCTTTAAAATGCTTCTGTCGATTATGTTGCAGAGTGTGCGCTGTTTCCCATTCTGCTCGTACACGATCTGCGGCATGGTCATCGCCTAAGGTGTGTCTTCTGCGTAGCTCATATACCTGTCGATCTGGCGCACCCTTGCTCGCACTCGCTGCATCATTCGCCAAACTGCTCCTTTCACGTAAATTGATTAATTGCGAGGTTTAACGCGCCGATGCTACACAGGCGAAGAGGCGCGCCGTAGTGGAGGGCTCCGGATCAATTTTGACCCCCCGGGGTATTTAACATGCGCCAAAATCTCGAACGCACTCGCGTTTCCGCTTTTCGTCTCATCAGAAAAGCGGCCGCCGCGGCCGGCAGTCGAACCCGCGTCCTTGGTCTCAGCAGCACAACACGGCGGGTTTCCCGTAAATACAAATTTCAATATTATTTCAAAGCAAGCCATTCATCTCCAGCGGTCATGCGCGTGTATTTGCTATTACCCAGAACTTTCACTCTCAAAAATTCAATTGATTTGAACAGCCCGGGATTCTTTATTGTGTACCAAAATGTCATACACCTGGGAGGTTTTGTTTCGCCCCTCCATTAGGAATACAACTCTGCGAACCCACAGACTTTTACGCAGTGGCAGAACGTCTTGGCCTCTGCGAAGCGACGGCAGAGGGATCACCTGTAGTTTGTTTCCTCCCTCTTTAATTTACCGCTATCAGTTGGGATACACATGATGAACGGGATACCGGTTCATCGCTATCCGTTCTGTTACGATAGTGGAGACCTTGTGTTGCCTATCCGGTGGGTAGGATGCGGATGAAGTGTTCGCGGACGCCAAGTGCGCGTTCTTAATTATGGAGTCACAACACTGTGTGGCAGCACAAACATTTTTTATGCCTTTTTTTGTGCACCCAAGAGTCAAGCATGCTCTCCCATCCATAAGCTGGCTTGGGTCACTAGTGGCTCTTTCTCAATGCCAGTGCTCTATCTGGTAAAACATGTGTTCTAGCTTGGATAAAAAATGGGAGGAGATCCCACACAGTGCGCTTCCATCCAACATCCTCGTCCGCAAGGAAGGCTGTCGTGTTTTCGAAGTTCCAGCACCAACTAGCCCAACTATCCGCATTGCTAGCCTCGGCACAACTTCATTTCCAACCTCCTCACCAGCTAGGGTGTCAGGCCCGGGTATTGTAGAACCTCGCAGAGGATTTACAGCCAATCCATTAACCGGCCTAAGTGACCGGCCCCATTTTGAAGCCTTCCTACGTAAAAAATCCCTACCCATTGCCTCACTCAGATCAAAGCAGCATTGCTCTTTGCTCCCGCTTTCCACCAGCAGCCATTGTGAGCTACCTCAACGAGGCGCGCCTAACTGCATGGTTGACGTCTCCTAGAGACGTCACTTTTTAATGAAAAAAAAACGATGGCCGCGTATCTGCTCACTTCGCTGCAAAAGTCGTCGACAGACGATAGTCTTATGCCGCCTCTGCCACGTAAATGCCTCTCTTTTCTTCCCCTCCCACGTCCCAGGCTCTTTCCCTCCCTCTTCGCTCCTTCCACGGTAAACACAAAGGAGGTTTGCTAAAGTCAATTCAATTTTGCTGCTTTCCACGGCTCCACGGCTAATGGGACCTTTCGTTAAGGCCCGTTCACACTTGCGACGAAAGCGAGCGAAAGCGACGGCAATTCCGTCGCTTTGTCGCACGACGATCGTTTTTGGAGAATGGTCGGGACCAATTTTCGTCGCGCGACAGAATTCCCGTCGCTTTCGCTCGCTTTCGCCACAAGTGTGAACGTGCCTTTACTGTTGAACTCGAAACACCACCACGGGGAACACGAGCTCTTTATATTCTGCGGTCAAAGTATTGTTTTCAGCGCGTATTTTTTATTTGCTATTGCAAATATCAAGCACATATTTCTTCTCAATTAAAAGAAGACGGCAGAACGGATAATTGGGCTAGATGGTAGCTGTTCATCCCGGTGTTCAAAGGGCTCACAACACAGGGACCAAGAAAGAAAGGAAGACGATAGTTGCGAGTTAGCGCCGTGTCATCTCTCTTTCTTTCTTCGTCAGTGTGTTGCAAGCACTTTGAACACCAAGATAAAAGAACACTGCGAGCACCACTTGTGCATTGATTGTTTGTCTCAAATATGCGTAATGTTCTCTTTTTCCTCAACAATGTTGACATGTATGAAGTATGCTACCAGATTTAGTGGTTCGGAAAGGTTTCACCTACATAAACTTCTCGTTCAAGAATTCTTTTTAACTTTTGGCCGGATGGATGAATGGGCGGACGAACTGACGGACAGACAGACAGACCAAAATTATCGTCTTTAAAAACATGTTTATACTTCCTTCTGCACTACATACTGAGCGTACCAGGTCCCAGTGCCATGCAGCATGAGCATCCCAATTAAACCCTACGCGCATTTCTACGCGTAATTGGCATTTCTCACGCATGAAGCCGCGAGTGTAAGCTGCTCTCACCGCGTGAAGGCCGTATTTCCGGGTTGCTCTGCCGTTTGCGCTGCGTTACTTTCGAGCTCGAGAAAACGCTATTCTTAAATGAATAATTGCTATATGTGATATGCTAAATAGATGTGCTTTATGGTTTTTACATTCCCTTGTTTAGTAACTTTAAAACAATTTCATTTGCACCAAATATTTAACCTAGAGAATGGAATATTAAATAAAATCAATACCAAAAAATACACTCGCGCCAACGTTGTGAGCACAAATCGTGCGCATCAATGCAGGTAAATTAATTTCAATGTTAACTTTTTTTTTTCCAAGGTTACACCCTTCACGTCGAGATAACTTCGCTGGTAAATGCTAAGTGAGCAATTTTTCTCTGTTGTTACTAATAATTTCGCTATCGTTAGTTAGGCGAAAAATTCCTTATTCGTTCGGGAGAATAAGCCTAATTTATTCTCACTAAATTACAAATATAGCTCCATCATTTATATTTCCAATGCGATACTATGCTCTGAGCTTACTGCTAGCTTAGTTCCTTTTTTGTTGTTGGCGGGAAAGATTTGACAATTCAAGTCCAACTCCTGAAACACTCTCCGCGGATGGCCCTCCTAGTGGCTAAGGCGTTGTGTTGCTGAGCATAAGGTCGCGCTTGTGTTTCCAAGTCATGGTGGTTGCTTTTTTTATGAAGGTGATAACAGAAGCGGACGTGTGTACGAAAGTTCATCCGACGCTAAAGAGACCCATAATTCTAGGCGAATCCTAAGCCCTGGATCTTCTACGGTGCACACTGATAGCCATGGTACTAAAGCCCCGGAGCGTAAAACTGCAGTGACGTTGAGTGAACAGGCGAATAGTCAAGAGGCCACCTTAAAACGAAACTACGTATACGCACTTAACCACCTATGTCAATGTAAGTCGGTGCCTCGCACCACTATCTCGGTGTTTCGCCTAGGCCTAGCGGCCTTGCTCTGACATTTGTCCCTTTTCTAAGCACGCAAACTGCGCCCTTTCACGTCGTTACAGCAACCGCACAACGCCTCGATTGTGGGCGTGAAAACCGCTGTCAGTATGATGGCTGAAGCGCTGCGCCCTAATGGAAGCGCAGCAGGCAACTTGACCATTTCACTTCCAATCCTCACCGAGGATCTTCAGAGAAAATTGAAAGGCAAGCGCTGCTGGCGATGCTTACCTCGACGCTCCTACGGCGAGCCTCGTTTGATGCATTGGCTACCCCACCTTATGGACATCTCGAACGAACTCTGTCAAAACCTGGGCCTCTGTTGCTTTTTTGAGCTGCTCCTCATCAGCCATCGCCCCGCACGTCGCAGGGGTGTAACCGCTGTTCTTGACGGATGTACGAACCTATCCGGCTGCGTATAAATACTTGTACTGTATACGACGTCAGAAGAAAAAAATGCTTGTCCTGTCTGCTTTCACGCGTCATATACGTGCTGCCCTGGTCTACAGCGTGGGGCGCAAGTATAAAGCTCGTTATTTAAATGGTCTACTGCGCTGAGTGATTACTATAACGGAGGACGAAAAAAGGGCTCGCCACAGGCAACGATGTGCAACAAGTTTCAACAGTCGCCTTTAGTTTCTTTTTTTTTTGTCTTCGTGCTATAGTGATCACTCAGTGCAGTAGACCATGATGTATCACTAACTAGCCGCCTTCCCTTCTTTGCCCGACTGCTTTTTATTTGATAATACGCCCACCGGCAAAAAATTAACGTACTTCTACAAGTACGGGCCGGCTCTTCACTCACGGAGTAAGGCAAAACTCCCTGTTTAACTCCACAGAATAACAACAGCTCTAAAACAACTCTTACGAAAAATGTGCAATTACTAAAGAAGCCGTGAGAAGCCCACGGCTTAAGCTTCAAAGCCCGTAACGAAGAGGGTTGCTCCAGTTTACGCCAAAGGCATGCATATAGACCATGTGGGTGCTGTCAGCGTATACTTTCATTCCGTCAAGGGGAGAGAACGAGAGCTAAGGAAGGAGGGAACGTTGAGTACTCTCACACGAGGTTTTCGCCAAACCAACCGGGTACCTTTGCCACTGTGTATGGTCGCCGATGCATGTGCTAGGAGTGAGGCGGCCTTTAAATAAGCACGCATATATATGCACTGATAATATCTGGGAGCCGTTAGTAGTTCGTGGGAGAAACAAGGAAAATTTAAATATTACAAGTGCAGAAGTGTAGCTGAAGCACAGCTCACTATGCTTCCCATAAAAATGATTCCTACGACGTGCTGTAGTTAGCTAAGCCGTAATGTCACAACTAAGTAGATTAGTTTTAGCGCCAAAAATAAAGACAGAAACAAGCGCACGTCATGCGTGTTTCGCCCCATTCAGCGAGCCAGACATCAAAGTAACTCATCTTGTTTAATCCGGTAATTTTCCCATTTTCAGAGCAACATGGACAACGATAGGCGATGAAACAGATATACTAACAGCAAAAAAATTAAAACGCAGACATATAAACAAATATAGGGATAAAAAAAATACTGAAAACGAATCTAATTACGATACTTACTCAGGCGATTATTGCTCACAGATTTTGTTACGTGAGAGACCGGAGGAGCGTTTTAAGCGGAGTGATTTCACAGTACAGATCACATACTTTAGCCAAATTATATGTCAGGCCTAACTCTTTGAAACTTTGTTCCCAGTAATTGGTCATACTGGCGCATTATATAGTAAGGCGGGCCCAGCGACGTTTCCTAGAATGGACTGGCGGGGAGTGGGGGGAGGATTTGGGGAGCCCCAGGAGAGACTACTTGCTCACCATAAAATCCCCCGAAGGTCTGCTTTGCCACAATGCACCTCACGGACCTATTGCTGCATTGAAGTGAGAAAATTCGACGACTAATGATGCCAGACATCCCCCAGGCAGCACAGAAAGTGTGTCCCAAGACCGGCCCGTCTGTGGCCACTTTCTGGCATGTCCGGCCAGCATCGAGGTTCTGGCAGCCACTGATCATACATTGAACAGCCAACATTCGGCAACCAGCGCTTCGGTATTTCTCCGGCCGCCCGTGTTCAGACACACAACGGCAGGTACCCGACTGCCAGATATTCAGTTTACTTTCGGCTGCCGATATTCACAAAAAGAACGGCCGAAGCACGACCTTGGGGCATCCGTTTTTCCTTCGGGAAGCGGCGATCAGCCGAAGCACGGCAAGCGACCTGCCGCAGAATATTCGTATTCTTGTGGCAGGTGGTGTTCGAAATGAATGCGGCTGCCGCGCATTCGCTCTTTCAACGGTAAACCGCGCATCCGGCGGCAGAATATTCGTTTTCTTCGGGCAACCGGTGTTGTAAAGGAGACCGGCCGACGTACAGCCTCGGAACGTACGTTTTACATTCGGCTAGCGGTCCTCGGCCGAATTACGGCAAGCGAACGGCCGCAGAATATTTGGCAACCACTGTTCAGGAGGAGACCAGCCAACGTAAGGTCTCAGGTTATACGTCATTCTTTCGGTGAGCGGCGTACAGCCGAACAACGGCACGCGTCTGGGTGCCGAGAGTTCATGCTCAGACGTGTTTGGAAGGAGACCCGCTGGTGTACGTCGGGTTTTTCCTTCGGTGAGGAAAAAGCCGTTAGGGACCCGAGCGATGCAGACGCGTTTTTGACCTGCTCGGTGTTTATACGCTCTAAATGAATGAACTTCGATTGTCAAGCAGTAATGAGTGGTACTACGTGAACTGGCAAGGTGCAAGGACTCACTGGGCATTACCAGATAACCTTTTAGGCCATCGGAATGTCATTTATTGCCACAAGAAGACTGTGCCACACCGACGGCTGAGCTAAGCCTCGCCAGTCATAGCCGCTACCACGCCTCGCCCGCCGGCTTCGTCGACGCATCAGCTCGAGGCTATTCGCCCCCTCAAGAAATGCAGAGCATTGGAGACATCGACCCGGCAGAGATGTCCGACCCGAGATGGCGGTGTTTCACCGAAAATAACTGGCCTTAAAGGGCGTCGAGCAGGCGGCCACCACGCACGAGCTCAACCGCCGCCATGTCAAGGACTCCCCACCAAAGAAAGGCAAGGGCGCGCAAAAGCCCAAGTTTTCGGCTATTCTTCTTACAATATAATACAGCGAAAAACAATGTTGCACTATTTTTTTGGTGATAAACGTAAAAGAGGCTAAGCTCGTGCAATTGTATGCTCAACTTCGTACCCTGAACTGTGTTACTTCATCGGATTTTATGACGGCCTATTTTGAAACAAGTGTTATTTTAAATTTGCGATAACAACAGAGCGTTGTCAATTACGAAACCTGGGCGTTAATTTAGTTGCGGTGTTTGAAGGTGAGCTTAGCTACACTTGTGATATGACTGATTTGGTTAAACATAATCGCCAGCATCCTGGCAAACACGGATTTCGTCAGGTTTTTCTTACTCAACGCAGGCAAAGAAACCCTACTGCCATACGACATCCTTCCAGCCGCGCGCAGAAGCACGTTCAGAAGAACATAACCAAGCTTGCCAGAAACCGCTGGGCCCAGTTTTGTTCAAGATTACATCCACGCAAGCCACTGACACGCATGTGGCAGCCGCTCCGCAGCCTGAGAGCCCCATCCAGTCAGATCCACCCATTTTCTTCAGTAGCCCTCAAGCGTGGAGTCAGTGAAGGAGATGTTGCGGAAGAATTTTGTACAAAAGTCAGCGCTCCCCAGAACCCTACTCTAATTCGCGGGCAGTTGACCGAGTGGCTTCTTACCACGAATGCTGCGATGATGGATGAGTCCTTCACCATCAATGAGCTCCATCAGGCCCAGGCCTGATGGAGTTAGCTATTCGGCTCGGAGACATCTCGGCAGCAAGGCTCTTCAGCAGTTGTTCAGTATATATAACACATCGTAGCAGAAAGGCTGTGTTGGGGCTAGCTGCAAAACTTCTCGCCTGGTACTGGTTCTCAAGCCCCGAAAGTGCCCCACAGATATAAACTATTACCGACCGATTGCTCTATTAGGTTGCACTGGTAAGGTAATGGAAAAAAACGGTAACAGCGGCTTGTCTGGGACCTCGAAAACAGGAATGTCTACCCGCCAGAGATGTAATGATTCAGGCAAGGAAGGAGCTGCATTGACAATGTTATCGCCCTGGTAACAGATGTTCGTGCACAAAAGGCTGCGAAAAAGTTCACAATTGCAGTCTTCGTGGATATAAAGGCATCATTTGACAGTGCTTCCCACGAAGCAATTCGAAGGGAGATGGTGTTCGTAGGACTGCGAGGCTGAATGCAAGCCTGGCTTAATGATTACCTAAAGGACAGGTATGTCTACATGTCAATCAAAGACGGTGACACGACCCGACATGCCATCAAGCAAGGTGTCCCACAAGGTGGTGCTCTTGCTGAGCCCAGCATTGTTCAGTATATGCCTCATCCGCATCAAAAAGGTATTACCTCAGGGAGTTCACATCTCGGTGTATGCTGATGACATCTGCATGTGGGCTTCCGGCAGGAACCGCAGAAACATACGAGCAAAAGTGCAGAAGGCTCTGTTCGCCATATAAAAATACCTCAGCAGCTGCGGACTGCTTCTGTCTCCTGAGAAGTGTGCTGCCACGGCATTCACCAAACGCGATGTATCTCGATACCCACTGGAGATGAATGACGTGTTTGCCATCCCTATGTAACCGCTCGTCTGCCTGGATTTTCACCCAGCAAGCTCCCCTCACTTCGGACCGCCATGCACGACTCATCGCAGCACAGCCCTCGCCTCTACGCTTCACCGCTCCCGTCGAGAACTTCTCCCGGGCGCAGCATGACGCCAGGACCTGCGTTTGTGATGTGTTTTGTGCTTGGTGGCCCCCAGTGACTGTGGCAACGCTTCTTTTCTTCGCGGCGCCTTAACTTTTTCTCTTTACTCTCTTTACCTATCTCCTTTTTCTCTACCCTATCCTATTCACCCCCTTCTATATTCCCTACCCCCCGGTCTGGGTTGTATGCCGGTGAGCCCCCAGATGGGCTCAAAATTATCCCCAGTCCATTTCTTTTCCTTTTCAACGAACCACTACGACGACGACGACGTCTCGCGTGGTGCACGTCCTGCCGTCTAATTACCTCCGACCCAAGCTGCCTGCTACTTCACCGTGGTTGTACGCGGCATGGGTGGTGTGCACCACGGTACCTGAAATAGGCAAAAAGTCGTATATGCCCGCATGTTGACATATTTTGTCCTGGGACATATCCAAACCCGTTATCCAGACCCCATCCAAGTGTACACGGATGGATCTGTGACTTCGGCCTCTTCGGCAATCGGCGTATGGATTCCGTCAGAGGGATGAACCATTAAAGAAAAGTTCAGCCACAGAACATCCTCCACCGCCACTGAGCGAGCAGCTGTCAGAGAAGCACTCCTCTACCTAAGCGGAAGTCTTGCTCGGCGGTGGGTAATTCTTCCCGATTCCCGGCCAGCCTTGCAACTACTAAATAAGCCGCCTGATTGTCGCAACCAACTTGTCTGGGATATGAATGAAGTATACACAAGTACGGTGCGCAAAGGACATGAAATTCACCTTCAGTGGCTACCACGTCATTCCGGTATAACGGGCAAGATCGTCTCTGATGCGGCCACCAGAGAATCTCACGACCTCAACTACACGTTTGAATCCCGTTTTCCAATGAGGACAACAAAGCAGCTGCATTTGACGTTCGTGCCAACGCCACCAGTCGTGGTCGCTACCTTGTTCGAAGTTTTCTTTTCTTGTGTTCTCTACCATCATCCAAGTTTTATTCATATATATATATATATATATATATATATATATATATATATAGGGATTGGAAATGAGGGGCTCGTTAGGAAATACAGAAAGAAATGCCGGCAGTCTACAACGCCAAAGAAGGCCTAGGGGAATGGTTAGACTATTTTTTACCGTTAGTGACGTTACATTATTTTTTTTATTAATAATTACATGAGAAAGAAAGAAAGAAAAACACGCGCCCAGAGTGGGGACCGAACCCACGCCTTTTGATTAGATCTCGAATGCCTTACCAATTCGGCTATCTGGGCGACTGTGCTCTCCTTCACTTTCTGGGGTATTTATATTTACTACAACTGTATCTGACGCTTGAGGGTGGTAGCCAGCGCCACTCAGACTACACGGGGAGAAGGGGACCTTCTTTTCAACCCCCGGGGCGTGACGCGAACGTCTACAGCCTGTCATAAGTGGGTAACTGGCGGGAAACCCTCTTATGGTACCTTGGCATCAAGGCTGCCAGAACCGAAGCCCTCGCTAAGCTTTCGCACGATAATAGGGATTGGAAATGAGGGGCTCGTTAGGAAATACAGAAAGAAATGCCGGCAGAATATATATATATATATATATATATATATATATATATATATATATATATATATATATATATATATATATATATATATAATTTGAGTTATTGGGTGAGTGCAGTGGAGCCCTGGCTAGAGACATGCGGTGTAGTTTGAGATTTGAGGGTGGCGAGTAAGGCAGCTGCCGGTCGAAAAGAAGAAAAGGTACGTGTTCCGTGAGTGGGCCATAGCATCGCACAGAGATTCGCTAAGCGGTGTGACTCAGCTCTCCCAGGGACAGGACACGTTAAGGGTAGAAATTGTGGGGATAGGTAGCAGGGTTATTGAGCGGTTTGACGACAGGGCCAATATCTGTGGCGAATGTTAGGGTCAACGCTACATACCTGACAGCATAGAAGGCCTGGGTGATTGAGCATGCGGTGGTGGATGCAGATGGCAGTGAGCTAGTTTGTTGTCGAATCGCGCAGTGTTATTTAGAGAAAATAAAGAGCGTGGTGACAGGGGGAGGGGAGCGCGTGCACCGCGTGGCATTTAGAAAAGTTGTGGGACAACCCTACTGGAGTGATTCCGGTATCAGCGTCTGATGTACTGGTTATTGCTTGAAATGGTTGGTTTAATTAAATTAGGTCACTGGTTGAATAACCAGTTGATTGAAAGTGTTGCTTGATTTTCGTTGAGCGATAGAACTTATTAGAGCGAACCTTTCTACGCCTCATTGATGGCTTTCAATGGCGCACTAGAAAGCACTGCAGGAAAGCCAACTTTACACAGTGTGTTTCACAAAACGATGATAGAGATAAGCGAAGGCACATCAAGCGCTTCAAGAAAGAGCGTTTCCCGTGGTCGGAATCAAACGACCATTCGCGCTATGAAGCCGACGTGTATCCGATTGAGGCATTCCGACACAGTCGAAGCAGTTTGAATTTAAAGCGGAGCTTTTTTGGACTCGCTGATGCTGCCCGTCCCGTCACTCATACTCTGCGGGCACCTACTACCCCGACGACAGCGAATTAATCCTTCACGAGAAATCTGAGCGTTTTAACCATCGTTGTGGTTAGACGAAGGGACGTATTATTTTTACCCACTAGCTCCTTTATGAAGACATTGGTAATGCACGTCCGGGGGTATATATTTAACAGTGCAGGACTTTCTAACGAATCCTTCGCAGCGACAGATAGCTGAGAGAGAGAGAGAGAGAGAGAGAGAGAGAGAGAGAGAGAGAGAGAGAGAGAGAGAGAGAGAGAGAGAGAGAGAGAGAGAGAGAGAGAGAGAGAGAGAGAGAGAGAGAGAGAGAGAGAGAGAGAGAGAGAGAGAGAGAGAGAGAGAGAGAGAGAGAGAGAGAGAGAGAGCGTTTATTGAAACAACAGGGACCGGGACCTGATAGGAAGAAAAAGAGTTAGGAGTGGTGAGTGGCCATCCTAGTCCGGTAGGCCGCGTGCCACGGCTACCCTTCCTAGCCCAAGAGATCAGGGCCTCCTGGTCTTCGACCTGGCAGCTCTGCAGCGCGCACTCTCACTTCTCAAGGGTAGGGGATCTGGGTGGTGGAGGGTTGGTGGGGCACGTCCAGACGAGATGAGCTGTGGAGTTAGGCTCATCGCATTTGGGGAAGTTAAGTAGGTAGTTAGCAGGAGAGATGTGGTGGAGATGGAGGTGACTGTAATACGTGTTGGTTTGAAGTCGGCGCCAAGTGCGGGCGTCTGCGGTAGGAAGGGAAGGCTGGGGAGGGGGAATGGTGCGTCGGGTTGCTCTATAGTGGTAGAGGATGTCAGTGTAGTCTTGGAAGAGGGGCGTAAGAGAGTTTTCAATACCAGTTGCGTTGTTGGCCTCATCTGGGAATGCCCGGTGAAGGAGAGCTCGGGCGGTGGCGGTTGCCACCTCGTTCCCAGGGAGGGCAGTGTGGCTGGGTGTCCACACAATACGGGCATGACGGAGGGTGGGGCATTGAGAAAGAATGGCCAGTGTAAGAGCCGAAACTCGTCCGAGTGCAAAACGACGGCAAGAAGCTTGGGAGTCAGACAGAATTGTTATGCTGGGACCACCGTGGCTGGGACTGACGCTTCCGAATATGATTTCTGGATACGCACTGTGTGCGTGCGTGTGTGCGTGCGTGTGTGTGTGTGTGTGTGTGTGTGTGTGTGTGTGCGTGCGTGTGTGTGTGTGTGTGTGTGTGTGTGTGTGTGTGTGTGTGTGTGTGTGTGTGTGTGTGTGTGTGTGTGTGTGTGTGTGTGTGTGTGTTTGCGCGCGCGTGTGCGTGTGCGTGTGTGTGTGTGTGTGCGTGCATGCGTGCGTACGTGCGTGCGTGTGATAACGAGACAAATTTTTTTGTATTTGCCCAGCTTGTTCCCACCGCTGTGTAAACGGTGGGTTTCTCTATGAATGGGGAAGAATCATGAGGCGCAGACGGTTCACTTAATGCTTTCATGGTGAGGTGTCCACAGTAACGGATTCATATAAACGAAACATGTCCCTACTTTACTTTCGCGGCATTTTTTAAAAGGACTATGAAATTCTTTTATTGCTGTAGCTGGTAAGTAGCCGGCCAATAGCGACGACACTGACTGTATGGCGGCACGCATGCCCCACACAAGGAAACGAGGAACAAGAACAAGGAACAAAGAAACCAGGAAATGCAAATTCGTCGCGTTAACCTCAAGGCGAGCATTTTAGGCTAAGTTTGATCAGTTCGTTTGAGCAGCCACGTCCTTTGCTCGTGAGGCCGGTAACTGCGCGTGAAATTGTCCTTCTGCTTGTCTTCTGGCGATAAGGCTCCAAGCGGCCGGTTACGTGACCGCATGGTAGAGTTGCCCTCCTTGGCGCAGGGTTACAAGATGGTGTGGTCGGTGTGGATAAAGGGCAGACTTGAGGCCGGAAATAGGAACATTGTCTATTGGCGGAAGCGGAACCGACGTCGAAGATATACGCTTGGAGTAACTTCATGCGTGCCAGGGGTAAGGTGATGTTTGACGAGATAAGGGCCCACTTAGCGGGACAATATTTTCCTGAGAGTCCGACAAGTCGAGAGGGAAAACACATGAGAACCGGACAACCCGGAGGACAGTGCGCTGCGCGGTGTCGCTCGTAGTATGGAGACTTCTCGGGCACCTGTGGCGTGCAGAGACGAGCGTGAGAAACCTGGTGGGCAAGAGCGACCAGGGAGATGGCATCACGAGTATATTCGGCGGCGTGGGTTTCTGACGCACGTAACTAAGCGCTGAAGGCAAATACGGACTCGGTGCCGTAGAGGAGAACGAACGGAGAGTTCCCGGCAAGGTATAGTGTTGGGAGGAATTGTATTTACTCGATTCCAAGCCTCCCCCCCCCCCCCCGATTCTAAGCACCCTCCCCTACTTTCGGGGGGAAAATGGGAAAAAAAGTTTGCCTGCGAACCGAACCGCCCCCTTTTCTGAGCAATCATTGCATTTTTAGACGCGTGGAAGCGGGCCCGAATTGACGTTGTGGCCAATTCATTTATGAACTTAACAATTACAAGCCACTTCAACTGAACAGAAAACGACCTGCTGGAGGATACTGAGAGCGGCGGCCCAAGCGGCACAACGGAATCGAATGGTAGTGAGGGTGACTGGTATCAGATTTAAGCGGTGGATTCACTGCCTGTACCTATCTTTCTTTTGAATGTTTGCAAAATAAAACATTAATCCCTGCTCCCGCCTCGTCGAGATACGGCCACGAAAAAAAAAGTGGTGGGGAGGGGGGCAATTTAAGTTTTTCGAATCTAAGCACCCCCCTCATTTGGGCATCGACATCGGGGAAAAAGGGGGTGCTTAGAATCGAGTAACAACGATATATGCGTACGTGACGGAAGAAGTTGTGGCATCGCAAACGTGAGGATCAGCGCATCATCGTGATTTACGCGTTAAGCTATAAGCATAACTCGCAAGCGAGCACCATTAAAATGTTTGTATTGTATCGACGGTCATGAGTTATCCGCAAATTTCCAAAAAGGTATAATATTAAGGAGTAATAATACCTTCTCTGCGCTCCCTTTATTTCTTTCCTTCTTTCTTTCTTTCTTTCTTTCTTTCTTTCTTTCTTTCTTTCTTTCTTTCTTTCTTCCTTTCGTTATTAGGCTCAACACAAAGCACAAGTTGCATGTGGTGCAGGCTTATGCGCCTACATTCACATATGGCGATGAGGCTGTGGACATATTTTACGAAGACATTCAATGGGCAATGAATAAAGTAAGAAATCCGCACTCTATAATTATGGACGATTTCAATGCAAAAATAGGGACACAACAGCTAGGGAAGCATGCGGTAGGGAAATTTGGCTTAGGCTCAAGGAACAGCGGCGAGGAAATGCTGGTTGCCTTTGCCGAAAGGAACCACCTTCGAATAATGAATACCTTCTTCCGCAAAAGAAAGAATGCGAAACGGGCTTGGAAAGGTCCATATGGTGAAACCAAAAACGAAATCGAGTTTATTTTAACTGGCACTTCAAGTACGACGTACAAGTAACTGGCCGTGTTAAAAAGAGTGATTACAGGATGCATGGTCAGAAGTCGTATCCGCCTGGATTTAGGAAAGGAAAGACTTGGGATGCTAAAGCGGAAGGCGCCTGACATGCCCGCCGTGGGGAGAAAAATGGAAGAATTCAGATTGTTACTTGAGAACAAATTCTCCGTGTTCAATGAAAGCAATGATCTGGACACTGCCAGTTCTCATTTCTCAAATGCGGTCATTCAACCGTACGAGGAAAGCAGCCCAAGTTATATGAATCCAAGCTCTCTCAGAAAACCAAGGACCTTATTGGCAAGCGCCGAAAAATGTTAGCCTGCAGTGCGAGGGACCGAATAGAAATGGCAGAGTTGTCCAAATTGATCAACAAAAGCAAGACTGCCGACATCTGCGCATTCAATGTCGAAAAAGTTGAAGCAATATTGCAACACGGAGGTGGTTTAAAAGCTACTAGAAAAAAGCTCGCTATTGGCAACAATAGAATTTACGCACTGCGGGGTGCCAATGGCAACATAACCAATGATATTGATGATATACTCAAAATAGCCGGGGCATTCTACACGAAATGGTTCGCTTCTGCCCTTGACTCACAGCCACGTTTATCCGTAAATGGTGCCGGTCAGGTATCGCCGATTACGACAGATGATGTCTCAGCGGCCCTCCAAGCAATGAAGAAAGGCAAAGCTGCAGGATACGATGGCATTACGGCTGATACATTGTGCCTCGGCGGGCACGTTGTCCCATCAAAGCTTGCAGCCTTATTATCGCAGTGCTTTAGGTCTCTAATGGTGCCAAAGGCATGAAAAAATGCGAATATAGTTTTCCTACATAAGCACGGTGATGCGAAAGAGCTTAAAAATTACATGCCCATCAGCCTGCTCTACGTTACGTACAAATTATTTGCAAAGGTAATCCTCAATCGCTCAAGTGCCACTCTGGACTTTCAACAGCCATGAGAACAGGCCGGTTTCAGGAAGGGGTTTTCAACATTAGACAATATTCACGCTATCAACCAGCTAATCGAAAAGTGTTCAGAGTATAATGCTCCGCTGTATATGACATTCATAGATTACAAAAATCATTCCATTCAGTGCCCACAAAAGCAGCAATAACAGCGTTGCGTGAACACGAAGTAGACGAGCCATACATTACGCTCTTCTAATATTATACAACGGATGCACGGGAACTATCCAGCTCCATCACAGAGCTTGTAAGTTTCCCATTTCCCATACAAAAGGGTCTCCGGCAAGGGGACACAGTATCCCCCCAGTTATTTACAGCCTGTCTGGAGAATGTGTTAAGAGGAGGGAAAAAAAGGGTCAGAATTAATGGGGATATCTCAGCCACCTAAGGTTTGCAGACGACATTGTCCTGTTCAGTGATCAAAGCAGCAGGGATTTGCAGAGCATGCTTCACCAATTGTGCTCGGAAAGTATGGCAGCAGGCTTGAAAATCAACATGAATCAATCAAAAGTAATGTTCAATCAGCATGCAAAAACACGAGACTTTAAGGTAGGCAATGAAGTGTTGGGAACAGTCGGCGAGTTCCTGCACCTCGGGTCAAAAGTAATGTTCAATCAGCATGCAAAAACACGAGACTTTAAGGTAGGCAATGAAGTGTTGGAAACAGTAGGCGAGTTCCTGTACCTCGGACAAATCATATCTGCTGATCCAAACCATCAAAAAGAAATTACCCGCAGAATTAGCATGGGGTAGGGCTGCTTTCGGTGATTCAGATATTCTAACTAGTAAGCTTCCTCTGTCCCTCAAAATGATCGTATTCAACCAGTGCGTTCTTCCGTAATGACGTACGGCGCAGAAACTTGGGGTCTCACTAAACAACTTGAAAGGAAACTTAAATCAGCCCAACGGGCTATGGGAAGGAGAATGCTAAGGGTCACGCTAGGGAACAGAAAATGAGCCGCGCGGATTAGGGAACAGACTAGGGTAAATGACATTCTAGTTCAAATTAAACGAAGGAAATTGACATGGGGGGTCACGTCATGCACATGGGGGAGAACAGGTGGACCATCCGTTTAACAGAGTGGCTCCCAATAGACCTCAAACGCCGTAAAGGTCTGCCGAGGACACGACGGAGAGATGAGCTGCAAAAATTCAGGGGGAAATACGGACTCAAGTAGGACTCGATAGGCGTGATTGGAGATCTTTGGGAGAGGCTTTCGACCCGCAGTGGACACAACCAGGCTGATGATGATGATGATGATGTCCTCAAATTTTTTGGCACGTACCCACAAGGGGGGATTGGCCAGGGCTAAACCGGTTAAAAACGTGGGACTTCAAAATGCTTATTTCCGGAAAGAGGCTGTAAAAGGAAACTTAGATGTGAATTTACCCGAATTACCCATTAATCAGCACCGCTTAGCAATTCAAACGACCTGAGGCAGAGAGAAAATTTTGAATGCAATTATATATATCCCTTCTTGCAAATCCCAGCTTTGATGCGCCAATAGACAATATAAGTGTTATCGATAAAGTCAACCCCAACCGCTCAATCGGCTCCTTCAAAAACAGTTGTCTAGCTGTTGAGAAACGGCGACAGTCAAGGAAAAAATGGTCGATTGTTTCGGGGACCTGGCACCGCACACATAGTTCTGTAGGCGAAAGTTCCGATCTGAACAGATAGAAATTAAGCCTTGGAACCCTGCAACGCAGCTCGGTGAAGGTCACCTCGCATTGCCGAGAGCCACAAAAATGAACATTCCACCCGTACTTTAAATGTTGGAACTCTTCAAATGATAAGAGTGAATCGGAACGGGTGGCGTCTAAATGCCAATATCGTCTTAGTCTCGCAGATGCAAATAGAGCCAGATTAGGAATTCCGAATTGAATGGGAGCTGTGACGGCGAGATTAGCTAAATGGTCCGCTTGCTCGTTGCCCCTGATGTCCGTATGGCCAGGGACCCAAGACAAGCGTACCTCCTTCACGTGCCAGAACAACGTGCCTGGGTACAATGGAGAGTCCGAAGAGGAAGTTAACGCCGATATAACTGCCATCGAATCAGATAATATGATGATTTTTGATACATGCTGCGGTACTTTGCATAGAGCGAGAGCTATTGCTAAAAATTCGGCCATAAAAATGGGTGTGTAATCCGGGATTCGCAGCGAATAACTCCAGTCTAAAGATTGTGAAAAAATGCCAATTCCAGCTTTCTCGCCATTTTGAGATGCATCAGTATAAATCACAGAAGAAGCAGGATACTGGGATAAATATTCATTTAAAATAGCGGCTAATAGCGAGCGTGGTAGAAGTTTTGCAGCGGAAGGGAAGGGGTTTTGAAAGCAAAACTCAGTTTCTCGCTCGATTGTGGATACCGGGATGACCTCATATAACTTAACAGAAATACAATCCAGGCATGATTGAACGAATAGCACTTGGGGGGAGATACGTTTAGGCCACGGGAATGTAAAAAATATACTCGGCTCACAAATAAATACAGGCTTGGCAGCCCCAGAGCGGGCTTCGTACATGCGGAGGTACGTTTGCACCGTCAGCAAGAGAAAACGGACCCTAAGTTCAGGAACGCGTGCCTCTAAGTACAGAACTCGGTTCGAAACGAACCGGGGAAGGCCAAGACAAAATCGAAGAATGCGCCTCTCCAACAGGTATAACGGACGCAGTTTGTAGATAGGACAACTGCAAAACAAGACGCACCCAAACTCCATGACTGGCCGGACGTAGGCTCGGTACAACAGCAAAAGTGTGTCCCGGCGCATTCCTGCTCGCTTCCCACATAGTCTTTTCATGCGACCAAATGCTCTCTCCGCTTTTGTGACCGATGCTGCTGCTGCTGCTGCTTATGTTGATGATGACGATGACAACGACGACGACGACGACGATGATGATGATGAATTCCTTCAGATTTGCGATAGAGCAATCATGTCACGTATACGCAAAACAAAGCCCATGCGAACCTTTCGGTATCTGAGAAAAACATTCAAACCATTTACGAAAAAAATCGAACTATTAGCCTGCAAAGCTAAGTCCGACCGATTATAAAATACGCCTCAATGGTATGGGATCATCACTCGCAGGTCAACCAAGGTCCCTAAATTATAAAATATACCAGGGAAGGTCATCCGATTTGTCTTCAACAGTTATAATTGGCGCATATCACCAAGTGTTATTTAGAAACACACACATTTAGATACCTTATAGTCTTGACAGTATTATGACAGTGAAAAAAATTGGCCAAGAAAAATTCAATTTTTCAATGCGAATTGGGTATAAATAAAAATACATACGTGGAACAAGTAGTTCCACAATCGCACGTTCACAATCAAAAAAGCTAAAAGACTTCTCTTGCAGAACTGATACATTTAAAAATTCATTTAGCCGATATTGCGGAATTTGGGTCCCTTCAAACTTTCCTGTCGGCGTTAAATAATAATTACTGAGTAAGCAACTTCATTGCTAGCCCCATTCCTGCTCTTACACGCATTGTGCGCAACGCGTCGCTTCGCCTAATGGTCGTTCTACACCTGTCAAAAAAGTGCTGTTTCGAAACCGGCTAATGTTGCGCTCTGTTTATTATCCCGTTGTCTAGGCCAGCGTAGCGTTTTTTTTTTTTTTGTCTTTGCCTCTTCTTTTGCCAGGTCCTCGTGTATTCTTTTGCAGCTCGTTGTCTGGAATTTTTTTGTACGGACAGCGCTGCACTGTACACCATCAGTGCCGCACAGAACTGCTCTTATTTCTATGTCCATCTACGTGATGTATTTTGCGTGTTGTACCGCTCACTCCAGCGGAGGACGTTGTTTCAAAGGTCGGCAGTATTGCGTAAATAAATAATAAATAAATGAATAAATCAACGCACACGCCGAGCTTGTCAGCGAGTGTCCGGTTGAGGTGTTCGATGAGGCAGTTGGTTCTAGTGAGTCGGTGGTAGTCTGCTTATGTTCGGTGAAACGGGAGCGAATTGGTCATCCACTGCCCTTGACAAGAAGGAGCTGCCGCTGTCCGCAAGTATAGCTGGCGTGGAACGCCGTGATAGCGGACGGCGTCGTGTAAAAGAAAGTCTGTGACCCCAGTGGCACAGCTTCGGAAGAGCGCGCGTGATCACGATGCGTGTTGCATAATCCACTCCTTACGAGATGAGGCTTGAGGGAAAGCACCAGAAAGGGCAGTGGCTAAGAGGATAGTTTGTGACTTTTTGACGGTGTCGGAAGAAAGACAGCAGTCGACTAAAAAATTAGGGTACCAAGAGGCAGCCCTGCGGAATACCTTTAGTGTAAATACCGTGGTTCGGGAAGGAAGACCGAAGTAATGGTTCGTAACCATCTCGATGATATCGCGTAAAGTCCCACGGTTAATCAGCAAGACCTCGGTAGGTGGCCCCGCTAGAAGGTACGGAAGGTCGTGTCAAGAATCAGTCAAGAAACGAACTGTGAGGTATGTTGAAAACTGTTTTCTAAGTTTTTTTTTTCGAAGTAGCCCAAAGCAATGTAGCACAAGTTTCGGAAATTTCGAATGTTTTACAACTTTCCATTTGCACACACTAGTATTTTTCAGAGGATCAGAAATTTCAAGCTGCGTTTGTATGCCGCTCTCAGTGGCAGCGAGTATTCTTTTTTACTTCCTGTGAAAGTGGGAGACCTCCGCCATTCCCACTTTTTTCTATTCCAGTTGGTACCATGATTTCTGTTTAACCACGATGAGAAAAATGGTTTCCTGCGAAGTTTTACGCAGACTACCCTTTTAGACCATGTCGCTGGGTTCGTTGTATTCACAGCGCCTACATCGAAGTGCTTTTTTGCAGGAAGTAGGCTAAAGTGTTAAATTTTGCGTGTGTAGATCTCTTCTGACTACTTGGCTAGCGTACGCGGAGTAGCAAGGACTACTGTCACTAAAACCTTATTTAGTGACATTATAGCAAGGATGACATGAGCAGCTAATTTTCGCTCACGCGGCTGTACCGTGCGCGTGACACCTCATGGACCTGGCTAGGATGCGCACCATCAGGTTGGGCGGATACTGTCGTCAATAAACGAATTGTCAAGAAGACAAAAAGAACTGTTTCGCACCGACCGAAATTGAATAAAACCTTAGAATTATCAAGCATCACGCTAGGCGTGCCGGCTGCTTTGCTTTGCTTTGCTTTGCTTTGCTTTGCTTGCTTGCTTGCTTGCTTGCTTGCTTGCTTGCTTGCTTGCTTGCTTGCTTGCTTGCTTGCTTGCTTGCTTGCTTGCTCGGTCAGACATGTTCATTTTTGCATTTCATGCGTTCCCCGACATGTTCAATGAAAGGTCAACTTCCTCCTGAAATACGGTCAAATTATGCTACTTTCTCAGAAAACTTCACCATTTGAAGAAACATCCGTCCTGGCCCTGGGTTCTAACCTGAGAACACAAGAGCAGTCGCTCTCCCGACTAAACTAACCAGGAGTCAAGCCGCCTGTGGCACGACATCAAGTTAAGCGACCATTCCACACGACGAACAACTGTTAATTAACCGACGAGTACACGTGAGCCTCGGTGGTGGAACAAGTTTGTGCAAAAAAAAAGTTGTAGTCCATCTGGAATACAGTCACACGGCCATAAAGTAAAGCTATACGCGTGCTGTGCACGAGACAAGAAAGTTATACTCAAGGCCCAAGCTCATCGGGAGTCAAGTTAGGCCTTGTCAGAACCCAGTCAATAAATATGGTGGAGTCAATCAGTTGATTCCCTGGCTGCTATTTCATCCCCTCCTTTCCTGATCCAAAGCATCCGTGCTTTTTCCTCTCTTGCGCTTAACTGCATCCATGCGCGTCTTTATTTTCTTTCGTTTGCTGTTTCAGTGTCCTCCTGGGTCGTCAAACCCGCAAATTATGGGCCATTACTCCTCCAGAATCTGCGTCCACTCTCGACCACACCCATGGCACGCCTAATCTCGAGCAAACACGAAAGGGTGCACGCGGGCCCGTATCGGCGGCTACGCGGTTAAGCACTCGTGTTTCGCTCGCTTTCAATGACACATGTCTCGACGTGACGTCCATACAAAAAAAAAAAAAAATTCCAGTTCCCGTGTCGCTGCCCTATTAGGATACAACAGCGCAGCTGCGGGAGCGTATACGTTTAGAGCAACGTGCTCTCATGAATGTGTCCGGGTATCACATGGCTCCAAGAGGCTGAACAACGTTATTTAAGCACTGCTTTGGTATACCTTCTGCGACCATGCACTTCGCCATGATCTGTAAGTGCAATTACTAATTTGTCATTACCGCGCTGAAAGTATCTGTCGGAAAGAGATGAGTAAGGCTCAAAATACGCTGAACATATGGTTGTTCCCCCCAAACCCTCCTCATTTTTTTGACCACCCAGGAAAAGTTACAATCCGCCTGGGCGTCCGGTCTGTGCGCCTGGGACACACGTGACGATTTTAAAGCGCAGCCAATCTACGCGGCGGCCAAAAATACGACCAGCTGTTCCCCCGTGCCAATTCATTTCAATGCAAGGTGGGCATAACAGGTTTCGCCACACCATTAGCCACTAAGAGAGAAGAAGTGACATTTGTTGTAAGTATTGTAATCTCTGCTGTGCAAGACACACAGTTCATAGAGACCCCTATTCTGTCTTTGTGCGTTCAGGCTGCCTTGAACGAAAGTCAGCAAGGTGGAGAATATGATTGTAGCTACATATTGCCACCTATGGGTCCTTTACTTTTCGTCTTGCGCAGTTACGTAAAATTTTTCAAAATTTTTTCCGTAGGTAGCTCGCGATCGTTCTGTTAATATTTCACGCAGAAATTGACAGAAGTGCAGGGGAGAGTGGGTAAAAGACTTGACAGTTTCCAAAAGTCATAAACTATTAAAAAAGCAGGGAACAGGATAACTTGCTACAAAATTTGAGTCCACAAGCTATCTAGAAGGGATGGGGAAGGTCCTTCCTGCCTTTGCCCCTGGCTCCCGCTTAGCAGACACGCCCATCATCGCCATCATCATCACCATCATCTGTATGTCCACTGCAGGACCGGTCCGACCGGGACTTCTTCCATATACTTCCAACCGCTTCTCTCCTATGATGGCTGCGTGCACCCTTTGTTCCAAATTCCCCCTTTTCTTTTTCATTGCTCCACCGAGTTGACGGTCCTGTCCTACTTCTGGTCCTGGCTTTCGTTAGCCACCGTCTGTTACCCTGCTGGTCTACCGGGTGTAAATTATTCGCATTACACCCATAGCCCTAGTCCCTTTCTTCCTCTTAATTTGAGCTACGGGGCTTTTGTGCGCCGTACAAACTTGACAAACCTAAATTTGTTCCCGGATGCAGAATGCTCGTTTCCTCTCCATAAGCATTATTTCCATCATCGTCGTCGTCGCCGTCGTCGTCGTCATCGTCATCATCATCATCATCATCATAATCATCATCATAATCAAAGTTTCTGCCACAGAAGTCATTCTCAGTAGTGCGCAGCATTTGTGTCATGCAATTCTCTTCACTGATTGATACCCGCCGCGGTAGCTCAGTGGATAACGCGTTGCGCTGCTGAGCCCGAGACCGCGGCGGCCGCCTTTCTGATGGAGGCGAAAAGCAAAAACACCGTGTGTGCGAGATTTCGGCGCACGTCAAAGATCCCCAGGTGGTCAAAAATTAATCCGGAGCCCTCCACTACGGCGCGCCGGTTCGTTAAACCCTACAATCAATCAAAATCACTGACAGAAGTGGCCTTCTGTTTGTCATTGGAAAGTACCTGCCGAATACAGGCCCCACCGCCCACACCAACTTTACGCCAGACTTATTTTTCGTGTTTAAGATCAGCACAGACAACTTGTCCGAGGTACTTTTACTCGTAAATATCTTCAAGCCTTTCGTTACGTAGCGCCACTAAATGAAAGTGAGGGTTTCGGCATGCTCGTCTAACAACATTTCATAATTTCGACCTCTTCATATTCATCGTTAACTTTATGACCCTTATAAGAGTAACAATTCTTAGAGTTGTTATCTTATTGGAAATGCGTAAGACACACGGCGGTTGTTCGCCTGATGGAGGCAAAAAACCAGAACGCCTGCATGCCCAGATTTCAAGGCACGTTGAAGATGCCCAGGTGGGCTAAATTAATCCGTATCACCCCACTACTGCGTACCTCATAGCCTGCAGGTGTAGCTTCGCCGCGTAAAAACCCCAATTGGAGCTCTTTTTTACTTCAAATTTTGTTAAGCCAATGTTTCCCGAATCCATCCTCACAAACGGCACTAACGTAGATCGTCAGCGCGCTGGGCCTAAAGTGAAATTCGCCGAACAGGCAGCAGTGGAATGCCTTCCAACTCCTCATCGTTCCTCGCAATGACAGCCGCCATGATTATTTTACGACCGAATCAGGTTTGTGTCGTCGATGAGCGTGGACAAGGTTTGATAAATATTATTTAATCCCGATTCAGACCGGAGTGAAAAGAAGAACTATCGATTAAAAAAAATTACTATTACCGAAATATTTATTTACCAATGATCATACTACATTTGCTCGTATTTCTACTGTTTTAATTTGCATTTCATCAAATATCGTCTGTTACGAACAAAAGCACAATTTGTGCGGCAAATTGTGATTTTGTTCGAAACCAGAGAATTTGGACCCGTTCAATAAACGTTGCAGGTAACGGGTGTCGAACATTCGACGTGCGACAGAATGCTCATTTTTGAACTGTAAGAGGCCTCGATTATTAGTAATGTCACTGGAGCATTGTCCACGAGGTCCGTGAACAGCTTCCAGATAATCAATCAGGAGGTAATTTTTTATAAACCTGGAGTTTAGCGGAAAATTCTATTTTGTTGTTTTTGTCGCCAGCGCGGCCAAAATGAAACAGTTTGCGAAAGATCAGGGAATAAGATATCAACCAAGCCTGACTATTAACAGTGCAGTGAGGCTGAAATACAATACCACTATCACCCCTGAAAAAGTTGCTTAAAGAATTCGCCCCATTTTTTACGTTAAAAGGACCCAGTGTCATCAACCTGCGAAACGTTATTCACTGCACGAGCTAAACTATGCCCAAAGACGCGCATTCGGTGAGTCTACGTGCAATGGCACACCTACGCTCATTATGTAGAGCACGAGATTTATGCTGCCCGATACCGAAACTAGAACACGAGTTGCGCACCAATCTCTCTAATATCTGCCAGCTGCAAACTCCACGAACTCTTTGACGCACACGTATACCATACACCGTAGACGCACCGAAAAGCGAAGTTTCAGTTGTCGGAGTCGCATGATGAGTCGAAGGCACGGCCAGAGACAGCAACAAAGAAACAGGTAGAGACCCTATTGTCTGAGTTTATATTTCTTTCCCTGCTTTGGCTGCGCCTGCGGGACGCAGTACAGTACACACACCCACGTTCTAAAATGTCGCCTAGCATAGCTGCCTCGGAATGCGTGTTGTCATAAACTAATGCCGTCAAGGGTTCCTCAGATATGGGGGTTAACGCGCCGCAGCAACACCCGGGCTATCACCGTCCGGATTAATTTTGTGGATTTTGAACAAGGTTGATAGATCCTTGTGCAAGATCCGACGCAACAAAGAGTTCCCCACACGTCGGGTGGTCACATTCCTTCGCTTCGGTTTCCCCAGAGCTCTCCTCCCAAGCCGGCGCGAGTAGCGAGAAGCGGCCCGCACTCACCACGACGAGCAAGCGGCCGGCGTCGGCGGCGGCCATGGTGCGGCGTCCAGGCGGTTCCCTCGCGACGGGGCCTCGGCGCGCGTTCTGTCGGCCGCCGCCGCTCGCGGGGCGGGTTTGTGGCATTTATACGCGGCCAACACCCAGGCGGTTCTCCTTGGATCAGTGAACTTATCACGCCAAACAGCGTTTGCGGATACGCGCGCGAGAAAGGGGGAAGTGCACCGGCTGACAAGATCCCGCATAGCTAATGAGCGCCCGGACAATGGGGCACCGCCAACCGGGACATCTTCGGCCTCACGCGCGCTGCGTGCATACAGCCCAGTGTCGGTATTCGTGCGCTCCGAGTGTATAACCGCGCCCCGTTTAGCCCACGCACGCCCGCAAACGGGACCGGGGCGCAATATCGAAAGCGCTAATACGATGTCGCGCGCGTCCTAAAGCTGAGCTTTGATTTGTCAGCCGGTGCACAGCCCGGAGATGTGCCGCATGCAACGTGAGCCGAGCCATAATAATTTCAATGCTTAAATGATGTCGACGGATGCTGCTTTCTGGAATGTCACATTTGCACGTTGCTGTGAACACCTATCAGCTCATTTCGTATCTAAAACCTTGATGTCTGGAGAGGAGAAGGCCACGAAAGGACTCCCTCCATCCATCCTGTGTGGTATTCGGAAATTGTCCCAGTTCGTTTTTCTTTTTTCGTTGCAAAGGTCCCGTCAGTGTAATATTTGAGTATGGAGTGGGCCAAGTTCAAGCAGCTGACCTCAGGGCCATGGGACCGAATAGTCCTTGACTGCATGCACGCGTGATTCAAAGTGCATGTCTAGAGACGTGAGGCAAGAAACGAGGGCATTTTTCAGCTCCAGGTATTTCTTTGGCCTGGCACTAAAGAGGCGGCGGCAGTAGAGAGAGAAGTGTGAAGTGGGGAGTTCTAACCATACCGCCTCCGTGGATGGCCATGCTTCACTGTGCAACATACAATGTGGGGAAACCAAGCTTACAAAAACCAAGCTTACACTGATCTTTTTAAAGTCGGCTTCACCTCTAAACACAAAAGCATTGCTAGGAAGACATCCTTCCAGGGGCACTATATGACGTCTTATCAAAATATGGAGGCCCAGGACATTCTCCTATTTTTTTAGAATTTTTCCCCACACGTTGAAAATTGCTCTACCCGCCGTTTGTAAGCGGAGACGCAATCTGCTCGATCCTAGTCATATAGAGCTTCGCTGTAATAAAAAAAGCCCGAGAGAAACGACGAAAACACGAATAGAAAATCGTGAAAACCGGCCAACCGTGCACTACGCCTTGCAAAAATACGAAGTGGCCGAAGTTAAGCGCTATAATAGTGTACATGTACAGTCATGGACAGATGAAATAAGAACGCGAAAATCTGAACCGGAACACGCAAGATCAACGTACACAGATAGTGAAGATAAAATAATGGCTCGTTAGTGGTATATTTGGAAAGACACATTTTCAATCTTCATTACTGTAATAAAGCCACACGAACATTTCACTTGCACGGGAAGAAACCGCGCTATTTGTATGTTCTGGTTCACATTTTCGTGTTCGCATTTCATTTGTTCATTGTTGGCGACATAAACAAAGGGAACCTTTAAAACAAAGCCCTCACAATGACAGCAAGCGGCGTAAGAATGCTTCGTATTAGTAGACAATTCACTGAACTTCTGCACATTATTTCCCGACAAGACGAACGAGGGATTATGCTCTACCATAATGAGCACCAGGTCGACCTGAAGTACTGCAAACTGTCATTGCCGCCATCCCGAGAACGTTTAGAGGCTCTTAGCTTAAATTTGCTTCAATGCGAACGTACGCAGACTGGGAAAGGTGCCTTAAATAAACACTACTGTTTTGGCGGGTATTCATAGTTTAATGACTGAGGGGTTGTTTCCAAATAGTTTCCGGAAAAAAACAACAGCAACTGGCCGCGATATTGAAGACGTGCGAAAGCTCGAAAACCTGGCTTGTATAATAATAAAGCGCTAATAAAGCGTTTATTTTACAGACATAAACTATTTTTGATAACGCTGTACACAAGCAGCAAGCGAAATTTAAAAAGGGGTCGGGGACAGTATGTTCCGCAGGGAAAAGCTGCCCGGCACATACTAACAATCGACGTGCCCTCTAATGATGCTGCTTGAAACCAGGAAACTTGGCCAGCAGCAACAAGCGCGCGCTGCCCTCACCTCCCGAGTACACAACCGCGGTCTGAATCGACGCTGCCTCGTTCTGCCGGAGCGCTCGTTCGGAAATGTTTTCGTTCGCGAATAGAACGAGAAAATCACGGGAACTCATTGGAAAATGTCAAGAAAATGGCCGGTCCCAAGCGGACATTTCCTGAAAACCCGCGTTCCGCGATTTCCTTCAAAGTACTTGCGCACCTGAAATGACCGGCACTGTTTTTTGCTGACCAGGCTGAGTACTGTTAGCCTTCCGTTGCAACAACCAAATTCAAGACGCGCGACGTCTCAAAAGGTCAAAGTGATCTGGCCCACTTAGCAACCCGAGTGGAAACAAAATGAAATAGGCGAATCGCGGAGCACATGCTGGATTATCCCCATATTCGGAGCTCGACGTCGTCCACTGCCAGTAAGTATATATATAGTCTAGGCTTTCGCGTCACCTGTTATCAGTTAATCCCCATCACCAGTGTTGTCGCTGTCGTCCTGGTCGAAATGCTGGCTGAGGAGCTAAATCGTCATGTTTTAGGACCAAAGGAGGGGGAAATGCAAGTTTCAGGAGTGAGGGGGTAGAGGTGAGAGAAGAACAATTATGGGGCTTAAAGGGGCCCTGAAAGGCGTTTTGAGCACACTAAATTGACTAGCGCAATCGTTAGATTGGGTCTTCAACATCATCTGTGCCAAGTATTACTCTTTTACAAGCAGCGGAAAGCTCACACTTTTGTTGCAAAGTTTGTCGCTTTTTTCTCACCCTTTCCTTCGTGTTTTTGGACGCCGCCATCTTCACATGTCTACATCATCGATTCCCAGATGTTCGTCATGAGCTAGACATCCTGCTATTGGGCGGCTTTTTTACGCACTTCCGGCAAAGAGATGAGTCGTATGCTCAGCGTCGGCTCGCCGGCTGATCTGCCAGCGGAGTGCCGGAGTGCTTGGACATTTTACGACAAACGAAACAAGTGTAAACAAACGCTTAACCGTTTGTATTGAATGCGACAGGGCCATAACACGGCATGAATATTCTCTTACTTGAGTACGTTCCATAAAGAAAGCGTTGAAGCCCCGTGGCACTTCTTTCTTGCAATCGCAGAGAACGCCGAGCCGAATGCCCGGGTTTGACGCGTACATTTTATTCAACTTCCAAACAATCCAGAGATGCGTTTCGAACGAACACAACGTCACAACATGCGTTGCAAGTCCGAACCGCGATTGACAGACGATGGGTTGCCTCCTCCTGCCCCTCGTAAATTCGGCACTCACCTCGCGCGCGGTTTGCGGGGACGAACAGCAAGTCACTTAACTCTGGTGCACAAGCCGAGATGGCTTTTAGCCACGCACACTGCACATACGCCATGCGAGGTTGAGTCGTACGCCGCTTGAGAAAGATAATCCAGACCATGGGAAGCACTATCCACCCGCAGAAGCACAACGTCGCATTTCATCGCGAAACAAAGGCGTCCACAACACACACACCATCGCCTCCTGTAATGCCAAACTCATCTCGCACTTCCAAATGGGAGTGAGTAGTATGCCTGCAGTGCCCATATGCCGCGAGGTGGGGCCCCAAGCTGAACCGAGATCACGCAACCGTAACTGACTTCTAGAGCGGTTTGTGTCTTGTTTCCAGGGCAACCGATGTTTGATATTGTCAAAGAAATGGTGCTCGCTCCAGCGCTAGAAAGCTCAGAGCCGCGGAGGAGCATGTTTTGCCAACGTTGCCGCTCTCCACCACGCGTCGCCCCAAGCTGAACTGGCGTTTTGTGCACAGGTTCTGTATCGGTTTAAAATGTCTTTTTCACATGCCGCCGCCAGGAATTACCACCGCCACAAAATAAGACCCGGCACCAGCGGGGCCACATCTGATACGGCGCTTTTTGGATAAACAGTGCGCTGTGCATCCAAGGGAGCGAGCGCAGGATCCTCCCCGTGCGGCTGTGAGTTCGCCGCCGATAAAGAGTCGCGTGCCGCCGATAGCAAAGTTCTGCAGCAACGTACACCGCGAAAGGGCAAGGCCAGGCCGCCGCACACATGCGGCCAGATTTTTCGTTCGCTTTTCCAGCCTTGAGCGGAGAGCGGGATTCATGGTGTCAACAAAGCTTGCCCGTAGCAGACGGCTGTGTGAGCAGCGCAATAGCGGAAGTACGTCACCGCCGAGGAGCGCAGCATCATGGGAGGGAAGGCTCGCTCGCCGTCAACAGCGGAGAGTAAGTTGAAAGGAGGAGGAAACGCGGCGCGACGATAATACGCGGTTTTTGATTTACGATTTCTCAGCTAATACTCATCGCTTCAACAAAATTCTTGCGGGAGGAGATTGCTAATACATTGCTTTATTTGGTTACATGTACATCCACGCATCGGCGGAAGGTATTTCAGGACCCCTTTAAAGTGCCGAAGCTACGCCTGGGCTATGAGGAGCGCCGTACAGTTGATGGCTGCGAATTCATTTTGACCACCTGAGACCTTTAAACATGCGGAGAAATCTTGACACGTGTTGAAGATCCCCAGGTGGTCAAAATAATCCGGAGCTCTCCTCTACGGCGCGTCTCATAACCTAGGTGTAGCTTCGGCGTTGTATATAGCGTCAGCGGTTAGTAGGAAGCATTGGGCCTTCGCGTCGCCTGTGATTAAAGACGTTTAATTTCTCTCTCTCTCTCTCTCTCTCTCTCTCTCTCTCTCTCTCTCTCTCTCTCTCTCTCTCTCTCTCTCTCTCTGATCAAATTACCCCGGTCGTGATTGTCATCGGCTTTTTCTACGCGGCCAAGAAGCAGAATGGGCCACCATTATTGCCGATCTTCGTTTTTTAAAGCTAAACATTGTTGCTGTTGAGTTCCAAGGATGCGGGTTTGATCCCGGCCGCGGGGTCTGTTTTTGGGATGGAGGCGAAAAACGCCCGTGTGTCGAAATTGCGGCGCACGTTACCACAGGTAGTTAACATTAATCCGGAGGCCTCCGCTATAATATGGCACGCCTCATAGCACAGGTGTATAGCTTCGGCGCGTAAAACCCCATAAAGAAAACATTGTTGCCCCCAGCGTTCGCCAGAGCTTATTGAATTTATCCGAAATCTCCGGTACCTACAGGCCCAACCGCCAACTTTCGCGCAAACTTGCATGCTGATAAAAAAAAAAAAAAAAGCGGATCCCACGCATCGATGGGAATCGATGTAAAGCGAAGCTTTTAACGTGGCATATACCTACGTGGCGTAGCACAAAAATATTTTCTTTTTTTTTTTTTTTTTGAGGGGGGGGGGGGGGGGTGGCGGTGCTATACGTCGCCGGTAAAAATACATGACAGGAATGATATCTTGCGCCAAACAATATCTTATTTCCGTTTTCATATCCTATTTTCATTTTTCTGCAGTATGTAAATGGCATGGGCGAAAAAAAAAGAAAATGGCTAGAAGGGGGGGGGGGGGGGGGGATTAATGCACCGCTCAGAAAAATTCGAGGGGTGTTCTGAGGGAGGCGATACGGCCCTATGGTGACATCCCGGACAAAGTGACGACGCCACCACTAGTTCATCAAGCCAAGTGTTCGAGGAAGCTAAACTTGCCATTCGGGAACAAGATCTCCCCCTTTTTGAGCTGTTGTGCCGATGGCGAAAGATGGAAAGGATTAAGCACAGGTACTAAGCGGAACGGCCGCCATCCAGGGCAAAGCTATTTGCTTCGCTAATAATTGGTGTCGTGTACAAAGCTGAACTAACGAACTATTTTTGATCCATACTACTAGTCTCATTATGACAGATGCTGTGGTGGGTAGAATAAATATCGTTATTATAGAAGCACATTAACCAATGCTTCCGTAGTCTATTTATCGTCCCCATAGAAATACTTGAAACTTTCTGTTACTTTCACAGTTCCGCTAAAATGGATGTAAAATAAAGCTCCACATGTACTGGGCAAGACATTTCAACTTGATTTGTGCAATGCACGAGCACAAAAAGCACCACGACAACGAGGCGCGTTGCCAGGATTTTTGTTCCAGAAAAAAAAGCGCAGTAGTTTGCAAGCGCCCTTAAAGGCTATGAAGATAAAATACATGTTTGGTTCATTCAAAAGATTGTCTTGTCCCGATGACAATGATACCAGTTTTATCGCGAACTTCAAAGGAATAATCGATATATTAAATTAAACATTTAAAGCAGTGTCGAATCCCCACCCACTTTCCGGCGAAGATTCCGGATCACATCACGGGATCTTGTTTGTACGATTGGCGCCCAACGACCTAAGTCACCACTAAGGAACATGATTGCGTGATTGTAGAGGGGCCTCCATTCATCTTCTACTTTGAACTCTAACGTGCATTAACACACTCATAAGTACGTTTTAGTGCTAGCCTATATACATCACTCCTGCCCATATTACGTCACTGTAGCGCTAAATTTTAAAATTTTTGACATTTGTTGCATTGCTTCGGTTGAAAAAACTTCTGTGACTGGAAACGTCTGTGAAAACGTCTGTTACTGGAAAAAGGCTTGTTCTGTCAAATTGAACAAGGTTGTATTTTGTCTGCATATGGGGCCTTTAAGGTCTCTCCCGTGATATCGGTGTTGATTATGGTGGTATTTGTGCCAGGTGAAGTTGTAAACTGGGCGAAAATCCGCACACCGCGTGGTACAAATCTGTGCCCGTGATACGGGACGTACTTTGCACGCACGGGAACCTTGTGCAGGTGTTGCATTGAATGATTATAGTTTCATCTGATTACTTGCTTTATTTCAACGTGTGTAGTATGATGAGTGTGACATCCGCAATAAAATGACGTAGGCCGTAAGAATTAGATTTTTTTTATTTAGTTGTTCCTGTCCAAAATTCAAAAGAAAATGTTTTGCATATAAGCATTCTACGCCCGTACAGTAGCTGCCAGTGTAAGGCCAATGGAGCTCATTCTGTGCAGAATACATCGAATCTATGCACTTGCGTTATGTGTACCGCAGGTCTTATCTTTAAAAAAACGAGAGGCTACAAATTATGCATACAAGAAGCGTTATATTACTAGCAATAATTTCAGCAAATATCAACCCTATACACACAGACATCACGCACAAGAACAGCGCCGTTAATGGCGAAAATTACACGAACATGCAGGATTAGCTCACACGCAAAGCGCAATAATTCAGCCATCGGTATTTGTTAAGCCATGCCAGTTTAAATTTGCACTTCTGTTTTGAGCCTCAACGCAGTCCATCTCGTAGCTTCTATCAGGAATTCGGGGCGGACGTGAGAAGCTTGTGCTTTGTAACAGTGAATCTGGTTGACATTTCAGCCCAGCCCAAATGTCGAGTCTACTGTAATGAGCTCCCCTTTGGTGTTCTCAAATAGTTGCATTATATGGTCTGTCAAGTTTTCAATGCTTCGTGCATAAATGCCCTATGTCTGCCTGGAGGCGTGTACTATCCAGTAACTTTTCTGGAGCGGCCACCCCCTTTAGGTGTAGTTACCACTCCTAGATAGAGCAAGTCACTGCAAAGTTCACCATTCAATGCTGTATCAAACTTTAAATTTAGCAAGAAAAAATAATAACGCAAAGACGGCGATGTTTGACCATACTCTTGCGGTTAGGCATGTTCTGTGCAAGTTGAGCAAAATATTGCTGTGTTCTAAATTTTGTCGTGAGATCTGAGGAAGGAGTTATAATGAGGTCCTACCATTTTGGTTTCAAACTTTAATGAAATGACATACTTTTTTAGCTGACGAGTGCGCTGCCATTTTTCAGCCAAGTACACACTTCCGGTTTTAAAAGTGATTGATTACGCGCCGACGCAACGCAGCAGGCGATGAGGCGCGCCGTAGTGGAGGGCTCCGGATTAATTTTGACCTCCTGGGCATCTTTAACGTGCGACGAAATCTCGAACACACAGGCGTTTTTGCTTTTTGCCGCCATCAGAAAAGCGGCCGCCGCGGGCGGGAATCGAACCCGCGACCTATTGCTCAGCAGCGCAACGCCTTAGCCATGGCACTGAGCCACAGCGGCGGGTGATAAAAAGTATCTGCAGTGCATGAGCATGGGCGGCTCTGGAATGTATAGGGCGCACAGGAGTTTTGTAGTTTTCGTTAGAGACGTGGGAAACAGAAATTATGTTGGGAAGCTCCTCGGTCTACAGAAAACGGGGGATTGGGCAGTAGTACAGAGTCAGCATGACCTTCGGGCGTGGTGCGATGCTCGAAACAAGTCAGCATTTTGTTTCCCGGAGTTCACTAAGAAAACATGCCTAATGGCATGGCCTCACATGTATAAATGCTACAGACTACCGTGTTTCAGCATGAAACGGACAGTAATGGCACGGGTAAAGTATTCGCACTGATTATTATTATTATTATTATTATTATTATTATTATTATTATTATTATTATTATTATTATTATTATTATTATTATTATTATTATTATTATGTATTAATCTACTTTTGTCCTGTCGTCCTAATATTTCTGTACGCATTGTGTCTCTGATAGTTTTCTTCTGAACAGTCATCTTGTTCTATTGTGTTATTCTTAGTTTTTTTTTCTTTTTTCGTGCGCCAGCATCAAGACCTCTGGGTTGTTCCTGGGCACGTTAAATAAATGATTGATTGATTGATTGATTGATTGATTGATTATTATTATTATTAGAGGCCCTCCCTTTGTATCGGGACGTCGGTTGTCACCAACCGACTTGCCTGTGTTATTCTACTTGTTTGCCCTACCCTTCCCTAACTTAATGGTTTATCCCCCTCCCCCCCCCCCTGGTTTTATACTCCCATCGCTCCCCCCCCCCCCTTTCCTGCCTTTGCACTCCTGTTTACCCCCCCTCCTTCTGATTCTATTTCGGTATATTACTCATCCTGCATCCCACTCTCTTCCCTACTTTTCTTCCACCACCACTCCAGCCGCCTCTTCGTCACCTCTATGGCCCTGAAGTTGAGGCTCTCCCTCACACCAAATCCCAAAGCCTCCGTCAACGTCGCTTCCCCATCGCCCCGTCGCGGTCGTATCTCTGTGCAGTCTATGACAATATGCCCTACGGTTTCCCGATCCCTGCCGCAGCATACACAAGTTTCGCCCTGTTGCCTGTAGTTAGCCGTGTATGCACAGTTCTCAGACACCCCGTCCCTACTTCAACGAGCAATGCACTGCCTCGCGTATTGCCATAGAGACCTTATTTCCTGATTTCTAGTTTCTCTGTTCTATAGGTCACGAGGGTTTTTCCCCTTCCATTTCTGCACCCAATTCGTCGTCTCTGCTGCTTTTATCTGCTTTTTAACTGTTGTGTATACCCCACCTTCCCCTACCGAATTTCCGTACCGCTTGATCAGCTGTCTGGTCCTCCGTCTCCACCGCGTGTCCATGCTCCTCATATGCAGGTACCCAAACACTCTCGCGGCCCATTTTTCCTCCTCCATGTCACGCAGTCTCTCCTCAAATTTTATCTTGCTCTGCGCCTCCCTTGCCTCAAAGGACGACCAGCTAATATCCCCCTGTACCGCTTCATTCGTAGTTTTGCTAAGGGCCCCTAGGGCCAGCCTACCTACCGCCCTCTCATTTACCTCCAGGCCCACTTGGGTCTCTGGTTTCATGCACAGAACCGAATTTCCGAAAGTCAATCGTGGTACCATATGACCCCCTTCCAGACTCCCTTTACCACCTCGTATTTGTTGTAGCCCCACAGTGCTCCCACAGCCGCGTTCCGTCTTCCTTTTGTTTTGAGGTGAGCCTCATGCACATGCGTGTAATCTGCGCCGTCATTAAGCCATACTCCTAAATATTTATACTCCTTTACCCGTGGTATTTCTACTTGTTGAGCTGATACCGATTTGTGCTCCGTGTCGTCATTGAAAACTATGATCCCTGATTTTTCTCTGCTAAAAGATAGCCCAAGGTGCGTCGCTTCCTCCCCGTATATATCCATCAGGCCCTGCTACCTATCCGGTCATCCGCCATCAACAATATGTCGTCTGCATACATTAATCCTGGAATTCGCTGTTCCACCACCTGTCCGTTTTTAATGTATGATAAACTGAATCCCAGCCTACTGCCCTTCCTTTCTAAACCCGCCATGTAGATCATGAACAGCAGTGGAGAAAGAGGACATCCTTGTTTCAAACCCTTGTAGGTGTGCACAGGCCTGTTGTATGTTATCCCCTCCCACACTATTTGCACTTGGTTCTCCCGGTATAAATGAATTCTGCTTCCACTCCCTCGTCCTCCAGGATACTCCACAGCCGCTCCCTTCCATTATCATAAGCCGCTTTAATGCCAAGAAAGGCTAACCACAAAGGCCTGTTTTGCATCTTCGCCACCTCTATGCATTTGCTTACTACAAATAGGTTGTCATCTTGCCTTCTGTCCTTTCGAAACCCATTTTGAAGTTCGCCTAGCACTCTATTCTCTTCTACCCATTGTTCTAGTTGAAATTTCACTGCCTGAATTCCCAGCCTGTATAGCACGGACGTGACGGTGACTGGCCGAGCTTGGCTTAGTCTTGTCTCCTTTGCCCTTATAGATTAAGCTCATCCTGCTAGTACGCCACGTGTCCGGTATTGCCTTCTTTTCTATCATCGTGCTTATGGCTAGCCTTCCGTTGCTCTTTGGTCCTAATTGGTCGACCAACTCCATTGGTATCCCATCCGTGCCCACAGCGGTATTTTTGGGGACCTTTCCCTCTGCTTTTCCCCACTTGAGCTTGTCCCCTCCTATCTCCAGACCTTTCGGCCTCCCCGTCGTGACATCGCTGTGGCGCTGCGGGGCCTCTCTGTCAACCTTACAGAATTTCTCAATGATAATTTCATGAAGGTATGCCAGTGCCTGCTCTCCCTTGAGTATCCGGCCCGCTCCATTTTCTGTAGTAGTACCTTCTGTATGTCCCGTGCGTTTCCCTAACGCCGGCACATGGTTCCAAAACTTTTTCGGCGCGTCTCTACCCCTCCCTCTTATTTGCGCCACCCATCGCTCGCTGTCGCCCTCCATCTTCGCCTGCACCAACAGTTGCACTTCCACTTTTCTTTGCTTATATTGCTCCCATTTTGTGACCACCTCTTCCTGATGCCTCCCTGGCCTCTTGGCCTGCCTGTGTTCTCTAGAAGCCTGTTTGCACCTCTCTATAGCCTCCTTGATTTCTGCGTTCGACCAGCTAGCTTCTTGGCGTTTTCTTTCCTTTCCATTGATTTGCCCCTTCTGCCTTGACTTTTTTTCCTGCATAGTTTTGATGAGCCTGTCATATTCCCATATTTCTCCAGGGTTTCTTTCTATGTCGGTTCTATACTTTTAGCAATAGCCGCAATTTGTTTACTGCTTAACTTTGTGTACTGTCCCACTCGGTCCTGTTTCGCGCGCCCCGGTTTCCCAAAATTCAGTTGTATACGCTTGTGGTCACTGCCCAGACTGTTACCCCCTTCCTCATCTATGCTCATTCCACCCAACCATTCATAAAGTCCCTCCGAGAGGAGGCAGTAGTCGATACTCGACTACTGCCACCGCGCGCCTTTTTTCTGAAGCTGTTTGTAGATGACGGTGTCTCGGGCGAAGGCTGCCGCGGCATTGGGAAACTTGGGGATGTAGAACAAAACTGAAAAACAACCGAATGTGGTGTACCGCAGTGTACAAATCGCTCAGTTCCGAAAAAAAAAAAAAACAGGGTTCATACCTTTCCTATAGGTAAGAGAGCTCGAAAGGTTTGCATAACTAAGCTCTGCATTAGGAAATGTGTAGTCACTTCACGAAGGCGCATCTTTTAAAGACGATAGTCTTTCTTGGGCTACTTAAACCCAGAAATTTTGGTCTGTCTGTCTGTCTGTCCGTCTGCCTGTCTGTGACTCGATTCAGCCACCCGGCCAAAGTGAAACGCCTACGGTGCAATAGTTTTATATACTCACAGCCAAATGTGAGCGTCTAAGCCCAGTTTATATGTTCATACTTGTCAACTTTGTTGAACATGAACAAGACATTACGCAAATATAAGACCGCAAATTGATACACAAGGAATATTTACAGTGTTCCTTTATTAAAAAATTCATGTATGCTCGGTTTTTCGATAGCAAATGATATTCTACATCTACATCTACTGCAGAAAACCAACCGCCGCCTGCTGTTGCCGGCGTTATCTACTGGCGGCATATGATGAAAAATTACGCGGCAATAGCAACGAAAGGTTCTACTAGCTAGGTTCCACGTTCTGCTTGGAACGCACGTGAAGCATGGCCACGCGGTTCTATAAACATTCAAGTCGGCCGCCTCGATTCACGCGCGTCTCCGCCGTACTGCAGCGCTGGCATCGAGGAACCAGGCCTGTATAGCAGTGGAACGCGGTAAATTCAAATCGCCTTGAGCAAACCTTTAGTGTGTTTACCTTGGGATGAGCGTGACGGAACAGGAACAGCATGAGAGGTGAGCGGGAAAGCAGAGGGGGGGAGTATTTCCTTGGCAAATGTCTACAAAGACTATCGTCTTTTGACGACAGTTGCAACGAAAGGAGCAGATACGCGGCCAATTTTTTCTGAAGCAATATCCGTAAGTTTAGTTTATATATCGTTCTTCGTGTGAATATTAGGAAGTGATTATATTTAAATATCAAAGAATTCGTAATTGATCTACATGCACCGCACAACTTCTGGCATTATGCAACCTCCATAAGACATCAGTGATCATGAAAGGATCAATCAGTGGAAGAAAATCACTTACAATTCGAGGCTGGGTGTTGGTACTTGGAATATGAGCTTCTCAAAGTCAGGGGCGCTTCTATTCTTGCGGGGATATTGCCGTTGTTGTGTTTCGCCCCTGAATATACACTGCTCTGGGCAGCCGCCGTGCGCTTGCAGGGAAAAAGCGGCCGTGGACGCAATGGATGGGCTTTAGTTGTGATCGAGGTCGAAGATGACCATCGGGTCTTTGTTACTGTCGCGACGCCGTCTGCCTGTGGCAGGGCTGGTGACCGTCGTACCTTCCCGTTTAGGATAAAGTGGGACTGGCGCGGCGAGCCGCCGCGCGCCCTTTTCGTCGACCCGATGTCTGCAGTTTCCTATATAGGTTAGGGAAAAATACCGCCGAACAAATCTGCCTAATCGAGGAGGTGAAAATGACTGTCGGAACATCGCCTTCGGAAGGGGATCAGTGCCCGCAATCTAACCCCCCCCCCCCCACCGGGTTCGACAGAAACGTGAAAAAGGAAGAATGAAGGGGTGACGCGAGGAAGAGGGGAATAGTTACAGGAAAAAAAACTGCGCAAATGGACGGGACGGATGAAGAAGGACAGCAAGACCAACAAGACCTGCGCCTGTCTTGTTGTCCTTCGTCCGTCCCGTCCATTTGCGCAGTTTTTTTCCCTCTAACTATGCAACACCAACTAGCCCAACAACATGCATTACTTTGCTGTGCGCCTCATTCACAAAGGCCCTCTGCCCACGCACGACATTCATCCAGCTAAACTGCACGTTTTACCCATTACGTATAGCCCCATCGCATTCTTCAGTTACCTTGCAGGAGTCTTGAATGTGTGCCCGTGCACGGCCGCTTGATCTCCCCATTTTAGGAGATGGAGCGGCCGCGGTCAGCCACCGCCGCTTGCACGTTGTTCTACTTAACATACAAAGATCGTCTGTTCCCTTTCGGGCTTTTTTTGTACCAGTCTTCACACACCGATGGCTGGCGGTCCCTCCTTTTTTTTTTTTTCTCCGCCGCGACTTAGTGAGGTCCCACGATCCTTGCTTCCCCGTTCCAGGGGCTGGCGCTGCAAGAATACATTTTCTTGCAATGGCATTTCGTAGCGTTAAAACTGGAAAATGGGATATTTTGCGTCTTCGTAAGAAAAGTACAACGTGGAGCTAGCGGTGTGCACGGTGCGCCCATTCTATGAGCACGTGTCGACTCAACGGCTAGCTGGCAGGACATCGTGCATTCAAATCATCAGGGTATGTTATACGTGGTATCTTAATGTATGCCGAACATTACGAAATAAACAGCGGCGGAGTCATCGAGTTACGCGGATTTATTTGTATGCGTTAGCGGGAATCACATACATGCTTTAAATGCACATCTGATGCCCAACCGTTGAGTTACACGGAAATGGGCGCACCACCGCGCTAGCTCTACGTTGTACTTTCCCCACCAACACGCGAATTATCCATTTTTCCTGTACTGACACTAAGAAATACTGACACTAAGAAGGGAAAGGTGTGATGTGATAGGGTGTAAAAAATCAAAAGACTATAGACAATCCACTTGAGGTGTGCGACGCAACAAAGACAATGATGGTTGAATGGTATCGTGATGACGAAGAGGAAAGCGGAGGAGGAGAAAGAAGACGTTGAGAATCGGAGGGCAGCGCAGCGCACTCGCTGTTAGTGATGAAGTCGTAAGGTTCTGCGGCCTGTCGACCGGACGGCCAGAACCACGGTGTCCTGCGTCTGTCGACCGGACAGTCAGGCACCACGTCCGCACCCTCCACAAGAGGCCGAGGAAGCATCGTGCCGCAGCTCTCTGCATCCGCTGCTTCACCTGACAACACAGATGCCAACACTTCGCCTCTGCAACCACAGCGAGACTTGTTGAATCGTAAGACTGCACCCATTCCAACTTGTTTATCAGTTACGAATTGGACTGTTCCGTTGTCCGCATCATTTCTGCCACCTGAACATTTTAACTGTACTCTGTATCCGTTTGTGTTGCGCCTCCCGGCATCTTTATTGTCCGTCATAAATGTTCTTCCTCGCATAGTTACGAACCGTGCTGCAGTCTCTGATCTGTACCTCCGAGTACCTCGTCTCGAGTCCTCGAAACATTATAACATTACAAAAGGTATACTTGCAGCGCGAACCCGATGGCTCGCGCGCCTTTCATGCATGCAGGCGTATGCCGTGCAGAGAAGACGCTCTGTGGAACAACGTCACATTGTCAGTGTACAAATTCAAAAATTTTGTTTTCTGCTAAAACAAAAACTGTTCAGATTAAACTTTCTGAAATAAACCGCGATCATTCGTACTAGCGAATGCCTTGTATTTGATATTTTTACTGCAAGCACAACAATGCGCAATTTAGGGGTGAATATGGGCCAGAAAGGAGATTTTTCCAAATTTGACAAATGTTTTCTCGCACATTTTTTTTTTCAGTGTCTATATTTTTTCCAATTGTCCACAATGGTGAAATACAGAAACAATTGCTTCATTGGCTGAGAGAATGTACTTGTATTTGCTAAAAACGTTTGAAAATGCTCAACATCGTGTACGTATTTTCTAAATGGCGTAATGACAGCAAAAAAAAAAAAAGCAAAAATATTTTAAAAATGTGGCATAGAGCAGCCCAGAGCCTCAACGTGTCCACGAAAAAATGGTGGCGATTGAAAACAGAGATTTTTTGATGAATTTTTTGACAGCTATAACATTTGCTTTAAACCCTGTAGATAAAAGGGCAGCTAGAAAAAGAACAAAATTTTCTTGGACAAAAACACTTTGAGGGAGGAGGAGGAGAAATAACTTTATTTAAGCTGGTTAGGAAAGGGTGTAGTTTGCTTGAAAATGGGAGGTGCCCCTATTCCAGGGCCCCTGTAGCTCTGGCTGCACACGTGGCCCGTCGTACCAGCTGTCCCTGATCTTCCGGGTCCGAGCTGAGCAACGCAGCTTTCCACTGCTCAAGAGTTGGGTTGGGTATTCGGGGAATGCTTGGAATGTCGGGGCAGGCCCACGTAACGTGGCAAAGGGAGGCATACTGAGTTGTGCAAGAAGGGCATTTGTTCGAAGGGTGAATTGTAGGATACATGGCGTGGAGCCTTCCTTGGTGCGGGAAGGTGTTTGTTTGTAGTTGACGCCAGAATGTCGCTTCTTCTCTCGTTAAGGATTTGTGTGGGGGAGGAAAGGCTTGTCGGGTGAGTCGCTGGTGCTGTAGAATTATGTTGTATATTGCAGCATTATGGGCTTCGGGTAATAATCCTCCAGTGGCGCCCGGGAGGCATGGGCTCGGGCGACAGTGTTAGCTCGCTGAATCTGATTGCCACGAAGAGAGTCGTGTCCGGGAGTCCATACTATTGTAACACTTGGGAGGTGTTCTGGCGCCTTGCTGGCGAGAATGCCCCTTGCATAGCTCCGGCAGGCGGCCTGGGAGTGTGATGACGCGTACGTATTTTTGGTCTGACGCGCTGGATACTATGGTCATGCCTCTTCTGCCTCTGTTGGGCTGCTTGTGTTGATGGAGGCCGAAGCTATCTCCTGCAGGCCTGGGTCGATGACGGAAATTGCCATCGCTGGCCGATGCGGATATTTGACTGCGTCCGTGAACCTCGAATCTGGGTGACTGCCGAATCTGAACTGAATATATTTGGCTCTCGCCGATCTTCTCTCTGTATTATGCTCGGGGTGCATGTTCCGAGGTTATTGGTGCCACGTTGTGTTTCTCACTTTGCTCGAGGCGTAAAGTCTCCGTCTTCGCGGTGTGCCTTCCAGCGCTGAATTGAATATCCCAGACGACGGAGTACATGTCTGCCAGTAGGAGTGAGCGTGAGCCCTCATTCACACAGCCGTCACCTTCTCCGTCACGGCACAGTCACGCCAAGAAACCGCGACGGAGACGTAAACGGAGTAGCGTTCGTACTGGAGCTAGCTCTTCGTAAGTGCAGGGTCGTCTGCCTAGTGATCAGTTTAGCCTAGAATTGAGCGTGCTTAATCAGAAAAGTAAAGAAAATGGCTTAGATTTTTACGAGTGCTCACTTTTCGCTAAATTTAGCCGTAAGAATTTGTTTTCTGATTGGCTGGTTACGGGGCGTGGTCCCGTCACGTTGACGGAACGGAAACGTAGAGCTCGGCTTCCCGTCACCGTCGCACAGTTTTCGGTGAGAAATCACCCGAGAAACCGTCGCCCATGACGGAAGACGGTGACGCGACAGTGACGTGACAGGGTGAAAAACGGCTGTGTGAATGAGGGCTGAGGTGTTCCCGCTGGCTTATAAGGTGTGCTTCGATATGCTCCTCCACCGTGTTGTAGACGCCTAAGGAATGGAGCTTGCCAGTAGTTGTGGTAGGTGGTAGACCGAGGGCTTGTTTGTTGCGGAGGACGGTATCAAGCTTTTCCTTTTCGTAATTCTTGAGGTGGAGATACGGAGCTGTGTAGATCGATCCGGCTGATAATTAGGGCTTGAATAAGTCTCGTCACGTCTGATTCCTTGAGCCCGTGATGTCTGTTGGTAATTCAGCCAATCATTCGCATTATTTGGGCTGCTGACGTGTGACTCGTTGGACTGTGTATCTACTCTCCTCATTTTGCTGTATATGGGAATCTCTTGCCCGTCCAAATTCAGTCTGATCCGGGGTTGCTCATATGCGAACCCTTGTCGCCGGCGTTTAACTAGAAGTAATTCTGATTTCTCCGGCACGCATTGGAGCCCACTCGCTTGTGTGTATTGCTGCAATGTGTGTGCAGCGCTTTGCAATTTTTTTTCTATCTTGCCATCCGATCCCATGTTGGTCCAAATCGTTATATCATCGGCATAAATAGCATGACGGATGCCTTCAATCTCGTGGAGTTTCGATGGGAGCTTCATCATGGCTATATTAAATAGGGTTGGAGAGAGTACGGCGCCTTGTGGCGTGCCTTTGTTCGGGGTTCTTATGGTGTCTGTGTGGAGATCTCCGATTCCTATTGTGGCCGCTCGGTTCGTCAGAAAGGATCGGATGAAGTACGTTCGTACGCCACAGTTTGTTTCCATTAGATTTTCGAGGATAGTATGATGGGCTACATTGTCAAAGGCTCCTTTCAGATCTAATGCCAAAATTGCCCCGACGCTGTGTGGAGAGGCCCGCCGGATGACGTCCTCCTTTAGTTGTAGCAGAATGTCTTGGGTTGATAGTTTCGGTCGGAAATCAAACATCGTTCCAGGAAAAAGTTCGCGATCTTCCAAGTATGGCTGTAGTCGGTTCAGAATTATGTGCTCGAGGAGTTTCCCGAGGCACGACGTGAGTGATATCAGTCTCAAGTTGCCTAGGGTAGGAGGTTTATTCAGCTTCGGGATGAGTTATGTGGGCGTGTTTCCAATCTTCAGGAAGGGTGCCGGATTCCCAGTGTTTGTTGTAAAATTTCGTTAGGGCTGAACGGAAGAGTCGTCCAGATTTCTTAGGAGTTGGTTCGTAATTCCTGATCTATGCCCGGAGCTGTGTTGCGGGCGAGAGCGGCAAGTGCTTGTTTGACTTCAGCCACCGTTATAGGGCGGTCTAGTAACTCGTTCGGTTCCCCTGTGTATTCAGGGTGTGTTACATTTTGGATGTTAGAACCTATATATTTCTTAGTAAGCGCATCTAGGATTTCATCATCAGTACCTGGGTGTTAATGCACGATGCGCTGAATGTTTTGCTGACGCACCGAATCGCTCCTGGTCAGATCCAGCAGGTGGCGGAGCAGTGACCATGTTTTCGCTGTGCTCAATGCCTTGCAGGCCATTGCACAGCTGCTGCCAATTTAGTCGCGTTAACTCTGCGGCATAATTTGCAGCCTCCTTGGCGATTTTGGCTATATCCTCAGTTTAAGCTTTCTGTTGTGCCTTTGCCGCTTCCATCTTTTGCTCAGACATCATCTTGCATCCCAGAGATGTAGGAGGTGCGAGTCTGCCGCAGGTGCATCTGTAGTTAGAGCAACTTCTGAGGCGCAGGTTTTTACATCTGCGTGTACCTGGGCAATCCAATCTTAAATGGATTCTATTTCAGATGTGCCATTTCTGGCGGTACAGAAGGAGTGCCAATCTGTGATCTTGGTAGCCCCTATTTTCTTCTTGGTATGTGAGACGGGAAACTGGGTAGCGACAATATAATGATCACTTCCCAGTGTTTCTTCGGTATTCTTCCATTCGGCGTATTCTGTGTTCTTAATTATAGCTAAATCAGGATACGTGTCTCTAGACACGCTATTTCCTACCCTTGTGGGGTGCTGTGGGTCTGCGAGCGTTGTAAGTCCGTGTTTTTGTATTGTCTCCCATAGGCGGGCGCCCTTGATTGTGGAGACATGGTATCCCCCCGCAGGATGAGCAGCGTTAAAGTCGCCCATGATGATTAGGCGGTTCCGCCCCGTTATTTTAAGTGTTTTGGCGAAAACGTAATCGAAATAATCTTTTCTGCGGCTAGGAGGGCTGTATACATTCAAAACAAATGTGCTTAAATGACAGCGTTTTGGCGGCAATATTTCCCCTATAACATGATCAACGTCAGTTCCATCTATTGCGTGCTGTATGACTGAGTGATTACGCCTGACCAACGTGGCTGTCTTGCTTTCTGGATCCGTTGTGTATGTGATATATCCGGTTTGAGAGGGTGCAACTCCTATTTCCTACAGAGCTATTACGTCCGGTGGTTCTTCTAGGCTTTATATGATATAATTGTTTTAGACCGGCCTTTTTCTTCTTGTATCCCCGACATTTCCACTGCCAGACCTGCAGGAGAGCTTTTTTTTCCCTTGCGAGAACTAGCCATGTAGCGGAGTTTGTAGATTGGTGTTCGCGTCTGAAGGCGACGCTTCCGTTGTCTGATTTTTTAATTTCTTCCGCGCAGCCTCTCTATCCAGGATAGGCTGTATGTCTTCACGTAAATTCGATATGGTGAGCATGTTATCCTGCGTTGCCTTACATAAGTCCTGCATAGTGCACTGCGTATCCTGAATGACGTTCATAATCATGTCTAGCTTCGACTGTTCCGGTTCTGACTGGCTCTCCATTTCGACCGATTTATTTCTTGATGGAGCTTGTTCAGGCGTTTGTGGTGGGTGTGTAGTTTGCACTGGTTCTAGAGGCTGTGAGGGCGATCGAAGCAGCGATGTTGGGGCCACTGCTGCTAATGCTGCTCGTAGTTGACGGATTTTTTCCTGTCGCTGTCTGTCGGATTCTTGAAGTTGCCGAATTTGCGCCATAAGTTGGCATTTACCTCGTTAGCTTTCCGCAATTCGGCGATGTATTGGTCTGCGCGCGGATGACTGCTTGCAAGATTTTGTGTGGCAGGGGGAGAGGTGGGGAGGGATTAAGCAGTGGTACTCTGCAAAAGCTACGCTTCCCAGCTCATTTTTGGTGCTCCCGGGTGAGGCTGAGGCTGGCTGCTGGCCCTGGCGCTCTCCTTGGATTGCCCCCTCTTGGCTCGGTGACCAGACTGGGAGCGGACTTGGTGTCCTGGCGATTGGGACCGGTGTCTGGGGTCTTCTGTCCGGAGGGGCGGGAAGTCTCTGCGGCTCATTCGGCCAGATGCAGGAGGTAGTCCAGTGGTAGCCCGCGGTAGGTACGGGCGCTCCAGTCTCTGTGGGCACTCGCGCGCTGCTGTTGGGTGTGCTCCCTGGCACAGCACACATTTGGGAGCACATGGGTGGTCAGGATCGGGGTTGGCTGTTCCGCATGTCTGACATTTTGCAGTGTCGGGGGTAGAGCACACATCGGCTCGATGTCCCTCTTGAAGGCAAATTCGGCAGACATGTCATGTTGGGCGGTAGGGAGTGCATCGCATTTCGCCGTTCATGTAATACACGAAAAAAAAGAGTCGTTTTCTGGCGAAAGTGATTACTGCCGTGTACGTCTGTCCCAACATTTGGGCATAAAGAATTTCATGCCCTGGAGCTTCCAGGTTGTCCAAAATGTCGTCTGGTGTTGTTCCCAGGGGAATTCCATGCACTATCCCTTTCACTGATTCGTCCGGAGCTGCTGTGTATGCCGTGATACGTAGTCGGTTGCTCCGATACGCAACGTTTGGAGTTTGGTCAGCTTATTCGCCAGGTTCAAATCCGGAGTGCTGTAAATTGTGATGTTTTGCTTTGCGTCGATGCGCAGTTTATTGTGTCGGAGGATGGTTTTGTCAAACAAATTCGATGTGTCTGCTTTGAGTCTGCTGCGAAGGCTTGTTCCCTCTTGTACGGTTGTCCAATAATTGAGGTCTAAAGAGTCTCGAGGTTGGATGATCACCTTGAAGTCATTTCTCGGAAGAAGCGGCAGCTTCGGCAGATTTCTCTGGTTCGTTGAAGGCCTTGTGGTCTGAGGTGGTGCTGCTGAAGTGCTAGCTAGTTGGCGTTCCTTGGCTAGCTTTCGTCGCCTACTGCGGCTGTGTATCTCCATCCATGAGCCTTCTTCCGCTTCTGCATGTTCCTCTGGTGGCGCGAGGTCCTTTTTGAGGTTGTCTTCGCCTTATAATTCCATGGCGTGTGAAGGTTCCGTTGCGAGAGGCGTCGCATGGAGGGTTTCGGGAAGTGCGTTGGCGCTTGAGCTTGCGCCTCCCTCGCCTGTCGGGTTTTCTAGTGGCATGAGCGGATCTTGGACGGTGCACACTCAACTTCAGTGGTAGGGCAGGGCCCGGGGGACCATGCCCGAGGCGAAGGTGGAGCACGAAGCCGGGGAGGCTGGCGCTCGTAGCACGTGGTGCTCGTCGCGCGTGGCAGCTGTTCTTTTCCAGGTTAGGTTTAGCGAGGTCACTTGGGGTGGTCGGGGTTTATTGAAGCTACAGCGGCCGAAAATGCCAGTCACCGGCGAGAAGTTGGATATGTCCAGTGTCCACTCGTCCTTACGATTGCAACGGTGGCACTCTCGTGGGTTCTGGCCGCAGTTGCTGACGAAAAACGTGGGAGCACATGCATCAAGCGACTGATAGTCATCCCCCTGGTGGGCCATGCGAGGATGACACACAATTGTTACTGAGCAAGTCTGTGATGGTCGATTTTACGGCTGGAACGTTTCGCATGGAACGACCCAAGTGCACCAACTAGCCCAACTCGCCACCTTGCTACAGATATTTAAGCCTCAGTTTATTCCATAGGGCTAGTTGTCGTCGTATGCATCGAAGGAGTGGCGAGTGCAAAGTCAATGCACAGACACTGCCACGCGAAGGGCTCTTCTACGATACTGAGTGCATGCGCACGATGACATGGACTGGATCTTATACGAACGAACCAAGAGGCACATGCTATGACATGGCTTATCGTTTGAGCAGGTGTTGCAACAATTACGTGGCTCTTTCTACAAACGAACCAAGGAACGCACGCTATGATGCGGCGTTCGTGTCCTTCCCTTGTCTAGCGGGTATTGCGACGGCTGCGCGATAACATTCCTCTCGGGTAGTTTTCGGCAACACCGAACTTACGGCCAGTAACAACAGTTCCACTGACTTAGTAGAGGGCTCCACATTAATTTTGACCACCTGGAGATCTTTAATGAGCATTGAAGTATCCACACACAAGCGTTTTGCGTTTCGCCTCCATCTGAAAAACTGCCACCGCAGCTGGGATTGCACTCTTCGATATATTTCACTCCTTTTGCACTAACAAGTTTTCAACATTAGCCCAGAGACGGGTGGGGGAATACATGTCCCAGAACATCTCCCGATGTTCAGAGCCATGGACAGCGTAAAGCTGCACGTCAAATGCAACAAAACACAGTTACTGTGTAAACATCTTTATTACACAGTAGAAAAGCAAGCAAAGGACTAGCATTATGTACAGGGAAAAAAAAAAAAAAAATCACATTCTTTGGGTAACGTGCGGCAAATCCTACACTGCAGAAGCACTTGTGCCAGCCAATGTACTCTCTGCCAAGAACAGTAAAAAAAAAAAAAAAAAAAAAAAAAAAAAAAAAAAAAAAAAAAAAAAATAATAATAAAAAAAATAATAAAAAAAAAATAAAGGAAGGCCAAAATATAAGAGTAGTGTACTTTGGAGTATAGACGCTGCATAGACAGGAAGGATGAGCAGGTAGTGGACAGGGGCAGCATGAAAACCGCACTTCTGTCCCACCCCTGCCCCATTTTCCTCCCAGTTCCCATGCGCACTTAATGCCTCTCCAGACTAGACAATTTTCCAACACCAAGGTGGGGGGCAAGCGTACACGACAAGGCCATCTTAATAATAATCATAATAGTAAGAAGCATTTGAAAGACAAAAGTACAATTTTTTTTTTCAACAGACTCGCGCATAACTTTCCGTCTTGGCCTCCTAGAAGGAGAAACAACAAATGCTATACAGTTATCACACGAGCTTTGCAAACTGTCCATCTACACTAAGACCTGTCTTGAACAAACAAAACACTCTGCAACAGCGCTTGCCTTGTAATGAATCGGCACTTATTCTGCGCTTAGTCTAAAGGGACACTATTGACGGAAAAAACAAAAAAAAAAAAAAAAGTTGCTTAAGTCAAAATTGCTTAAGAAAAGTTGAAGATGCTTTCCCTGTGCAGATTTCCTGCCCTTTGCACCGATTATGTAAAAAACATCGCAATTTGTTCAAAGACTGCATCATAAATGAGTGTCTAAAAAAAAAGCCTTAAGCTATACTTTTGCAAACAATGCACAAAAAGAAGGAGGGAAAAATATAAACCCAGCTCACCCAAGCTACCCCCCTGCAGCACCCCAGTTCACTACAGTGGTTCCGCTTTGTCCCTGGGCCTCACGGTTATGTTTATTGAATAAGATCTTTGCACAACCATTTTACTCTGGTTGCCTTTGCTCTTGCTTCCACAGAAAGCTCTTGCGAGCACTGCATTTGCTCAACTGCTAATGCCCCCCTGCAACAGAGCGCTGCATGGGAACCGGCTGGTGTCCGCCCTAAAGTGCCGAGGTTCTCCCGCCAAACTGGGAGGTGACTAGAAATGTGCGAGCAAGTGCCGTGTGCGGTATGTGTGCGAATCAGCTGAAAGAAGACTATGAACAGAGAGAGATGCGTCGGACGGAATCAGTCTGAGCAGCTCAAAAGTGTGCTATGTGCACAACGAGCATACATGCAGTGACAAGGAGACTGAAGTGTCCTTTAGCCCTGCATGCTGTTTGTACCTTTCTTTAACAAGTTCCTTTGTTGCAACATTCAGAATGTGTAATGTTGCTGGCTGACCACAATTATCACCTCAACAGTTTACAAATTCTGCCTCTAGCCGTGCAAAAGCATTGCTGGAAGCACCACTCCAGACATACTTCCAAAAGGGTGTGTGTACCAAGTGATCATGGCATCTTTTTTGTCGCTAACTGATGAAATGGAGGTTATACACGTGGCAGGCTGCCCAGGCCCGCAACTCGATCGCATGTGCGACTTCTTGGCCTTATACACATTGCTGCGAAAAAGGTGTCAAATCTTTAGCAATGCCCCCTTGGAAAAGATTCACTGCTTAGCAAAGCTTTATTCCCTGGAGCAGCAACTAGGCACACAGTGCGTGGACACATTGGGTGGGCACGATTGGCTCGACCGACGAACGACCTCGACGGCAGTTTTGTACTTGGTTGCTGCTACACTGCACTGGTGCCTCATTCATTTCCAGGTATCCAGCCAAACGGCATGAACCGATATGTGGGAAACTGTTAAGCAATTAATGCCCCTAGTACGGCTGAACAAGTGGCAAGAGGACTGCAGAAGGGCCAACATTTTGACTGAAACAAACACGTCTTTAGTGTCCCTTTAGTCAAGCGCTCTTCGCAGGAGCATTGCAATAAAAAACCAAACAATGGCACATCTTTGTTTTAACAAAATGAGATGCCCAAAGCACTCAGCTGCCGCAAAAGCTGCTTTTCTGTCGAAGTTGCAGCAGCGTTTGCATTTCCAAACAGGTATGGCTGTGTACAGGGAGGAAAAAAAAAAAAAAAAAAAGAATTCACACCTGTTTGAATTTTTACTGTTTAACAGTTTCCACTTGCACAGAGGATGTAGGAAGAGTGCAAGGAGAAAAGAAAATTTACAGTGTACCTTTAGTAAAGAGTGCAGAGTGTGAATGGCATTTTCGTAATTGCCTTCCTTGCCCTGACATTTTATATACAATTCTTTACATAAGTGTATAATTAAAATGCCCTACAGCTGTACATTTGTCAGCAGCTCAGCAGTATTGTAAAGCCTTTGTAGACAAGGGGAGGGGTCATCTCTTAGAGATGAACGATGCAACGCTTGCTAAATAAGCAGCAAATAGTGTGCAGCACTTCAAAGGCAAACATGCTTGCTAATATAATAAAATGTCATTACACTGTGTCACACACATATGTGCGACACAGGCTATTTTCCAGAGGCCTGAAAATAAAAAGAAAATATGTACTTTTGTTGTTGTACTGTTCGTGTTATGCCATTTTTTTTTGTTATTGCACCACCCTGCGTTAAAATATTTGCTTACTGATTAGCCAGGTGCACAAATAGTTGTTGGCCTAAAAAAATTGAGTGATGCTGCCACAATGCATGTTTTTCCTTCCCCTCCCCCCCTCGGAAGTGGCATCATGTAGAAACGCTATTGCACACACACACACACACACATACACAAAAAAAATACAAAGCACTGTACAGGCCTCCTAGAGGCGCCATCCTTGGGTAAGACTTACTCGGTAAGACAGACAACCACGAACAAAGAAGGTACAGGAGCTATTCTTAAAGAAAGAGAATGGAGACTGAACACAGACACACCCACATGGCCTCGGACTGCATTTCTGATATGTGGTACACACTACACTGGCCTTGTTTTTTCTTCTTTTCTCCTTCTTAAGTTGCTGACACTGCCTTTGTCGGGAAAGCCACTTGTTAAAAGAAAAATAGATGACCAGAGCGCCAGTCTTGGCCAAATGCTTCAGCTACGCGATTCTTTGTGCCATACCCTCTCTTCCCTGCCCCCCCTCCCTCTCTCTCTGAAACACTTAAGTGGCTCCGCCAAGCCCACAGAAAAAGAAGGAGCGAGAGGAAGTTGGCAGGTGAGGAACTTCAGTTGGCGTTGACCGGCGGCGGCTGCTCGGGGATGAGCGAGGTGAAGAAGGTGGCCACAAAGGTCCACACCATTGCCACGGGTGACACCCGGGGCTCTGGGGGTGGCGGTGGTGCCACCGCTGCATCCCCATCTTGGTCCCCGGCTCCGTCCAGCTGTGCAGCACCAGCCCCTTCCTGCAGCGACACATGCAGCGCTTGGCCTCTCACCACCCACATGTCTAGCAGGCAATGCATTCTGGCACGTGCGCGTGTTTGTTTCACGAACACAGGAGGCTAGCATTACCAGTACACCGGTATGCCCTGACTTGTGGTCGCCATCACGACCGGCTTCTCGCTAACCTGCAGGAGGAGGTTCATCCCATTTGCACGTGCCCGAATCTTGCTCCCGAGTAGATGCTCTGAATGGATGAGAGAAAACTCCGATAGGACAAAAAAAGGATGGCTACTGTGGATGATATGCCCCCCCCCCCAACCACCTCCCTCCCTCCCACTCTCTACTTTTCAAAGCAATTTGCACATCTCGTTTGCACGTGGCTGAACCTTACAGCGGGCAGGTGATGATGTGCATGCCAAGTGACTCCCAGGCTGCAAGTACGTATCTTTGGGCAAACTGCACCTTCCAATATCCTACAGCTGCAGAAAATAGGCAGGCGCACAACTTTCTGTACTTGTACTAGGTATTTTCAAGGGGATAATTTGTGTGTTCAATATAGGCAATAATTTGAAATACAGTCAAATACCACTACAATAAAACTGACAGGAGGTACGAAAAATTTCATTGGAGCAGATTTTGTTATGGTGAAATCTGCCCAACACACCACAAAAGGGCAAGCGAAGTACACCCATAAATAATCCGCATCACTGACCACATAATGCAATCTTAAGAAAAAGGAGTGACACAATTACATTGTGTTTATTCGGATAACGAATGTACCAGTGGATATCAAACTGTTTTTTACCCACACGTAAAGAGCCAGTCACCGGGGGAAGAAATGCGTTCACGTACAACAAGGTACATCTACCGCGCTGATTACTTGCAGACAGCTGCTAGGTGGTAGGAAGCCCTCCTCTCGCTTGTGGCAGGAGGCACACCCATTATTTCCCCCTCTGATAGGGCAAAGGGGCACCTGACCTTAGGCTTGCCTTTATGGCAAGTGCACGCTCGGGGTAAAGATAGGATGACATGGGTTCAAGACTAAACAGGAAAACATTTTTTGTTTTTGACTTCAAAGAATCGAAGAAAACGGCAATGACACACAATGCATATATCACGTTGCAGCGCTAGCAGTGCACATTCGCGTTGTTCCAACTGGATGCGGATTGGTTGCAGCTTCGGGTTGGCAAACCGGGCCTGTGTCTCTTGGAAAGACGGCCAGCCACCCCGTTACCCCCATCAAACAATGACCTACTTCTATGAGTTTGTTTATGGATGGTAATGTGGGCAGACGTTTTCTGTGAAGCTAAGCGGTGTGGATGTATAAATTTTACACATGGCTGGCGTTATGATTATTTTAGTGCAAAATAAATTTTCAAGCCCATCTCCACTGAGCGAAAATTTCGTTGAAGCGATAGCAAGCCTGAGAAATGGTTCGTTGTGGCAAGGACTTCGCTAGCCGACAGGGAATTGGAAATATTTCAGTGAAGCAGAAATTTCGTTAAAGGAGCCACGAAGACAAAATACAAGTTTGTGTTATTCAAAAGATTTCATGTTTTAGTGCCCCCAGCGCTTGTCTGAATGCAAACGATGCTTTATTCACTTAGAAATTAATTAATTTAGTTAAAATTTTGATTTTCCCGCTAAATCACGCGTTTTCGTGGTCTGCAATGACGTCACGGGAACCGACCACTCTACAGCCAATTGGGAAGCCTTGTTTACTGTTAGCACACCAAGATGGCGCCACCATACCGTGGCATGCCGTTTTCTGCCTTTGGTTTGTTTTTGACCGTATTTAAACCTGGCTTGTTTTTGTTCAGCAGGGGTGAGACAGCTGAGTCAGATTTGGAAGCAGTTTTTGGAGCAGCGAAACCTCGATTTTGGAGTAGAAGAACCTTGATTTGGAGCAGAAGAACGACATTTATTATGTCATCTTAGGAGCCTAAAAAATAAAATTTTCGGCAACTCACGGGAGACAACTGCAGTTTTTAATCAGTTTTGAATATACAGAACACTGAAACAGCGTTTCAATAAAGTTTTTTCTACCAGAGTATCACAAGGTACGAATTGCACTACCTTTTTATATATCATTTTTAAATTTATAGGCTCTATGCATAGATAGCGTGGAGTGCCGTTGAGAATATCGAATTGAAAAACTAAGCAATCTTAAGTCATTTTTATTATCATGTGAATGCCGAAATTGTTATTTTTGTAATCCCAGACTCGGCTTTACGCACAAGTGTAGAGCCACGGCAAAAGTTGCGCAAAGTGAGGTGACAGTCATCGCACCCCACCAGCCCTCCTATTTCAATCCCTAAGGCGCACGTTCAATACGATCATAATTCGAGTAACGTTGGTATGTTTAGCCGCCTCCCTCTTGGCATTAAATTTCACTTCAGATAAATGAACCACAATTACTAGCGTGAAATAACAGCCTGTCCCGCTATCGGACACTGCGCCTGCGCCGCTACTTCTGCAGCGTCGATCGCCCATTCCCGCCGCTCCCAAGCTCGCTGTGAAAAGCAGCAATAACTAAGCGTTTTATAACACCACGATGAGTCCGAAATTTCACTTCAAGCACGCACCGGCCTCACACTCAAGGCCGAAACACGGCGAATTCGCGAGCACCACGTTGTTTTTGATGAACTCCTGTCTTTCGAGTCCCGCAACTTCCCGCAACAGATGAAATGAGTAAATGTAAACCGAGCCACCCCAATAACTAAAACCAAGGTTGATTGATTGATTGAGGGGTTTAACGCGCCGACGCAACGCAGGCGATGAGGCGCGCCGTAGTGGAGGGCTCCGGATTAATTTTGACCACCTGGGGATCTTTATCGTGCGCCGAAATCTCGTACACACGGGCGTTTTTTGCTTTTCGCCTCCATCAGAAAAGCGGCCGCCAAGGTAGAAATCGGCGAAGAGCGCACTGCCTGAACCACAAGCAATATTCTGCTTCGCCCGGCGGCCCCGTTGTCACATCTTCACCACGCAAAGATGGCGGCGCTGAGTGATGTCGTTCCGGAGATACGGCACTCCAAATATTGCCGTTTTTTTCATCAACTTGCACAAGTTGTTTGACGCCTCAGTACACATAAATATTTTTTCTAAAGGACTTTGCCATGGTTTTCGATGGGAAAACTTTGAACACACACAAAATATAACATGTGCAACCCGACATTGTAACTTTCGAAAAAACTATCTCGGGGACACTTTTATGCAGGTTTTTTATTGAATGATCAATCAATTAATCTTTTACAAACAGCATCACCTTGGGGGTGCTGCAGAATTATGTCGTCAGTAAGCATTTTTCCCCATTGAAACTGACGGGAGCGTTAAAATACTTGGCTCTCAGACTGTTTTGGAGCAGTTTGGCGCAATTTTTGCAATTTTCAAGCTTTTGGAGCAGCCTGGCGCAGGCAAACATATTTGTATCAAATCTGCGCAATATGCGCAGCTGTCTCACCCCTGGTTCAGGGAGAAAATAATCGTTTCGTGAAACATTGTGCTCGCTCGACAAATATGGTCACGTAAGACACCATTGCTTGCTTCAATCGGCCAGTGTCGTCTGAGACAACCCTAAAGTCCCGCAGTCCTGTGCAGCTAAACCAAGCTTAGTGCGTGCAGTACCAACAGCAGTATGTATCGATACTTCTATGTTTACGTGTGCTTTCGTAACTTCCACTGTTTTTCCCACCATTCTTACTGATATAAAAAGAATGTGCCGTAAATTTAGGCGCAAATAGCTCGTTCGGCAAGCTTGTAAGTTCTGCCTAATTTGCGTTTGCTTTTTCCGGCCTCTGCCAATCGCAGAGCTGGCACATATGACATAACAGGTTCTGTTGCGGGAAACGAGCTAGTGAGTCGCATGGCCATTTTCTTTTTTCCGAATTATGTAGCTCATTTGAGTGATGTTTACGTTAAAAGTGGTGTCAGTATGATTCTAACGAGGCAATCTTTTGAATGACCCAAACTTGCGTTTTCTCTTCATGGCTCCTTTAAAGGGACAGACAACCAATTTTTGTAAGAGTGCATGTCCTCTAGCTCATTTGAAATCCAGCATTTTATTTACTGGGGTAACCACAAGGAATTTCTAAATAAACAGGTGGAAAAGATTTTAATTTTGCCCTGAAGTTTCTGAAGTTTGAAAGATGGCGGCATGTAGTGTCTAAACGCGACACTACCATGTGTGTTCAAACAACTCCGTTGGTTTCAATGCGCGATTCAAAAACGTGATTCAACGCATAAAGGAATAGGAAAGGTTGCACATTATTGTTGTTTTAGCCAGGGACAAGTTTTTAAATACAGTGAAACCCCACTGATATGTCCCCCGATCTTATGACGACCCGCTTCTTAACGATGGATCACCGGAGTCCCGGCAAACTCCCCATAGAAACAATGCATTAAAAACCCTGATTATACAACGCTCTGGTGCCCGCAGTCCGCTTCATACGACGGACCCTGGCGGGGTAAACCGTCATTTTTCCTATCTTTTACACCGCTTCGCCCCCTCACCTCAACCTTTCTTTATTCTTATCCCCTGTTTACACTGCTTGATGTGAAAAGATCTGCAGGTGGGCCCGACCACTTGCTGAACATACACTAGCAAGCAGGCGGTACTGGAGGGCTGGAGTTAACCTCTGATGGCCCCACGAGGCAACAGAACGCAAAGCGCCAACCGCGAGAAATCAAAGTCCAGGTGGCCGGCAGATTGCGAATTTGACGCTCCCACAAAGCTGACGAATGCGAAAACACACGATGCAACCCCATAGTGATGACCGAACACCCGCCTTCTTCCCCCGCTCGATCCAAGTTTCTTCCTTTCCCGACGCTCCCTCTCCCTCTATCTCTGCTCCCTGCTCACCAGTGTCTTTCAAAGCCGCGTTGTCGCTCCGCTCCTTTGTTTCCCACCTTTTTTCCATCAACGCCTTGTACAATTGTTCATTTCGCTTGGCCTTGGCAGTTTCACACTCTCGCCTTTTCCCCTCTCTATTTGCTCGACCACGTCACCCTTATCTCGCGCGTGCACGAGGCGAGGCAGGCGGCAAAGGGCTGGCGGGCTATAAATAGCGCTGGACAGCAGGGGGGTCGTGTAGTGCGCGGCTTATGGCTGGCAGGCTAGTGCAGATGCTGTGGAGAGGAGGGGAACACAAAATAGGCATTTCTTTGCTTATATAAACTTAGGTATTTAGCTAAAAGTTTGCAAATTACACGGGAACACGCTAAATATAGTAGTTTAAAAAAGTCCTTAGCCCACCTGTCGCCTGAGACCGTCTACTAAGCCGGCATTTACCCGTACCCCGATCATAAGACGCTTCCGTGTGGTCCCTTGAAAGTTGTATTATGGAGTTCCACAGCCCCGGTTTTTATCTCATGTGCAGTAAAAAGCATATTGCCACACGGCTCACTGTCATGGTTGCCGCCAGCATTCTTTTGACGGGCCACGTATGGCTAGTAGATATAAAATTCCGATTTCCACATTTCTAGGGCGCTGTCAGCAAAACCGCTTCTTAAAGTGATGTCCTTTCATTTGGGGCAGAGAAAATATACTCAACATAAATCAGTTGTCTGTCCCTTTGAAGCGGAGTTTGTTGTAGCGGGGTTCGACTTATCTGGGTTTCATATATGTACATGTTCAACTAGGTGGGAAACTGTATTGTGCCCTTTTTCAGAGGATTACTTTGCTCTTTCCTATTTACTATAACAGAGCAGTGCTGAACCAGTCTCGGTTGCTTTCACCTCTTCTAGTTGAAAGCACTGCCAGGTGCGGGAGTGGATTGTAGCAAGATTAGAGGCAGCAGCAGACTTCATAGATAACCAGTGCCACACAGTGAAAGTAGAAGAGCAGGTTTTGCCAAATGTATGCTGCATGCCAGGCAAAACTGTCGTCCCACAATAACCACACAGTACACCACTCCCGCCCCCATTTCTTCCCCCCCAAGTTCTTCAAGCTCGAAAGAGGCCTCACCTGCTGCGGCCCTTCCCGAGGCCCGGCCACCGGAGCTGCCTGTGGCTGCTGCTCGTTGTTGGCCTCTCTCGCACGGTTCCGGTCGTGCCCGCGCTCTTGCTGCTGCTGCCGCCGGGGGCCAAGGAGCCAGCCACCCTGGTACCTGCAGGCACCACATCTCGTCACTGCCCACGGGACACGCTTTGAACGTTGTCCCCCCTCCCGCATCTCTCCATTCCCATTGCAAAGTATGAAGACAAAATTTACCCTGGCGACTAAAAATGCACTCTTGCCGCCTAGCACATATTTTGCCACAGTTGCACTGAAGTTTTACATGAGCAAGCTGCCAGGCACTAATGCCTGGCACGACGAATGCATACACCACCACGATAGAGTACGATACGCCCTTGCCATTTTTGCTTGAGACACAAACGCATTTCTTCTTTATGCTTTCCATTTGCACGCATGTGTCAAACATTATGCTGCGCTAGTTCCAGACACACAAAGGCTTGAAATTGGCAAATTAAACAGCAATGATTTAAAATACGCACACAATACAAACTGGCAAAAAGCTGTAGAAACTAGTCTCACCATTTATTTGCTGTGCACAGTAAGACAAAAAGTTACCCAAGATTACTCATTTATCTTACACCTCAGTGCCTACACACAAGCGCGCACACGAAAAACAGAGCTCAATAAAATACAGCAGTGGCAGGAGCCCCGAGTGAAATCCTTTGCTTTGCACTTGGTGGCAAAATGTTCAAGCCACCAAGCTGCCACAGCACAGGCATGCGCGTTACTTGGGAAGGCGATTTTCCACCTTGTTCGAGCCCCAGAAGCCTCTGACACCCTCCTCCCTGTGAAGTGGAAACCGTGCTCACAGGTACATAAGCAGAGCGATGCCAGTGACAACCAGGAACCTTCCGAAGGAGGAGTAGAAGTAGACGATCCCCAGCAGGACTGTGGCCCTGCTCACTGTGTACACCCAGTCCAGCCAGTCACGCTGGGCTGCCTCCTCTTCCTCCTGGGAACAGAGCGCACCAGCTGCCCCTCGGGCATCAACACGGCACACCACCCATGCAGGGCACTGCGGGTCTAACACTAATCAGGGAATGCCAAACTCATTGCTGAACATCGTGCTTTGTGACACACACGTGGGAAGATGAGTGTCTGACTCACCAAAGGGCGCCACTTTTTCCCTACTGAAACACCACACAATGCTCCTGGTACTGCGTAGTAATTTTTTGTTTATTTTTGCGGACAGACCGCTCATACTTACATGTGCAACCATTAAAGCAAAATTTTGGATTCAAGTGTACAAGCTACACTGGGCTGTAAGGCACACTGCAGAGCTAGGCATTAGAGTAATTTAGGTCAGCCAAAAGAGGATTCTTCAATGCGAACTTCGTGTTGTGGACACCAGCATTTTTGCTTTCCGCTTCCATTTGCAGGCCACTGTTTCAGTGTTCCCTTTGGCTAACAGAAGCCTTCCCACGGGCGAGCTATACTTCATGTACTCGGCCACTGGGGTATTCTACATGTGGCCCCGCATGCACTGTCACAGCAACATCTCTTGCTCTGCGCACAAAACAATCCACAGCTCCGCTATAGCAAGGACCCACTGTAGTGTGCTCCGCCGCTGAACTGACCACTGAGCAATGGCATACACTTTCCAACTTTTAAATTGCAAATTGGTAGCATCCCTAGCTATTTTAACGACGGCTGTGCTGGTCGAGACTGCAAAAAATACTTATCTTCATCCGAACACTTGTTGAAATGAAAATGGACAGTGCAAAGTACACCTTCACTTCCATCCGAGCTTCACACAGAAAATCTCAGAACAAACGTGCTGCTGGTGCACGGTAAATTATAGGAACACGGCAGGGCTACACAGGGACGGATCAAGTGGCCCCCACCTCATCGAGCAGCGGGCCCCCCTGGGCATTCATGCGGGGTCCGCGGTTGTCTGCTGGGGCAGCCCGTGGGGCCGGGGGCGCTGCGGCTGCAGCAGCTGCGGGTGCCACTGGGGGGCTGCTGCTGGCTGGGGCCGGAGCAGATGGGGCCACGGGGGGCACTGCCTGGTGCATGCTGAGGGCACACATAGGGAAGCACCCCATTACACATACACTCCAGGACTGCACCCTAATCAACAAGTTGGCAAGCCTGGATAATAATAGGCAAGTGAGCCAGGTTGCACACAGACACAAATCAGCGAAGCAAGACCAGTGCACAACAGCTAAATACGACGAGAACATTAAGATTCAAATCAGCAAAGTAAGCTTACCAATGCACAAAAGTCAAATACAAGACTATTAAGTTAAACTTGTGCTTTCATGTGCAGAGGCTACATGCTGGCTAAGCGGTGCACCATAGTGGCCTGCCACACATCAATTTTAGGTCCTTTACGTGAGCCAAAACCCAGTGCATGTGGCTTCGTCGCCTCCTCCAGACAGGCAGCACCAGCAACATGAGATGATCATTCCCATGCTCAGCTGTGCAATACCCCAATCGCTCATCCACAACTGTAGCTAATATGCTAACGGACAATTCAGCCACGATACCTGAAAAGCAACAGCCAGGCTATATGCCACATTTCATGGAGAACATTCCACCCTTCTAGATAACCTGGGCATTTCTGCATTCCCCCCAAAAAGCCCCACAAACAAGGCTGCCCTTGCATTTTTTCATCTGTCACAAATACTGGGGGAAAATACGAATGGAAGAGGGATAAGAAAGTGGGCCGTAAAACTCACTGCCCCTATTTTTTGCAAAATCTCCAGAGGGGTGGAAGGGCTGGTTCATTTCGCAGAATCTCATTTGCATAAAATTGCACCCATAAATAGGTTCACTTTCAATGTTTTCTCTTCTACCACATAAAGCCCGCAAGGTTATGGCAAACCGCACAGTGAAAGGTGCAATAATAAGCAACCTACAGCTTCTCAAAACCTCTTTGTCTATTAGTGAACCCTCTCAACTGTGATCCTCAGATTCTTTAACACATGTTTGGCCTTTGACACACTTATCTCAGGAGCTGCTTTTATTTGTCTTTCTGCCTCCAAAGGTGCCTGGCAGCAAAACTGCACGAATCTTGTACAGTCGAACAATGTTAACAGGACCCTAAAGAGAAGCAGAAAGTAGTTGAATACATATAACCAATAATGCAATACATGAAATACATACGTACACAAACAATTCAAACAACTGAAGTTCGGTATAAACAGCTTCGGATGTCGCAATGGGTAAGTGGAAATGGCAGACATTCTGTTAGGCACGTCCTGCATTGTCATGATTCCGCGATGCATGGGCTTCTAACTAACAGTCCTCCCAGCTACTGTTAAAACTCCACCCATTTTTGAAGTTGCATCAACAACCAAAAACATAAGGGGAAAAAAAAAAGAAGAGGAGGAAGAAGAAGAAGAGGGAGAGAAGGGAAGAGGAAGAGTAGGAAGGAGGAGGAGGAGGAGGAGGAGGAGGAGGAGGAGGAGGAGGAGGAGGAGGCACAGCTCGCACTAGTGGTGCAAGGCTGGAGAAACAGCACAGCTGGCGGCCCGTTGGAGACACGGCTATTGCACCTCACATGGATTTCTGAACTTGCCCCTGAAAGTTCTCCATGACTGGCAGGCCAGGATAGATGCCCACAGTCTCTCACATCTCTCCCAAGTGTACCGTGTTAGCATGTGCTAGAACCCGTGGTAACCGGTGTCGCGAACTCAGCGTCTGTAGCGCAAACTCCGCATCTGTGCTCCCCACTCCAGGCGTGAACGCACGTGAACTGGCGAGGTGAGGAGGACGCAAGAGATCACACCGGGCACTCCTCACGAGGGGCACACTCACGTGCGCTCAGCATTTTTTTTCGTGGTACCCGCTGCGGTGGCTCAGTGGCCAAGCCGTTGTGCTGCCGAGTCCAAGGACACGGGTAAGATTCCCGACCGCAGCGGCCGCTTTTCTGATGGAGGCGAAAAGTAAAATGTGCGTGTGTTCAGAGATTTGGGCGCACGTTAAAGATCCCCAGGTTGTCAAAATGAATCCGGAGCCCTCCACTATGGTGCGCCTCATAACCTGCGTAGTTTCAGTGCATTAAACCCTATAATCAACAATCATTTCTTCATGGTATTTTTTTTTGCAAATGCCAACAGACCAAGCTCAAGCTTAAACAGCTGTGCTGTTAAAAATAATAAAGCTATTAAGCTTAGAATAAAGTTCAAATTCTTTCAAAAGCAAGAGAAAGAACAGATCTCCAGGAAAGGACAGCACATGAGGGGATAGCAGTCTCCTCATCTTTGTCACACTTTTGAAAAACATCATGAAACTTTGCAAACTTGCACCGCTGCCTGTTCTACCTGAGGACATGGGGCTTGTCCATTCACTAACAATGCAAGATATTTGATAACGCCCAAAACAACTTGTGGAGAACAGCAAAGGATAACATTCCAGTACGTGCTGGTCTCTGCAGAGGAATTCCAACATTCTTCTGGCTTCACTGCCATCGAAGCTGACCATGTGGAAAAAAAAGAAAGAAAAGGCTGCCCACTCTGAAATCCCCAAGTAGTTTTAAAGAGTTTCACTCATACCCTGTTCCTGACCAAGCTAATCTGGCAAATTCCTACCGGTGGGATTCCATGAAGGAGACCATTGCTAATAAATGTTACTGCCTTTGACCAGTAACTGCGACACAATGTGACATTCAGCTGCTCACCAGGCGCACACCACACAAGGGGGACACCAACTTACAGTTGCATGTACTGGGCGAAGTAGTGCGCGTACAACTGCTGAGCGAGAGCCACCTGCTGCATCAGCTGCTCGGGGCTTGATACTCCGGGTGGCAAACCCACGGCAAAGGGCAGTTGACCGTTCGGGATGGCAACGTTGCTGCAAGGTACAACACAGAGGTTACTTGCAGGGACAAGTGAAGCAGCAAACACATGCGCAGGCTAAAAGAGGTTCCCCGTGCTGGTTCCACCAGCAATCCTCCTTACAGAGTTCTAGACTTCTTATACAAGTAGTGTCTGAAAAACTGATTCTGGCCATTAGCAAGAGTGACATGACGCCTTTGAGAATTTTATTGGCTCTCATTTTCTTCAAGCACTAGCTGGCATCACTTTTTGAGCAAATTGCCTTAAGTGTAGTAAGCAAGGCAGAATGGAGTTATGCAGATGGTGAACCCATGCGATAGTTGCGGAATATATCCAATGTAACACAACCCCTCTGCATCCCCCTCCCTCGGCACAGTTTGTAACTGCAATGCTTGCACACATATGCCACGCACGTAAATTTTTGCATGTTTCCCCAGCAGTGGCAAGGTGTGGATAACAGCTTTGACACATGTTGATAGAAACTAACCAAGAACAGCACTCTGTTTGATGCACAAAGGAATGAAACTTGCAATTAACTAAACCTGGACTGCACACCTTGAATCCACATGGATGATGAGGCATAGTAGCCCACAAAACAGAGCAGTTCATTTTGTTTGTGTACACGAGGGGGTGAGGTCTTTGCATGCACCTCTACGAAACTCTGCCACAAATGTGAATTCTGAACAAGATGATAGCGCATGGAGTTTCTGATGGCAGATTTAAAATGCTGAGTTATTCCGCTGTGACGTAAACCACTTTGACAGCTGGCACTGCGGTGCGACTGAGTAAACATAAGCTTGGCAGAGCAAACTAAGGAGGGGACGATAAGCTGTGGGATTTTATTTCAACTATACTATTTCAAACCTTTAAACTTTTACTGTGCTTACACATTGTGAATTCATAGTAGTGCTGATCTCGTGAGAATTTGAAGAACTTTCAATTTTGGTGCACTACACGTTTATGCACAAGTATGAGGCAAATGCTCTACAGAATTACCATTTGCCGCCACATTCCTGCCATCACAAATGCAAGCAAAAATAGTAAGATTCTTACAACCATGAAAAACAGAGCAGAAGCATGACATGATTTTCCAAAAATATTGAAGCCACCCAGCATAACTAATGTCATGACATTTTTTATTTTTGCTGAGCATGCCACAATTGCTGCCTACCCTATTAAATTAGCCCTAGCAGCTAAAACTGTGGTTGTTCCCTCTTCCATAGGAACCGGTAAAACATGAAAGTGAAATGTGCCTTCACGGGAGCAGTTGAATGTTTATTGTGCATCGGTATGATCTTGCACGACGCTATTTATATTTCGTCGGTATGGCACCAAAGTTAGACAATGGATTGCACGCGTCGGAGCATTGCCTAAATCCGAATCGAAAACCGTCCGTGCGAACGAAACCAAACGAGTTGTCAGCGAATCGTTTGGTGAACACACGCTGCAACGGACCGTGTCACGTCACGACACCGGAGCGACATCAGCAAGTCGGCTTCCCCACAGCTTCCACTACGCGTCCCCCGTACACGTAGGCGCTGGCATCGAGGCGCCAACTGTCGGTGCCTTGGCGCCTCCCTAGATAAGGTGCGTTTGTCGCCCTATTCACGCGTGTGCTGATAGCGTAGTCGGCAGCGCGATTCGTACCTCTCATCGCGACGGAAGAGTTCTTGGATCGAATCCCGGCGCCGCCATGTCAATCGAAGTTTTTTGCCGATGTCATTTCCGCGACGGATATAACGTCAGTTAGATCTTGGTGGACACCGGCATAAAACACTTTCGTGTTAAAAATGACCAGATACTGAAACATACAAGAGGATGTTCCACCCTCCTTTTTGGGATGTCCCAAGTTACAGGTTTTAGATGATGCCAGTCCTTGGCTCTCCCGGCCTTTAACAATACGCACATGTGCGAGAATGGTTTATAAAAAAAAAACAAAGTACGCAAGTTGTACAAAGTCTGAAGTTAAAATGTCCGTTACAAGAAAGATTGTTGACTGAAATTCAAGGATAACTTGTCCTTTATAACCAACGATCTTCTACATCCGATGTCATTTTATAAAAGAGGTCAATTGAATGGGAAAGATAGGGCGGCCATCCATGTGGGTGAACATCTCTAATACCCAATTGTCTCTTACATCCATGCCTCTTATAACGAGGTTCAACTGTAATAGCTAGGTGTGTTTAAAATAGGCTACAATTTGCTCTCTAGCATCTACACTAAGTAATGCCAACCCTGCCTTCATGCAGTTTTCCCTGTTTCACCTTACCGTATTTATTTGATTGTAAGGTGGTCATGATTATAAGGAAAGGGTGCAGTTTGGAGAGTAAAGACCCCCCCCCCCCACACACACACACACTGAGCTCCTTATATAAGGCGGGGTATGACTTCGAGACTACGGATTTTAGAAAAAAAACTTCGCCCCATATTCAAATAAATACGGTACTCCCACATAAAGACACCAGCGCAAACCCAAGTGAAAAAAAAGAAAGAAAGAAAAAAGTGTACTCTGGGCAAGACTTTTCTCTAAACAGCTACTAGCCTTACTGTTCGCACACACGATTCAAAGGTCATCGTCTATCACGAAGCAATCCAGGGACCTACCTGGTGCCCCGGTGCCGCAGTCCATCAGTACTGGCAGGCGAAGATGGCGAGGCCACAGGCGAAGCAGAAGGCACAGGCGACACTGATCCGCCAGTTATGTCCAGGTCAGGCTGGCTTGAAGCCATCTGCAGTGCACAAACACAAAGCCAGGTGAATTCGTGGGACAAAACCTGTGGACAGCGACACTGCAGCGCAATCAAGTGCTGGCATGGTCAGGGAGGATCTGATAACAGAGCGTGGATGTCTTCTCTGCTCCCTTACCGTTGCCTGTCTTTTTTGTGCACTTTCTTTGAAGGGGTACTGGCACCAATTTTTGGGGATAATTTTATTGCACAGTTCGCTTTGTTTATTACCTAACAGAATACCTTTGCCGAAAAATGAATGGGCTGTGACGCGTGGAACATACATTCATTTGACCTCATTTATCGAGCCAACCGAACAGCACGGGGAGCAGCGTGCAACAAATTGACATCAGCGTGATGTCACCCAGGGTAAGAAACAGAAGGTGATGCAGCCGATGTTTGGCAGAAACTTGCGATGTTCCTTCACACGCCCGGGCTGGTGAGTGGTGATTAGGCTCTGGCAGTGTTAACGAACTGATGCACAAAGGCAGAGCTACAGGTGAAAGTGCTTGCCAGAACGGCACTCTTGCCAAAAATATAGTTCCACGCGAAGGAAAGAAACTGATAATATAGCCTAGAATTGCAATATAAGTCCTCATATGCGCTTTTATTGAACGTGCTCATATATACCTGCCGTGATGATAGGCCTAAACGCCTTCAGGCGGCGCAGCTGGCAGGGTGGTCAAAACAGTGCCTCCATTGGTTTCCGCAGCGCTTTTGAAGTTTGCAAGAAATGATGTCATGGTGTGGTATTGCCATACGTGCCTTCTGGGCTCGAAGCAATGGAAACCGAAACTTTGGTGACAGTACTACTTTATATGCTCACTGCATGGTGGTCGAGGCTTTGCAACAAGTATTCTAAATACTACAGCTGCCCTGAAGACAAATTCTCTCGTGACAAGCAACTTGGTTTATTTATGGCATTTAAAGAAATGGAATGCCCTGGCCTACTTCACGTACTGTATAATGATGCACACTGAAATTACCTCCTTTACACAGCATTTGGCTGAGTACAAGATGAAAACACAAATTTTTCAGGAAACAAAACAAGGCTATACTAACACACAAACCGTGAAGAAAAGGGAGCCTCACTAGAGGCTCCCTTTTTCTAAGCTTCGCATAGTCAGAGTATACAAACTAAATATGTATCAAGGTCCATAAGAGTTACAGAAATATAGAAATATAAAACAATACAAGCCAGGTGGATAGCAAAGCAGAATTCATACAAGGGGGATTGGTGAATGCTTGGCCTCGGAGGAATCCTTTGCAGGCTTGCAAACCAGGTGGAGGATGTGCGTCTGGCCTACGTCCTTTGTTCAAAGAAAGAAACAAAAAATCGAAGTCAGAGAGAGAAAAAAAGAAAAGGATCATGATAGGCTGCCTTAGAGAAGTACCTATTTTGCAGCCAGCTTAAAACGTAAAACAAATGGAAGAGGTTAAAAGTATGCACAGTTCCTTCACAGTAAAAGCAAAGATAATTACAAAGAGCACAAAATGTCCCAGGAATCACAGCACTTCAAACTGTCAAGAGAAATAAGGGACGATAGAGAACAAGAGTTGTTCGACATCTCGACACGAGTGCCGAGACACGTCCAACTGAGCAAATGAATGAGGAGTGAAATAAAGTGTAAAAAAAGAAACAAGAAAAAAAATTGCATGTAGTAGATGTTTTAAAAAAGGTGCTGGTACCTAGTTGCATGAACTGCTGAATACAAATCACAGAAACTTGCTCAGTTTTTGTTTCAATCTCAAGGAGATATGTGGTGGTACAGCTATGCAACATATGCAAGTGCATGACTCCAAAAACTCTGCATAAAAAACTGCAGAACTGCAGGCAACAGAAGGAAAAAAAGAATGATGGTGCTACTACACCGCTACACTACACCGCTGCCAGCGAGCAGGTTGCGCAACTGCTGGAATTTAGGGTAAGTTGATGGGCTAACAAGGGAAGGCACAAACAGGGCAGTTTTAATGCGAAGCTTGCTATGGCTCACTGATGGTGCATGTCGCATCAAAAACGCACAGCAGGAAAGCCAACTTTACATAGCGGGATGGCATGTGATGATGATGACGCAAGGAAAATAAAATGCGTCCCACAGTAAGAATCTAGTAACCTGGGTCCCTCAGTTATGAAGCTGACGTCTATCCGATTGCGCCGTTCCGACACGGTAAAAGCAGTGTGGATTTGAACAGGGGTGCATGGCCGTGCAAAATTAGACCGAAAAATCATGCACCCCTCCGTCTAACGATGATGATGGTTGAACGCGCCCCTTTCTTCGTGCGAAATCAAATGGCTAAGGGTTGAAGTCACAGCCTCTGCGATCAAAAGTCCAAGATCAACGACTCAAAACCCAAATCCTGTGCGAGTCAAAGCCCAAACTCAAATGACAAGCAAGAAATCCCTTCACAAGAAAAAAAGCTTTGCGTTCAACCATCCTCGTCGTTAGACAGATGGGTGCATGATTTTTTTAACCCCATTTCCTACTTAACATGGTGGCTGTGCACATGGCACGACAACATAATAGCAGACACGGCACCGTACATGAAAACGCAACTAATGGGATATCCCTGGCGCCGACATGCTCGCATACACATAGGTAGCATGGTGTCATAACCATGTATGAAGGACGAAGCAAGCATATGAATGCATTAATGAATGTGGCACGGTAGAATGTTAGTGTTACTCAAGTGAAAATATTCTTTTGAAATGAGTGGTTCAAAGCTCGGGGAAAAAAATAAAATGTACAAAAACACTGAGGAAATCAAATCGTAGCAGTTGCACAATACAGGCACCTTCAAAAGGAATTATGTAGATTACATAAAAAAAGAGTTTGAGACTATAATTTTTTTTCCCATTACAGCTTTCAGACATCTATCACAATCCTGGAGATGGCTCTTGTATTGGGAAGCCCTCTAAATCTACATGGTGGGGGGCAAGGCCCCACAGTGTTGATATACCCAAATTCTTGAGCTTGTGCGCAACTTAATTTTTAAGGCACCTGTACACAATACATACATACTTGGAGCAGTGCAACAAGGAATGCATTTGATTAATGTGGAAAACTTGGCGTGATGCTCCTTAATCCAAAATGCAGCAAAAAAAAAAAAAAAAAAGACATGGACAGAGACAAGATGATGAGACCAGTGTAGTCATCACCTTGTCTCTCTTTTTTTTTTTTTGGGGGGGGGGGGGGGGGTGCTTTTTGGAATGACTAGGACATAGCAAGGAACCGAGGCAAGAAATCTGCAAGATACAGATAAAACAAGCTGGAAACAAAAGGTCAAATTCCAAAGCATTTAAAAATAAAATGTCACACTGAACAGCTATGAACCCACGTTTCAGATGACATTAGCAGGTTTTGTCTGCATCAGCAGCAGACTGCTGCTGTAGGTTGTGCTCTTTCATAAGCTGTCTGCGTGCAGCCTGCCTTCTGTTCTTTTGCAAGTTATTCACCCCCTACCTAGGAGGTAGGACAAACTAAAATGCTGGCACCAACTCTCACAACTTCCCTGTGCCAGCTGTGGATCCCCAGGGTTCTACTTTGGACCCACTACTCTAACACATTTGTTGATGCCATACAGTTACATTCATTTTTGACGAAGTTTACAGACAATATGAAACTATCGTGCAGTGCCATCTTCTTGGATATGAAAACAAACCAGTTATGCTTGAGAGGTATGCCTCTACTCACCAGTCGAAACACATCTTTCAGGGGCACTTCATCATCAAGCAGTTGCCCAGAATAAATCAGCTTCTGGTCTTCTGGTTTCTGGGCATTGAAAGAAAAGCACAAGGCCAGTCATCGAGCTTATCCATGAAATGTGCAGGCGCGGGTGAACAGTTAATTTTGCCTTCGAAACGAATTGTTTTTTTCTTTGAATATTTCGAACACTTGAAAAAAAAAAGAAGAGAAAAGAAAACCACCTACCACAGACACAACAAAAAAACTTGACTGAACATTTCTTTTCATGCAAGTCGATAAACTTCGACACATGCAAAACAGTTTTCAAGATGATAATTGGTGTCGAAAATATTTATTTGCATTTAATGCCGAGCCACAGTCCCAGGATGTTTCAGCAGTAGCTCCAAGCTGGGATGAGATGCACACCACCCTTACTGTCGTTATCAAGAGCCACCACCACTGAATAACGTGACCCTACACAGGCACACCAAGCACAAAGAGAAAAAGAAAGGAAAAAGGAAAAGAAAAAAAAACCCTCTGCCAGTTAACTTTCCGGGGGGCGTTCAGTGAGCCAACCACAATGCAGTTTACTTTTATAGTACGTTTATGTGGAAGCCAGGAAGCAATAAAAATAAAGAAAAACAGTTCCACGTATTGCACATGCACATTGAAACTAAAACTTTATCAACTGTGCCCGGTACCGGTCTTTGTGGTTCACTCTCCGCTTACGGATGCAAAACTAACAAACCTCAGTGTCAGTTTTTATAGTCAATGTTTGTATAATAAATGCCCCTCTCATACCGGTCACCACAATTTTTAATTCCCTCCCACCAAAACAAAATAGTCTCCCTTACTGAAAAAGGGCGAAAAAAAAAAAAAAAAAAACCCTCTTGTGGAGTACTATGTTGCTGCGCAGATTGCCCATGGGTAGCTATTGGGTTGCAAAAAGCGCTTCATCTGCCAGTCTCCACGCCTTTCACAAGTGTTATCGCCTTCAACATTCCCCTCTTTGGGGCAGTGGAGTCTGACCTTGAGGCGTGCTAGTGAAGGAGAGAAGAACAGGTGGCACAAGTGAAATTCCAGCCATAATAAAAAAAGAAGGTAATGCCTGAAATAGAAGGTATCGTGTTTCCGACGACGTCCGTACGATTTTGCACGGGTGTTCAACCGTATGGGAGAGGTGATCGTGGCGTGCGTGCTCGACTTTGGTTAGGTTATGCAAGCGAACGTGTCCCAGAGTGTGAAAGGGATGCAACGTGGATATCCCGAAGAAAAAGACAAAGAGAGCTATATACAGTCGAGTCCACTTATAACGATACTGTTTATAACAATATATCGGATATAACGATGAACACCTATGGCACCGTCAACTTTTGTATTCTTTCTATCTTGAAATAAACCGCTTATTACAATGCTCCAGTGCACGATATCAGATATAACGATTGAAACCGGTGATGTTGTGCACCAAAAGTGCAACAGTGACGACTCTAATGACGCGGTTGGGCAGCCTACTCAGGTAGTGTCTTCGTAGGAGGCCCAATGCGTGACACAGTCCCTCGGGGACTTTGTTTCCCCCAAGGACATTTACCTCAGCTAGGTGAAGCACCTGTAGATGCTCTTCGAAAAGATTTGCGCTAGCTTCACACGCGGCAAGCAAAGGTGACCGACCGTGGCTTCTTTTCCGCAAATTAGTAGTAGTATCCCCTTGCTGGCATGTGAATAAAATGTTTTGAGCTCTGTTCCATCTTTTTATTCGCAACCCGCTTATAACAATTATCGGTTATAACGATGGAATTTCCTTAGCACTTGGATATTGTTATAAGTGGACTAGACTGTATGACCTTTTCTTCAGGGAGGAACATGTCTAGCTTCAACTGTTTGTTGGTGCCGAGTACTTTGAAATTTTAAAATACAAAATTTCTTTTACAGCCGAATTAGACATTACTTGGTAGAATTAAAAAAAATAGCACATGCCTAGTTATGTGTTACTACGGTGTCACGGAGGTTAATACAAATTGTTTTAATTGATAAGCCCATAATTTGCGAAGTGATATTAAAAAAATTGCCCCTAATCAATTCTGTGCACTTGGTTAAACAGCAAAGCCGAACGATTAAACAGCAAAACTGAATGAGCACAAAATAACTGATTGGGGCACAGTTCAGAGGGGTGCACGAAACAAATTTTTTAAATTTGTGACAGCCCATTTCCAGGTCTAATTAGCTTCATAAAACTTGGAAGGTGCACTGTTTTTTTCCAGCCAGACAAGCATGGCACTGTGTTTTACTGGGGCTTTGCGATGTTGCTGGAATGGTTAGGAGCGGTGGCTTCACGTTATTTTTATTAACACTTCAAGTGATGGTTATCCGTTATATTTGCTTCGATAAAACTACCCACATATAAGTAGTTTGGGCAGTCCAATGTCATATCATTTGTTTCAGAATAGTTCTAATAATAAAGCAGTAGCTACAGCTGTTTTTTTTAATCATACCTCTCTCCTAGAACACCCCGTATTGTTAGCAAAGGGGAATTTAGAATTGTTTACAACTACACAGGGAACAAACTAATTATGACAAGCAAAAGAAACTCAGCACAATGATAGAGACGTCATAACAGCCAATTGCACTACGATTTTTTTGCAATATATCTAGGTTAGATTGAGAGCTACAAATAAAGGTTGATTGTTAACAGCATCCCCTTTTTGTGCATGATGAGTGTCAACTCACCGAAGAAGCTAATGAATTCATGTTGTACTACTAATTTTAGCACTGCTATTAGCGGCAGGCTCAAATTAAGTTTTGTCTGCCACAAATGGTAGCTGTCCTATGCTATATTCCTTTCATTAGCGACCCATCTTTGTTCGGTCACCCCTACAGACTTGTAGTTTACTTTCTCTGGACTACCCTGCAGCAGTGGTTCCCAATATTCAGTGTGCTGGATAGCCCTTGTGTGCTGGGGATACCTTCTGGGCTTAAAAAGTTACGGGGGACCCCACAGTGAAGTATTTTGAGCCATGCCATAATATCAAACAATTTGCACTTGCAGCTAAAGTCACCCGGACACCATTTCTAGCACGCTTGCTGTGTGTCTGGCTTTCCTATACAATTACAGTGTAGCGCAAAATGCTGACTTTAGAGCACCTGTTTTCGTGGGAGACAAACTTAAATGTGAGCTATCTGAATCCAACATTTGCCAAATTTTTTGTTTATCTCGTCCCTCCATTGCGCTATCAGAGCTGGAAACTTGTCCAAGATATTTATATTTATCCACCTCTACTGGTAGATATTTTATTGTATAGGCTGACAAGGAGACTTTCTGCATGTCTAGTATTCACATTACTTTCGATTTCTCGGCATGCATGTCCAGTTTAGAGTCTTTCGCGGCTGAACTGAACAATTATTTATTAATACTTGTGCAGCTAATCTATGACAGCCTTATTTAGGGCAAGTGAAGCACCGAAAATGTGTTTACATTTTGCTGGCTGCCAGTTAACAGCGATGTACTGGTGCATTGCACTCGACTTGTTCGATTAAGAAACCTTGGCTGGTTTAAAAAATTTACTGCATTAGCTAACCTGCATGACTATGCTCACAACTTCAAATGAATTTAAAAGACCTGCCAGAATCTCGACTTGAGCAAAGTGGCAGCAGTTAAGATTTTTGATGCCAGAGAACTTTCACAGTTTAGGAACTTTTTTTCTCTAAAAATAGGCAACACTTAGTAATTGCTGCGACTCCTCCCTTGTTGCAGGCTTTGGGAGAGCACTGGCTGACATGTTTCGTCCTTGTTGCCGTCATATTCTGGCAGTGAACCTGCCTTGGGGGCTACAGGTGAGCTCATAGCTACGGCCACCTGACCTGACGTTATTGTTCTGTAGTTGATTTATTAAGCACAAATTTATTCTAGGTTTTGCAGCATAGTTTCCTGGAGGCGTTACGTATACGTATGTAAAAATTCCATAAACCAAGCATGGCAAGCAGACAACTCATTAGTAGTTTAATAGAAAGTCGATGACACTGTCACCTCTTGAATATCCCCATTGTGGGGCCCCTTTAAAGATCGGCAGTGCTAAATAGCAGCGACACTGCTGCATACAAAACATGTTCGTTCAGCCTTGCAAGTGATATGCAAAACCAGTTTCCTCCTCACGACTGTTGCATTAAAAAAAGAAACCTAAGCCACTGGCTACGGAATTCACATAAGTAGTGCAGTTTTTGTTTTTAATACCGAAAGCCACAACAGTAATTGCTTGATCCCTTCATAATAAATGTTTTTGTTTCAGTGACAATTGGTTTCCAACAGTTAAAGAAATCGCCATCTGGCATACCTAGAGCGCTGTTATCGCAGGCAACGACCTATTCAGACGAACCAAACAAGTGTGGCTATTCACACAGAAAGAGAGCTTCACAAAGCGCCCCCTACATAATGTTTGAGCTAATGCCTCAAACAAGTTTATGGAGTTTTTACAGAAATGATGCAACACAGCATACAGATTGCTAAGGCTTAATTTTGGCTGTAAGATGACAAACAGCGCTAAAAATATGAAGCGAGTTGCCTCAAAATATGAAGAACCAGTCGTTAGCTCACTCAGCAGACTTCTTCAAAGCATTTTTTCTAGGTGTTTATACTTTTCAGTTCACACCTTTCTTCCATTTCACATTTCACTGAACCATCAGAAACAAACGGCACAGAAAACGAATACATATGCCACAAGACCATTTGTGTGCTGTCCCACGACATTGTTGAGCACACAATGCTAAATATAACAAAGAACCAACTGACCCCCCTTGAAGCCTTGACTTTTGTACGCAAAACGACGCACCTTTAAAAAATATCTCCTACTGAACTTTTTAGAAGAATCTGGATTTCAGCATTTACTAAAGTGTGAAAAAAACATGTGAGACTGAAAATCGCACTAGACTGAACATAGAAATTTGAAATGTCCCAATTGCACAACCTGGTGCGTAGGAGAAGGCCGAAAGATAAATTCGCTTCTCCTTCCCTGATTTTTTTAAAGTTTTCATTGCCATTGCCATCTTATAGCGTGAAGTTGCGCAGACAGCAGGGCATGCAGTAAACAAGCGTTTCAAGTAATACCTTATATATCACATCAGTGTGGTTCCATAAACAAAACAGTGTATAAAGTAGTTTATGACAAGACACAAAAACCTCGCCTTAATTTTGTATACATTATTATTACAATAGTCACGCGAGATTGGAAGACAAGCTGTGCAAAACAATGCACGCAACAACTCACGACAAGTTAAAAGGCAAGACAATCTTAGAGGCCAATATTACATTTCAAATCCTGTTGGCATCGACGCAGCCGACAATGCACAAGTATTCAGCCATCAAAATATTGCGCAACATTGCGGCAGGTGTCGGGGATGCACGCGTCGGTCGTGCAGATGTGTTGTCTTGCTTGGGCGCGTTACTTACAGGTTTGCTTGGGTAGACTTTTGACAGGTGTTGCTTGAGCTGCTGCACGGACCAGTCGAGGGAACAGTAGACCTGTTGGTCGCCAAATTTTTGGTGGGGGGCCCGAATCACAAGGCAAGTGCTCATGTCGTGAGCTGCCATAAATGCACTTCCCCGCAATGCTTGCTCGTCTCCTGTAGAGCACACACACACACGAAAGGATGAGTCTTTTGGCGCGCTTCCAACTTTTACAGGCGGTAGCGATTGCCCTACGAATGCTCGTTTGACCATGTTTCTTAAACACAAACACTGAAAAGACAGCGCAGAAACAGCAACATGGTCAAAACACGAAACTAACGCTCGCATTCGTGCCCTAGCGTTCAACCTAATGCACGCACAGGACACCTTGAGGCAGCTGTGCTACCATCAGCGCATAGAAAATACGATCGGCGCGTGCCATTGAAATTCTCGAACCTCTACAAGTTTGAAGACAAGAGCAAGAGAGCGTGCAGCTGCGGCGCCTTCCGTCTGCAGATAGAAATGAGAGCTCGCACAGTTTGCACTGGCAGCGCGGGCTACGTCTTTATCACCAAGCACAGCCCACGGAAATTTAAGCAGGGAGATTGTGCACAGCTGCTAGCGCTGTACGAAGACCCAAGTTACAGCAAACCTTGCATCAAACTGCTCCTCCAGGGTCGCCATCGCAGTGGTGTTGTACCACTCGACCAAGACAGAGATACGAAAACTGCGCGTCTAGCAGAACTATCCCGAACATCGATTCGGCAACAAACCAGCTGCAACTGCGCTTAACGACTTTAGCGTGGTGCATAAAGAGAAAAGTCAGAAGGAAAACAAAAGACACAAGAAAAGAAATGGCAGTACTGCGCGAAATTTCCTCTGGACAGCTCTGCCATTCTACGAAAAACACGGCACAGGTGACCCTGACAGCACGGCAATCATCGACGGTGAAGCGCTTGCGCGGTTTATACCCAGCTTAGACCATCCGATCAATCTAACGAGCTGACATTGACGCTTCACAAGCATTTCAACGCGTTGCAAGCACCGTTAGAATCACAGGAAGAAGCGAGAATCAATTTCAGCACAAACCTCCCTGGTGACCGTGAATTCCGAACAGCGCTCGCCGGGATCACGCGCGGAGAAAGAAAATGATCATGGACGGTGCACGCACCTTTCGATACTTGAATATGAGCGAAGAATACAGTTCACGAGAAATTTACTGCGCATAAAGCGGCAAAACCCGCTGGAATTAAATTGTCCCAACCCCCCTCTAATGTTCCGCAAGAGCCGAAGATTTGTCGTTCACTCATTGGCGGACCCCTCGCAACGAGAGTAAAGCGGGAACATACTCTCGCTAGCAATGGTTCCCGTGACCCCGTGATTACGTATGGATGGTTGTACAGCTGCCGAGGTGTTAGGAGTGACCATTTGCGGGATACATCTGCCTTATATTTGATAGATGTAAAATTCGAAACGAAAATTAAACAATCGCTTATAATGCCGATCATTTCAAACACATGTTTGTGCAGCGTACGGAGCAGCCAAGGCCGCGTGAGTACATAAAAACAAAGTACTGACACCGGCGCGCGTTGGAAATATTTACGATGGTATCGCAAGGCGTATATATATATATTTTTTTTTTCTTGACAGGCGAGATCTGTTCTGTCGGTCTAAAAAAGCATGACGCATTTGAGAGCGGGCGTTTAGCGTGGATAAAGCAGTCTTTCTTGCTGCCATGTTGCGGGCAGCTACCAGTTGGAGGAGGCGTGGCGACAGCTTGTTGATAGCCGTTCAGCTCGCCGCGGATTGCCTTGCCGCCCTCAATTCGTTATACTTAGATTATCTACATGACCTAGAAGTTAAAAGTGTCTGCTTAAGCTGCCCCATGCGTTGTAGTGTAAGATAAATTATCACTCGTTGACTCAACACAGCATGGTGCTGCACTGCATGACTCTCGGGCAATGGAGTGCAACTCCATAGCGCGTACATGTACGTAGTGAGAAATAGTGCTGACGCCATTTATTAGGCATATTTGTAAAAGTTACGCTTATCAGCCTTGCCGTCACAGCATTCCACGTTTCCGTTGCGAATGGCGCGCCCTAAACATGTAGGCAGGCTTGTTATATAAGTTTTGTCGGTACTACGTGCAAGCATAGCGCTTTGCCAAGAGATAAAAGGGAATTAAATAACCAAGTTACTGCCTACAAGAATCTTTCTTAATAATAATTCACTGTATCCTTGCAGCTATGCGTGATGGGCGTTTGCACCGAATTAAACAATCATGATTCCTGATCTATCACTGCCAGTATTCGGTGTCGCCGTCGTTGCAAAACTTTTTCATTTTTGACGAAACGTGCCGAAAATTCGGCTACCGAGTTTGCTGCACTAGCCACCCAAAAATGCCACTGAACCTGAAAGAAGTTAAGCATGACTTTGTGGGCAAGACTTAAGGTTGTTACACCTTCACTTTATTTGTAGGTGCACAATTTAATTGGGGTTTAGGTTCTCCCGCCATGCGTTCTTACTTTTCTTAAATTCCATGGCAACCTGTAAAAACTCCCAAGTAAAAATACGTTAGGCAAGTTGACAGCACCTTAAGCATGGAAGTTCATTTCAAGAACATTAATTCAAGAACGATTATTTCAAAAGGGACGAATGCGCAGGGCTCGTGGGTTGCTCGATCCATTGTGGATAGCTGGTGGCATTTTCCTATCGGTGAAAAGGAGCACAAAGTGAACACGACTGATTCCAAAATAAGGTCTGAAAAGTACAAATTGTTAGAAAATGTTAAGTGCTGAGCTACTCGCCAGCCTAATCGTCAGGCTTTCACGTACCAACCTGTTTTTTTCCATTTTTGCCCTTCAGGATTACATGCATAACAGTCCCCTACTGATGCTCATCTCATCCCAGGTGTGGCTTCAGCTCTTAAAATCAAGTTTTTTTTTTGTTTTCCTTTTAGCCGTTCCACTGACCTCCATCTGGAAAGCATAGAGAAGAGGCTGTTCAACATGGTGGCAGACACTACATTCAAAACTGGCGGCCAGGTTGATGGTATGGCTTTACCCATGCTAGAAACGTGGGCGAGCGTGTTGAAAAGGTTGCCTGCATCTCGTAGCAGGCGTTGTCTCAGTAGGGACGTCATGTACAGTGACGTGGTTGCTAAATCATCATGGTGCACTTAAAGTGCAACTCTGTTGCACACTGCAACATTTTCGCAAAATAAATTTTTTCCCACCTTCCGCTGTGAGGTGGGCACCAGTTCCCACCTTTCGAAGAAAAGGATTTCTATCAGATTGAACATACGAAAACTAGCTGTTCCAACCAGTGCAACAACCTACTGTAAAGCATTAACGTTTGTTTGATGTGCGTGGGAAGTGTCGATGCTTGAAAACAGGAACTGGGGTCAGAAACAGAGTGACTTCCTCGCAGCTTTATTCAAAATAACATTTGAGCAAACTTTAGGAGGGTTAGAATTGCTGGATTCTCATTTCACGAACCTAGCACCCCCCCTCTTTTTTTTTACTGCACGAAACAGTTGGAAAGGGGTGTTGGCCACTGCGGTGTCACGCCTAAGGTTATAAAAGGCAGTACGAAGTGGGGATAAAAAGTACATAGGGCGCAGTGTACCTGTTCAAAAAGTCGCAGCCAAGTGACAGCTTTGTTGGGCTGCAGAGTCAAGGCAACACGACTGATTCCAAAATAAGGTCTGAAAAGTACAAATTGTTAGAAAATGTTAAGTGCTGAGCTACTCGCCAGCCTAATCGTCAGGCTTTCACGTACCAACCTGTTTTTTTCCATTTTTGCCCTTGTATTTAAAAAAAATACGTTTCATTTTTTTTTTAAGGCAGCAGGTACTGTCGGCTGTTGCCTTTAAAAAGAAATGGCACAAAAGGTTAAATGTTTACTTGGCCTGATACTTTTTTTTTCATGGGGTTAGAAATATGCGAAAATTTGGCAGTTTTCCACTCAGAATGCGAGTTGTACTATCGTGACACATTGAAATACAAACAAAAGAGTGCGTGGCTTTCAGTACATGCCAGCCAACCTGGCGACGAGCTGCGTTTGTGCAGTACGGGCAGGTTACGAGAGTTCGTGTCCAACCTTGGCATGGAAAGACCGTTGTTGTGCGAGTGAGCATTTTGGCTTGCCTTTTTGCCGCGTTTGGCGCCCGCTCACACTAGCGTTATCTTTGTGGACCCTTTGCATTGAGTGAAAATGATGCACGCAGCTACATTTCTTAATTTTTTTGTTTCGTGCCGAGCGCCCAATACAGGATGGAAAGACTATGTTCTTTCCATACCGAGGTTGGTCACGTACTCTCTTAATTTGTTCCTTCTGCGCATACGGGGCCCGTCGCCAGGATGTGCGGCAGGTATTGAAAGCCACGCACTCCATTCGTATTTTAATGTATCAAGATAGTCCATCCCATTTGTAAGAGATGTGTCTTATCATTTTACACAGAACTGGAAGTGGGTGAAAAATGGAATAATGGGATCACACTGAAACAAGGCAACCACCTCAGTGTTGTGTGTGGCCTTCTGCATAGGATTTGCCTACAATTACAACTCTCATTAAGTAGAACTCCAGATAAAATACATTCTACTGATATCTGCAGGCTCCACTTGATATAATTCTTTTGTACATATCAGCATTATTTATTGTACTTGTACTCCTGATTTGCACTTTTTGCACTTTTGGCCCGCTCAAAGTGTGTTGTATGAAAATGTACCCCTCTCATGATTGCACTTTTGCTTTGTGAGTAAAAGTAATTCTATGGGTTTTAATTCATTTGTGCAACAACATGACACCCACCTTTAATTACCTTGGCACGTGGGGTACAAAATGTCATGTATGTATACATATGTATGTATGTATGCATGTGTGTGTGTGTGCGCGTGCGCATGCGTGCGTGCTGGAATTGGAAATGAGGGACTTGTTGAAGCTATGCATAAAGAAAGCAATCGAGAACGCCAAGGAAGGCAAAAGGGAAGAAATTCATCTGGTTTTTTTATTAGGTATGTTTTTTTTAAATGAAAGAATGAAAGTGGAGGAAAACATGCTCTCCAAGTGGGATCCGAACCCACGACTTTCAGAATACCAGTTTGATGCGATATTAACTGTGCTACCAGGGAGGCTGTGCTGCTCTCCACTTTCTCGGGTATATTCTTGGGGGGGGGGGGGGGTATATTCTTGGGGGGGGGTGGTTGCCAGCGCCGTTCCAACTCAGGGGGGGGGACCGTGACTTGAGTGAAGCAGTCAACCAGCTGTTCGCCCTCTTAAAGAGGCCGTGCAGACAAAATACAAGTTTTATAAAGGTTTGGTATTTTATAGTGCCCCCAGCGCTTTTCCACAGATAGTGTTGCATTATCACTGAGAATCAATTTAAGTTGAAATTTTGATTCTCTCACCAAATCGTGGGTTTTGTTTGTTTTTGACCCTATTTGCACCTGGCTTGTTTTTGTTACAGTAGGTAGTACATAATTGTTTCTTGAAACATGAGGTATGTTCGACAAATAGGGTCGCGTAAAACAATATCGCTTCCGCCAATCGCCCATTGTCGGCTGAGACAACCTGAAAGCGCCGCACTACTGTGCAGCTATAACAACCATAGTACGTGCAGTACCAATGGCAGTACGCACTGGTACTTCTATGTTTATGTGTACTTTTGTAACTTGCATTGTTTCACTTCACCATTCTTACTGCTATAAAATGGATATGCATTACACTTAAGTGAAAATAGCTTGTTCTGCAAGCTTATAAGCCCTGCCTAACGAAAGTTGCTTTTGCCGGCCTCAGCCAATCGTATGGCTGTGCATATGACGTTATGTGTTCTGGTGTGGGAAATGGACAAGCGAACTTTCCTAATTATGTAGCTTATTTGAGCGAAGTTTTCATTAAAAATTGTGTCAGTAAGATTCTAATGAGGTGATCTTTCGAATGAACCAAACTTGTGTTTTGTCTTCATGGCCCCTGTAAGCAACCTATGGCACCAGGACTACCAGAACCGAGGCCCCTTGCTGCGTGTGTAGTGAATTAGAACTGGAGATGAGGGACTTGTTGAAGAAATGCAGAAAGAAAGGCCAGCAGTCAAGAACGCCAAAGTAGGCCAAAAGGAAGAAATTCATCCGCTTTTTTTTTTTAAGTTAGGTGCGTTTGTTTTTTATATATATGAAAGAAAGTGCAGAAGAACATGCTCCCTGGGTGGGATTTAAACCCATAACCCTCAGAATACCAGTCTGACATGATAACAACTGCGCTACTGGGGAGGCTGTGCTCCCCTTCACTTCTTGGTATTTATGTTAAGGTAATCGTTTCCTACGCTTGGGGGTGGAGGGGGACTGGTTCAGATCCCACCCAGGGAGCATGTTTTTCTCCATTTTCTTTTGTTTAAAAAAATGCACCTAAATATAAAAAAAGAACCGGATGCAATTCTTCCCCTTTGCCTTCCTTGGCGTTCTTGACTGCTGTCCTTCCTTAAAGGGACCCAGAAAAGCCTTCTGTAAAAGTTACAAAAGGCCTGTATTGTCACGTAGCACCAATATAGCGATGCAATGCCGTTGGAATTATTGATCTACATTCAGTATTAGCTGCGCCAGAAGCAATTAAAGGCACCTCTCCCCACTTGCCGATCGACTCCTCCTCCCTCTCTGCCTCCTTCAAAGCAGCTAGCTACATTCCTGCGCCTAGGCTCGCGTCAATCACTGCGGACCCGCCTTTGCCTCGGGATCGCGCAGGAAGGAGGAAGAGCAGCCGGAAGCCAATGGCAGTGACGCCGCCGGCGGCCGACCTTGCCGGCGATTGGGCGAATCAGGGGGCGCCTTCGCCGTCGCGTCAGCAGCGATCGCCGTTGCGTCACCCGCGGTCGCCGTTGCGTCAGCCGCGGTCGGCTCGCTGCGGCGTCGCGCTCGTCGGCTGAGAAAGGCGATCTTCAAAAATTGTTTACAAATTATCTGTACAACGTATGGGGCTCACACTTGGCTCAAAAATCCCCCGTTATGTGTTCTACCACCTGAATGCATTTGATTGCCACCTTCACAAAGCTTTTCGGGGTCCCTTTAATGTTGTGTTGTGTTGTGAGTGCCATTGATCATTCACTGGCCCTGGTTGATGTAACTGCCCGTGTGGGATAAACCTGGACTGCTTGTGGTGCTTCTCTTCATCACTAAAATACCATCATCATTAGCTGATGCGTCAGCACTTGTTCCTCATCTCCATAAATATTCATCATCATCATCATCATAGTCATCTGTGTCCACTGGTTCTTTGCTCGAGCGTTCCAATAAAATGTTGCTCCGAACATCGGCCTCTCTAGTCAACCTTGGCCTCTCAATATCAGGGTTCGCACAGGTCCTTGAAAACCTTGAAAACCCTTGAATTTAGAAGTGTCAATTTCAAGGCCTGGAAAGTCCTGGAATTTTTAAAGGGTCCTTGAAAACCCTTGATTTTTCCGGAGAGAATCAATGGCCCTGTCTTTCCACAAGAATTTAAAGTGTTTGTCGTGGATTTTAGGCGCTAACAAATGTAAAGAAATATTTTAACAATCAAGTTTCAGTGTATTGCGTGAAATTACAAGTTTGGTGTATTTTTATTATTACACGGCAACATTGGGAGCAGGCACTTGTCAATCCAATCCATGTCGTGATACCATCCAGTGAAAGCCAGCTTCTGTTCTCTATCTTGCATCTTCCATCTAGGCTGTGAACGCTCGCTCCTTGCATGTTTGCTGTGCCTCATACGCTCCATCGGCGCTTGCTTTTACGTGCAAATGGTGGACGTGTGCATTGTTCATCCTGCCTTGCAGCAACACTTATGGATTTAATTTCAGCTGATACTCTTGCTGAAAAAGCAGGAGATGCAGGCAACATTAACCAAGATTTGAAATCGAACAGTGTCACCAAACACAAAGGAAAAAGAAAAACCTCTAAATACCAGCCATGAAATAAAAAATAAATCTGGGGGAGCATTTATGAACCCGTTAGTACCTATCTAAATGTGCACTAATGTGCTTAGGTATTGTGCAATAAAAAACTTTTGCATTGTGTTGGAAAAGTTATAAATAATCCCAGATAAAACATTAGATGGGGACCTTGAAAATGTGTTTACTGGTCCTTGAAAGTCCTTGAAAACCCTTGAATTTTTGCTTTTCAATCCTGTACGAACCCTGCAATATATATAACACCCTTGCATCACAAGTTCGTTCTGCTGCTATATAATAGAATTTTGGCATTTCCGATCACTGCAGTGAAAGTGCTTCAAAAATTTGCATGTTTCGGAAGCTATGACAGGGCTGGGTGAATTGTGAAACAAGGGGGGCATCTGTCTGAAAAAGCAGTTTTCTGTGCAGGTATTGTGGCTGCCCTTGTGGAAAGCCTGGGAGACAAGCAAGACAGTGTGTGCCGGGCAGTCGCCCATTCCTTACAAGTCATTGGCATTCATTGGCCTAATCTTGTTCTCAGCTGTTGTCATGACCTCTTGGCCAAGGAATCCAAGGTGAACATGGTTTTTTTTTTTATCATTGTGCTGTGGAACAAGAAACGTTTTTATTACCTGTTCCCTGAAGAGATCTTCTGTGTAGCCTGAACATATTGGACATAATGTGTCTGAAGTCTGCACCTGTGGACGTTGTTTTTCCATTGTCGGCTATCAAGGAAACCAGCAACATGACCAGTTGAAATTCTCTTTCCAGTTGTCACCTTCTCACAGGAACCTGCTGTACTCGGTGATGCACGAAGTGTGCAAAGAGTCTGTTGACAAGCTGGACAAGGCACTCTTGAGCAATGTGTGTAAGGCTGCAATTGAGGAGATGACGCGCTCCAAGGTGAGTTGTAGTACCTTCGACATTGTTTTTGATGCGAAAGCATTAAATAGCCTATTGAGTGAAAAAGCCGGCATCAGCATCTGTAATATAGTGATCCCACTCCTGTGCCAAACTGCGCCAAACAAGAATTCTTGCATCATTCTGATAAAACTCTACGAAATTGCGCCAAAGTGCTCGAAATTTACTGTCGTGGCTTTAGAGAGTGACATTTTGCGCCGCCACCACAACATTCAACGGGGTCTGCAGGCAATGAGGAAGTGGGGGAAGCAGCCGAAGACATCTAGCGGCAACGTGGTCAGCCGGAGAGATAGCAAAGATAGCATGTTGTGGCATTCAGTGCCACTAGATAAGCTATTTGTAGTGGCTCTAGGCCGCCGTAACTGACGGCCATAAGATGACGCTTTGCTAGTATATTGTTTTGTGTGTGTGCCGACTGTAATGGAGTTTGACGCAATGGAGAAAAGTTTCATTTATTAATTTTTGCTCTCGAGTTCCGCTTCAGTGCGCGTGTTTGGGCGACACTGCAGGGCACTGAAAACACTGTTGATTTGTGCACTAAAACTGGCACGGTCTCCTTCAGGTTCGTATTGTATTCATGCAAGGACAAATAATCGACACTGAAAAGTCGAACTCTAATGCCTTGATGGCATTACTTGATGGCATTAGAGTACCTCTGCTAACATTTGCATTGCCGTCTTTAACCCTAAGTGTGCTCCAGGTGTCTGCCTTTGAGGCTTGTGTCACGTGGCTGCTCCACGTATTGGAAGTCACTGAATGTTTTGTTTTGGCATACTTTTGAGACTGTCTTTGCAGTCGTGCCTTATCGCTGCGCGGGCACGGAAATAGTGCGCACGTGGTGCCGTCAGCTTCGCGCGCCCAAGGCAGCTAGCTATCTCTGATTTTGCCGGCTTCGCGCTTTGATGAAGTGCTCGCATGCAGTTTGCCCGGCTCTTTAGGGGTACTGTGGAATATTGGCCAGTTGTACATCAGTTATTTGTAGCAGATACCTTCGCGCGCACCGGAGTATGCGGATTAGTGGTGACATTGATTGAAATGAGAGGGGAGGCGTGATTGAAATGAGAGGGGAGACGACCCTTTTCCCAAATCATTCAGCATCCCGGGTGACTTCCGAGATAATGCTCCTATTAGCCCTGCTTACCTCAGCATTGAGTGTTACAATTCATGTTCAATTGACTGACAAGGACAGGCAGTAGAGGTATAAAAAAGTAGATTGAAAGCTGCACACACTGCAGCTGTTTACTCAAGACCATTTCCTTTGGTTCTTAAATAAATGTTGATGGCACGAAATATGAATATAGAGGAGCACAAAAATATAATGGCAGCCATGTGCAAGCAGTCGGTATCAAAAATTCCATAAACTATGGTTTCATGCTTCATTTTTCTGATTAGAAATATGTGTGGGTAAAATAAATTTTGGACCCCTGCACAATACTCTGCAAGTCATAAACATGCGTTACTTTGGACCTGCATCATGTGACGTTTATATGCCATATGTCCGCACACTGGCATGGGTGATGCTATTCGGGCATTTTGACTGCAAATGCGCTTGCCACATCAGCCAAATGCTAGATTCTACTTCAGAGCACAAACTTATGATGAGGGCAAGAGATAGAGGGCAACAACACAAAGCTTCCTGTGTCATCACCCTCTAGTTGCTGTCCCCGTCGTAAGTTTGCTTTCAAGTAAAATCAAGTTGTACCAACTCGCCCCAGCAACCACCCTTGCAATTTCCAAAGCCACGAAACAAGCCTAGCCTGCTCACTGGCCTGCAACACAGACATGAACTGTGTGTACATAGTCGCCACTACTAACGCAACCTGGTGTCGTGCAGTTGCCACATTGTCACTGGTCATGGTCCGTAGGCCCCGCATAGTTCATTCCGCAGCCATAAGAGGCATTGCGTGCTCTATCAAGCGGCTGCTGCGCTCCTGCCTCGTAGTTTTTACCACCATCACAGAAATGTTGGAACTTGCGTGAATGCAAAAGCATCTTAAAATTGTGAGACCATTGTAGGAAATTCCCCGCTCCATGTGCATGTGAGTGACCCTAGCTAGCATGCATCATGTCTTGACCACTTAAGCATTGTCTTGTCCTAAGCATTGCCTTTTCACTAACTTAAGCTAACGACAAACAAATAATTTCCTATTCACCCGCATTGAATATAGACTGAAATTTTTTCTGCAGTGGCTGGGATTGATTTTGGTTGGGTCATTTTTTGTGATGCCTCTGTTTATTTATTAAGTGGCTGCAGCACGCTAGGGAAATGCTGTTGTCCATGTCCAGTTTTAATTATCAGGCACTTCCATTTCGCTATAAATGGATAATCTACTCCTTAAAACGTTAACTTGCTTCTCATGAATCTGCTGAACAAAAGTTTTTGGGGCTACTCCCATCTTATACCCACTGCGGTGGCTTAGTGACTAAGGCATTGTGCTGCTGAGCCCAAGGATGCAGGTTTGATTCCCGGCTGCGGCGGCCGCTTTTCTGATGGAGGCAAGAAGCAAAAACACCTGTGTGTCCAGATTTCGGCACCTGTTAAAGATTCCCAAGTGGTCAAAATTAATCCGGAGCCCTCCACTGCGGTGCGCCTCATAACCAGTGTGTAGCTTCGATGCGTAAAACCCCATGATCAATCAATACTCTCATCGTATGCTATGAGGTCTTGCGGCAGAAAAGTTCTCTTGTATAGCATAACAAGAGTGCTCATGCATAGCAAGAGTTCTCTTGCATGCCATACTTTTCCTAAGGTTCTGTTGTTTTGTAAGAAGTTGGGCCTTGATCAGCTCCTTTATATTGCGGCGTGTGGATGCGTGGAGGGCCACTGGAGGCTAATGTTAGTCCTGTCATAGCCATAATTTATAGCACACCTTCATTTGTTTTGCAACGTTCTGCGCACTAGAAAAGCAGTCAAAACAATGGGGATTATCAAAAGCTTGTTTTTGGTAGCGTTTTATTATTGAGTGAATTCACGATATATGGATGCATTCTTATCTAGTTCCATAATTTAAAAAAAAGGGCCTTTGCATGTAGATGGATTATTTAAAAGATATCTTCAAGTACAAGTTATAAATGGTTGAATTGTAAACAAGACTCTTATTCGGTAAAAATGTCAAACGTTGGGGTAGCGTGATCTATGCATGTGTGAGCTACCACTCTACATTTCAAAAGGTCTCATGTCGTTCAATCAGAGAATTTTTAGGTGAAGTAGTTCAAGGAAGGCCTGAAAAAACTAGGGCATTTGGATATTGAAATTTGATTGTTCTTGTTGGTTAAGTGCACATAAATGACTACATGCAATATTAACTAAACCTAGCCCCAGCTTTGTGCATCATTATATTTTAAGAAAGACTAGACTTTATGTAGCTTATACTGATTCAAATATTTTACCAACTAGTTCTGGTGTGGTCTATGGTCAGTGTAGGGGAAAATGTGCAATGTCTAAACACTGCATCATTGAGCACTATGCATGTGTGTCTAGTGGCTGCACAGTTAGTTTTATCCAGTCGTAGCTTTAGTATATCACATGCAGTAAGCCACACATTGTCTTGACTGTACTTTCAAGGGGTGCATGTTGCAAGCTTTTTGTCCAGGTTGCAACTTTGCAAAATTTGTGGAGCATACTCTGCTGTACTGCGCATTTTTGGTTTGAGAATTTGTGTAAGCACACGTTACATGCTTGAGTAAACAGGCTGAAAGTAAGCCAAACAGGCAGTAACGCGATATGCTTGCATAGCTCTCGCTAAGCGGTGGCAGAAGGGACCAGTAAAGCCTGCTTTATTTCTCAAGAACTGTTTTTACTGGGAAGTTTGTTCTCTAAACGGCTCCGTGTACAGAGCCAAACAACTTTGTGGGTGCAGGAGGAAATTCTCTTTTAAGAAAATCTAGTGCATGTGAAGGCTGACAACCTTGCTGAGAAATCACTGCTAGTTCTTTGACATTGTTTGCAACAGTAGCCCAGGTACTGCATCTCTTGGTTTCGCTGAATTTCTGTTTAACTGGTACGCTTGTAGAAACTGCCCAAAATAAGTAGAGCTGTAGCAGCAACAGTGGCAGTAGGGCCTTGGTTTAGCCAGAACAGACAGGACTGTAAACCATGATTCCTCTCTCGTTGTGTGCTGACACAGATGCACGCACATATTTATATTCATTAAAGAAATGGGTGTTAGTACGTACCAACTTTAATCGACGTTGTTTTTCATGTCACTACTCTTTGCCATTAAAATGAAATATTGGCCCTGAGGCTGTTCAAGGTGCCTAGATGTTTGTCCTGTTTCTCTGTTTTGCTTTGCAGTGTGATGCACATGGCAAACCCAGTCACGTATTTTGTACATCAGCCTCCCTCTGGGAAACACGCCTCGCTGGGGTAATGAAAGTTTAAAAAGTGAAATTAGGGTGAATGCCATGTGACCACCATAAGTATAACATTTTGCATGATGGGAGCCACGTTTTTCTGTCGTGATAGGCGAAGTGTGTAGGGTTTTTGTTTGTGTGTTTTAAATTCTGCAGCAAGGTAGGTACCCCATTCACAAACGACACAACTGTCAGGGATGGCACTTCATGTGCTCTGTCTAAACTGTTGGTGTGAGGGATGACTAGGGATCAGTAATTAGCATTTTCTTGTCTGGTCTTGAGGTCCTTTTGTTTTTAACCAGCGCATTTGATATTTCCACATTTAGTGTATTTTAACATACTGAGCAGAAATATGCAATTTGTGCCTATGTCACACGTGTCTCAAGTGGTGAAACTTGGCTAGCTGTTCCTTGCACCCCAAACGTTTCATGGCGCACCGACTAAATATGTACTAGAATGCAGTTAAACCTCGATATAACTGCGTTAAAATTGCCACTTACCTTCGTTATATTGAAAGTTCGTTCCTGGAATGCATGAACCAGTTGTATGTAAGCTCTTATTTGCAACAGCTCTGAAAGTAATTTGTGACCTTTTTAGCACCTGATTCGCAGCTCAATCAATGTCATACTGCATTCGTGGGAACTGGGCTCGAATTGGGTTTTGTTGCACATTGGACTTCCGATGCAAACCACTGACATGTGCCAGCTAAGCAGTGGCACAGCCTGCCGTACTTTGGTCCACACTTCTCAAGTATTGTTCAAACTCCTCACTCGAAGATGGGGGGAGGCACTACAGGCAGTTGTTCTTCGCCCCCAAAAACGCACAGTTTTTGTATGGTACTTCTTTAGCTGTTCCCCGATCCGTTCTTGTTTCTTGCTGCTTTTCATGCTATTAATAATTTTGCTTCAAACACTGTATTGTGAAGAGGTAATAGCACTGCTGTGTAAATTTTTTTGAATTTTACTGCCACAGGAATTGTAATACTGAAATTAAAAAAATGCTCTTTCGTTACGTCGATGCAAAATATACACAAGGTTCAGTGGGCCTAAAACTTGTGCAACTTTTGTTACTTCATTGTATTGAGGTTTTCGTGCCGGTGAAGTTCACTGTGTTGAGGTTTATCTGTAAATTATATGCCTTTGTGCTCTAGAAGAACCAGAGTGTAACATATCACTACAGTAATTCAGGCTTTGTTAATGTAAAAGCTACAACCATTAAATGAGGTCAAAAAATGGTGCTTCGGTGAAATAAATGTAATGTAAGCTAAAACATTATATTTTTGATTTTATTGCACTGGATGATCCATCATAAGCTTTCATATACAGCAAGAAAATGATCTTAATCTGATCAATCAGTCTATAAACAAGGACGTCTGTTTGTCGAGGTTTCGGCACACGTTCAATATCTTTAGGTGATCTTAATAGATTTGTAGCCCTCCACTGTGGTTCGCCTCACAGCTTAGGTGTAGCTTTGCATGCGCATGCATTAGCAGTGGCACCTGAATACCTCGCGTGCGTATTGTGTAACGTCTGCATCCTTCCACTTTGGTCACTTCAGTCAGGAATTGGAGGCAAATTGGATGCTGCAATGTTTGTGTCTCTTGCGGCGACATTACCATGCTAGTCTGAACTTTGACATGGGCACGATCGTAATCTGTCGTGGCACTGTTGTGTGGCATGGCATGGGATGGTTCTACGGTGGTGCTGGGGCCTTTCTTGTTTCCCCTTTGCTCTTTGGCGGAAATAAAGAATAAAGAATGGGTCTGCAGTTGCATTGCAAGCCGTCTGTATGGGTCTTGCCTGCGTGGATTGGAGAGGACGGGGCAGTCCGGCATGTTTGGACACGAGGGGCGTGCCGTGAATTCTTTTGAGCGCCTCACCCTGTGCCCCTTGTGCAGGAGGTGGCCACTGACAATGGTCTGTGTGGGATCGTGATAGCCCTGGGCAGACAGCACCCCCACGAGACGATGGAGCTGGTCCTGGCCAAGTTTCAGCCGGGCTCCATGCCGCACCCGCTGGTGCTGGAGACCCTCGCTGGATTGGCCCTGGCCAACCGTGAGTGCTCGCCACACGGGGCAGCTCTTACCGGCCCCTGCTCGTTGCGTTTTGGGCACAGGTCTTCTTGTAACCCCCCTTAAGGTTGCCGGTGGGCCGCACTGTATTTTTTTCTTTTTTGTGACGTGGGTATTCGGCACATGTCTGAAAAAGATGCGAGAACAGTTGAAGAAGGTGGAACGATTTCTCAGGGCACAAATAGTTTCTTTGGAAGGCTAATTTCACCTGACTCGGCATCTTGACACTTGCAGCTCGGCATGCTATTCGGTGTCTGATCAGAGCATGGTAAATGCCGGGCTGCAAGTATTCTCAGTGTCCATCCCTTCAAGAAACCTAACTCCAGAGAGATATTTGAGAGGTTGCTGCACTTAATGGGCAGTGGTGCCGCCCCTCATTATTTGAGGGAACTATCGCGTGCTGTGCAATGCACATTATCTAGACGCTCTTGGAACGTAATGTCGTCGCCTAAGTGATCCTTCTCACATTGTGGCTTACATGGGGCTAGTGCATATCCCATACTCCCTTTGAAGCCACATTTGAGTACTTGGTTGAGAGCTGATGTATCTGGCTTTGGGACTGCACGAGTGAGCTGGAACAAAACTTTCCAAAGAGGTTTGTTATGAGCAAGACATTGCTTTCTTTTTCTTTTTGTTTATTAAGTTGGGAGTCTGCAAAAGGTGTTAGTGAATACATAACAGCCTAAAGCACTTCTCTGCATTTACCCAGTAATGAACTTTCTTGCTTGAAGGCTGCAGACACAGCTAATCTTTATTTATTTATGAAGTGCTGTAGGCCAGAAAATGGCCCAGGCAGAAGTAAGAGGAGTTACAATAAAAAATATGACTATTCATATTTAATACAAGGTTGGGAAAAAGGTCAGATACCAAGCATGCCTAGTGAGCCACAAGATCTAAGTTTTCTGTTCATTTTGATACATTTTCAAACACAAAAATATTTGTTCTACAATGGTATTACTGTAACAGCCCACTCATTTTATCTGCCTGCTTGTGAAAGAAAGTAATTGTTGCAAGGGCAGTTAATAAGGCTTTGTATCCCTTCTCAAACTCCAGAATGATGATGCATGTCATAATTCAAGGTACCTTGAGAGCTTACAACTCGAGATTTCCGAGTGGGCTGTGCTTGCTTCCATAAGAGAAAGTTTGTACAGTCGACTCTCAATAATTCGAAGTCGCTTAACTGGAATTTTCGTTCAATTGGAAGTGATGTGCTGGTCCCGGCAATTTTACATGCAATCCAATGGGAGAAATTGTTCGATAATTTGAAGGTAAAACCCATTACATCAGTTAATTGGAAGTTATTTCGAATAAAAAGCATCGAGGTGACTGTCCTTTCTTGATAAAATTTAAAATTTTCAAGCAAAAAAAACCGCCGTGTTCTGTACTGATGTCGGTGCTATTGCAACTGAGGCAGCATACAGTTGATAAAGCAGCAGGCCAGTTTAGACTCGCGTCAGTGTACGCATCTCACTCTTTTAAAGTTTTCCCTTTTTTTGTTGTTGCGCACAGTGCCGTGCGAACAGCTTGTGTGGGGACGCTTCAGGCTTCAATTTTGGGGATAAGTCTCAACTATCATGGCAATTCGGATCGTACACTCGACTTGGAGATGGAAGTTGAGATTCTGAATGCAATCAAGAGTGGTAACGTGTTGCTGACTAGTAACAATGCTGTTATTGTGCCCTTTCTTTTACTTGGAAGTTTGGTTAATCTGAAGCTTTTTGCGGTCCCCGTAGGCTTAGTATTAAGGGAGCCGACTGTACTAACATAGAACCAATGTGCTTGGCACATAGACATAAGCCAACGTTTTAAAATTTCGTGTACACGGGGTATGCTAGCCAGACAAAACATGCTCCATTTTTCCCAGGATTACCTATCATTGGCTAGTCTGTGAAGTAAATATGTCTTTCTGTAAGCATGTATTTGTGCAATTTGTGGTGGGCCGCAGTGTTTTAAAGTACATCTGTTTCTTTCTCCAGCATATGGCATCATGCCCTTCTTGAAGGTCCTACTGGGCACTATGTTGCCTATGCTGGGAGGAGCCCGCACTGAGCAGCTGAAGTGGGCCATGGCATTTGGTGAGCATTTCCTGAGTTCTGCCCCATGAAGAGCTAAGCTGGCTCATTTAACTTGCCAAATGCAGTTCTGCCAAATGCTCGTTTTCCCCAGTTGTCATTAAAAGTGGCTTTAGAGCTGTGGCTTTTTTTTTTAGAGTGGCTTTTTTTTGTTACCTTTAATTAGTGTGCTGTGTCTTGTTCTCGCTATTACTATGGACTCAGAAAAATGTTACACAGTTTTTGCAATGTGATGCCTCAAGTGAACACACAGGGGAACTTCATGAAGGGAAAATAAAGATGCATGCCCACAGATGTGCCTACATGTACGTACATACACAAAACAGAATGCGTTGCCACTGCATGTCAGGACTGTGCACTGAGCAAATAAGTGGTCTCATATTTGCCTGTCCAGAGCAGTTTTGAGTTGTTCCTGGGCAGGGAAGGCGGACTCGCAGGAGTCCGTGTTCTCTTCCCACCCATGCTGCGGCACCAAATAATGACTGTACTTGCTCTTGGCAGTCATGCTGGTACTAACTTCATCGTATGTGGTTAAGCAGTGTGTAGAGCCACTTCCTTATGTGGTGATTTTAATTTGTACAGCTTCAGCTTGCCATGGGCTTGTTTTCTGCATATTTTGTTTTCTGGTGCCTGATTAAACCCAGGATGACAGCAGTATGTTATGTGGAGAGTCACTGTAGCTCACTTGAATCTTTCAATTGTTTGAAGCTTGAGGACTTGCTTGTGGCTTTTACTTCTTTGTTGTTTTTTTTTATTTGTTTGTTTCAGCACTGGGAAGGTTTTCTGAAGCAATTGTCGAGTATCTGAGCAACATTGAAAAAGCGCCAGATCCGTCTGTGCAGAAGGCCAGCTTTTCTACGGAAATAGTCAGCGCATTTGACTTTCTACTGGCCAACTGGCTGCAAGCGAGGGAGGCTAAGGTTTGTTGCTCCGTTTTTCTTGTGTGGAGATTTGGCACTTTTAGCATGCTTTAAACTTGTCTTTGAACATTTGGGCTGTGGGTAGACAGGGGTGCCTGTTACAATGCCGAGTACTGCATGAAGTGGATTTTGAAAGTTAGCATTGCTGCATTCAAATTTATGGTACGGCTCTTCTCAGCAGTTGAATTTTGTGGGAATGCATTGTTGCATTAAAGGCGTTGCTTTTAAACCCGCCGCGGTGGCTCAGTGGCTAAGGCGTTGTGCTGCTGAGCACGAGGTCGCGGGGTCGATTCCTGGCCGCGGCGGCCGCTTTTCTGATGGAGGCAAAAAGCAAAAACGCCCGTGTGTTCGAGATTTCGACGCACGTTAAAGATCCCCAGGTGGTAAAAATTAATCCGGAGCCCTCCACTACGGCGCGCCTCATCGCCTGCGTTACGTCGGCGCGTTAAACCCTACAATCAATCAATCAATCAATCAATCAGCGTTGCTTTAAACCCTGTTTTTATTTGGGAAAGTGGCAAGGGAGGCATTTTACTGAACAAAGTTGCGCATGCTGCATGGCATACAAAGCTGTACGTATGTTTTGTGGTGTTGAGCACACGAGGGTGCTGTTTTGTTCCCAGTCGCAGCGGCCATTTTTCGGGCTTCGTGTTACAGAATGAATGGATAAAGATTTGGCTGCACGTTAATGATCCAATCCAAGGTGGTACAAATTCAAGGCCCATCGAAGTGTAAAACCCCAATTTAATCTTTGAACAAAGCTGTACGTGGCTAAAAAGGCGTCATGTCAGTGTTGCAAGCCCATCAAGGTCTTCATGTTTTTGTAATCTGTATGAAAATGCACTGAGAGCAGCACCTGCTATATGACGCGTCTCTAAAGCTGATACCCAGAGAGCAGCTTCAATGTTGTTTTCTGGCCAGCCACTGTGGACAAAGGATTAATGTAGAAAGGAATTTTCCAGCATCAAAATGGATCATTCAGAGTGGCATGAACCATCTCGCCCTGTTTTTACGTTTTGGTTAATTGAAAAGTTCTTGAGATAAGATAAATAACTTTAGCAGGTGAACCAAGCTTGAAATTTTCAGTCCCACAGTTTTAAAAAGCCAAGAAAAAGCACTGGATGCAGCACTTTCTGTGAAAATGTGATTGGCCAAGGAAATTCCTTCACACTAAGGAAAACGTGCTGGGTTCAAGCAACTGGTTTGTGGAGTGGATCGTGCAAACATTCCACAGCTCAGCATGCTCTGCCTGTCTACAATTGCCATGCTGTGCCATGTGCTTGCAGCCAACATTGTTATCAACAGGTACATGCGGCTGCTGTTTTGCATTGCAGCTACGTTTTCCCTCCCGTTGAAGGAATTTTCATGGCAACTTCAGTGGTATCTTAAATATTTTTGCTTTCTTTACAATTTTGTACCTATGTGACTGAGGATGTTTTGCTCAATCAAGAGGTTAAAAAAAAGTCAATTATACGTGTGAATTCGTCAATTAACCTTGACGGAAAAATAAATTGAGGTGATCTATGCTCTTTCTGAAGGAGTATTGTTTACTCTACTGCCGGAAAATTCAACATTTATAATTTTATTTTTTGGTCCAGGTTACGTAAAACACCCTGTATATGATTTCCACATGCAGGGGGGGTTCACAATTTCACCTTCAGTAACTTGATGCTTCTGCGATCCATCCACCTGTCAACACCGCCACTGGGCCACCATTTTGCCTTTTGTGGGTCTTTGGCCTTGTGCTGGTTTGTGGGCACCGTATGATAGTTTACAGTGAAGAAGTGCTCGAGTCTAAGCAAATGCAACTGTGAGAAGCGTGCCAAACAATTCCGGCTTTGCTTGGTGAAACGCAGCGCGAACAAACGGGACGGAAAGACGTGGAAGTTGATGAACACAGGTGCTGTGTTGTTTTTTGCCAAGCTTATGAACCAACTAGTCTGCCTTCACTTGCTCAGCTGCTGGAAGAATTATTCTTATGGGAGTTTGGAGCATGCTGCATTCTTATTTGTGTCGAATGGGCCTGTGTGGGACTCATCAGGGGGAAGTAGTGTGTTTATTTCTTGGTTTGAGTTGATGGCCAGGTGTTCACTATTTGGGCACATGTAATAGTACTATATTTTGGCCGTATGCTGGTTTCCAGGTTCGTGCTGAATCGGCAGTTACTGTTGGCTACATGGCACAGCTGCTGAGCAAGTCGAAGTTGGAAGAGCAGTTGCCCAAGCTCCTCCCATCTTTAGTTTCTCTGTATCGAAAACAGCATGACTGTTTCCCCGTTGGCAAGGTGAGAAATACTTTTGCGACTGGTTAAGACATTTGGAGAATACTTTATCGGTTGCTTTGTACTAAAGAGGGCTACAAAGGACATGTTACGTTTGTATCATTTCCATTAAGAAATAGTGATCTTGCAGTGGGACTCTGGCAGGAGTTAAATCTTTGTCTGGGCACCCTTTTCTAAGTAGATGCATCTTTGGCACCGATGGATGAGCTCACCTTTGCATAGCCCGATGAGAGCTTCATTTGAGCTTCATCATTCTGGGCTCGTTTGACTTAGTGAAAGTATCTGAGCCATTTCACAAAGGGGTTGTATGGTGGGACATGTCTGTACATTAACATTAGTTAGTCTGAATGTGGTTTTTTGACTATACCGTGGGTCAGATGCTGTGTGTCAAGTTGTGTGCTTGATGCTGCCATGAGGCTGGGGTTGAACCAGGGTCTAACACTTTGCAAGCCTGCCGGACAAAGGTATTCCCTGTAGTCAGGTGGAAGCTATTATTGGGTCTTTTTTTTGTGACATTATGACAAGTCAAGCTTATGGACAGAGTTACATGCTGAAACAACTGTGTGTATAACAGGATTCCCGTTTTAAACAATGGTGAAGCACGAGATTTGTTGAAAGCATTTTGCAGCCCCTTTAGTAAGGCTGTCTGTGGTGTTGTTTTTTAATTTAATGTACGAACCGAATGTCTGTGAAATGTAACAAAAAATGCATTTGATTGCCCTGCTTTGCTTCTCCGTAGAACCACGCATAGCGTACGATGTTGCACACACAGTCCTGTCTTTGGCTGCAACAGCTTTTTTTTTTTTTTTGGGTGGAGAAGGCAAAAACCAGAGATGGGTATCAGTTGTGACATTTTGGCGTGCATCAAATACCTTTGTGCTGAAATCGGTTTCCCTGAACGGCAACACACTGCGTACCCCCCGTATAGCTTTGGCCTGCAAAACCAAAAATCTTAATATGTTTCCCACTTATGCTGTTAGTGGCACTTGAATGGCGACCTTTCATGTCCGCTGTCCCGCAGGCAAAGAAAACCCCTCACCAATCTGCAGTGAGACCGAAAAAAAAAAAAAAAAACACCTTCTCCCTCAGTGCACTCCTCACATTGGGGAGAAGCGAGTGACTCTGCATTGTCTGTTTTGAGGACAGTCCTCTCCTCTCCTCTCCTCTCCTCTCCTCTCCTCTCCTCTCCTCTCCTCTCTTCCCGGAAGAGGTGGAAGAACATTAGTGAGGAGCAGGGTGTCCATCACTGCATGTTACGATTCGCCCATTGAATTGTCCAAACTGTGTGATCAGATGGTGGTCAGCTTTGCTGGACTATCAGTTATGAGGTTTGGGGACGCATCTTGTCAAAAATTAAGCAGTGTGTGTGGGATGCAGCAGCAGCAGCAGCAGCAAACTAGTTTAATGGTAAGCTTTTCTTCTCACTGTTTGTTTTTTTCTTTTTAGGGGCTGTGCCTGGTTTTGGAAGCAGCCACGGAATACAAATGCCTAGCACTGGAGCAGCATCTGGACGTTTTGTGCAACGCCTTATTTGTACAGGTGATGGCTTTTCTCTTTTGCCATAGGAGCCTCTTCCTCTCTGCACATACAGCCAGTGTCATGCCAGTTAGTATCATTTGTAACTTTAGATTTGCATGAAATCGAGGCACAAGCCAAAACATAGTAAAACTAAAGCAAAATTACAAATTTCGTGCCCTGAAGCAAAAACTTATTGCTGCACGAGTCAGCCCTGAATAACAGTGATAATCAGGACTAGGTATTCGTGCTCTAGTGTACTTCAGTTCATTATTGCAAAATCAGGGCCGTCGCCTGACATTGTTGTCTGTTACACCGACAGAAGCACTTGTTGTAGCTGAGCAGTAACTTTTAAAGGACTTTAACGGGCACCGCGTAGAGAGCGCTGCATGTGCTCCTGTGTTCTCCTTGAAAGTTGACCACCCTGTGCATAACTAGCTGCAGTGCAATGATAGCCATCTGGCAGTGTAGGTGCTTGTAAAGCTGCAGCTCCATAACTTCTAAGATGGGAATAGCTGAAAACAGGTGGCAGGCTTCTGGTGGGGGGACAGAATGTTTGTTCCTGTTGCCTGCAAATGAGCCAGATCAGATAACTCCTGCCATTCAATGATGCTTGAGAAAGCATAAAATAGAGGAATTTTGCCTCTTAAAAGTACCATCGCGGTAGCTCAGAATTTAAACTATGATTCAGTGCGTGGCAGCGCAGCAGCTTGGACACTATGCCACTGCAGCTGATTTGTTTATTTACCATTTTGAAGTGGTGCAGTGTTTATTATGGTCTCTTGTTGTTTCCTATAAGCTTGCTGCATTGTATAGTTGTAGCAGTGAAATGGGAAAAGGAGTCAGGAAATGCATGTGTAACTAATTGAAACAGTGCGAGGTAGATGCAAACAGACCAACCAGTCCTCTGTATGTGACACAGGTTTGCAGCCCACCAGACTACACAGAGCCTTCAAGTGTTCGAAACCACAATGAAAGCCTTCGGTGTTTTACTGTTTTAGGTGAGACTCTCTTATTTGTTGTTGTTTCTCTGTCGTTTACACACGCCTAATTTTCTTGCTGCTGAACAGCACAGCTTAACAGTAGTTTTTCAAAGTGAGCTGTGTTCTTTTAGATCCTGCAAACTGTTGAGCTACGGAGAGTATAGCCTGTAGTTAGAGATGCCTGCACTATGGCAAGGCTGCATGGATATTGGGAGAATAAGACAGTCCGTGCACAAATGCATGGATGGGAAGTCTTTTTCCACAATGCAGTTAAGTTTCGTCAAAACAAAAAGCGCCATAGTAGATATAAAGAAGTGAATGTAGTTTCGCTTTGCAGTATGATGGCAGATGTACACGAAAGTTATAACCAAGATATGGTTGTGACCTAGTAATTCTGCTGCATCCTAATTAGATTTCGCTTTAGTGCAGGTGTTGCAGAGTGATGGGAGTATACCTCACTGTGGCCAACGGGCCTCACACGTACCCTTTGCACTTCTGAAAATGGCCATAACTGCCGCAGTTACACATGAGCACCATCTTTTTTTCCCGTTCATGCATGCTAGTGAGCATGCAAGCATGCTAGTGCTTGCTTGTATCAAGCTGGAGAAGCATACCACAGAAGTAAAACTTGTGCTGCTCTCATGCTTGCGAGCTTGCCAGCTGGCTGCGCTGGCTTTTTTACTTGCTTGATTGCACATGACAGTTCCGTTTCATCCACATAAAATGCAACTTTCAATTTTTCTCATTCATTCTCCTTTTTCTTTTTTTCCTTATCAGGTCTTGATGACAATTTCATTTGTTCTCTTTTTCTCACTCCTTTTGTAATCTAGCTACAATGTTCCCAGATAGGCTGACAGCCTTCCTCTTGCTGAAAGTAGAGAACAGCAATGAAAAGACAAGAATTGGGGCCCTAACGGTGCTGAAGCACATCATCAACTCTGCAGGAACAACGGAACAAGGTAACCTGCCGTTTTTTGTGTTGTCTTATTGGGCACAGTGTTTGTTTAATAAGAATGTGACACTAAATCCAAAACAGTCAGCCAGAAGTTTTCGCAAAATTTAGGGATGTTTTTGGGGGGACACTGCTCTTAAAGCAGCTCCTTTTAATTTTTAAGTAAACTCTGTGAAACTTGCCAGTCTTGCTGCTTTTTTCCCCACTGATTTCAAATATGCCAATATTTTTTCAGTTGTTCAATTATGTAGTTCCCAAGATAATTAGATAATTTTTCACTTTTGGAGGGACCATAGACAAAACAGTGTTGGTCATAAAACTGTAATCTTTATATTTTCCAATACTGTGAACCCTGGTGAATGCAATAAGAGAATTGGTTTTTTGATGCACCGCTTGGAACTAATTTTACAGCTTATTAAACCTTGGTGGCACCAATGGCAAGGAACCTTTATTAATGGTCATTTCAAATACCAAAGTTTAATGAGCTGTGAAATTAGTTCCAAGCAATGCATAAAAAAAACCAATTCTCTTATTGCATTCACCAAAGTTCATAGTATTGGAAAATATAAATATTACAGTTTTATGACCAACACTGTTCTACCTATTGTTCCTCCAAAAATGGCTAATTATCTGTAATTATCTTGGGAACTAATTGACCAACTGAAAAAATAATGACATATTTGAAATCAGTGGGGGAAAAGCAGCAAGACTGGCAAGTTTCACTGAGTTTATTTGGAACTTAAAAGAAAATATTTAAGAGCAGTGTCACCCCTTAAACCTAAACATTTTGATACACATTAGCAGCAGTCAGTAGGCTGTAGCAAGGAAGCACGGTTCTTTTTCTACCAACTGAATTCATTTCACTGCACTCTATATATTATGTTATTTTTGCAGCTTTTTTTTTTTCTCACAACCTAGGTTTTGGTCACACCCACGAATATTCAAATTACTGTGAGAGAGGCGAAACTTTTTTCCCTCCAAAAATGAGTTATGAGGGCGAATATTGTAGGGAAGGAATCAACCATGACTTTTTATTACGTAATCTGAGATGGTTGAGCGCACTGCCTGGGAGTGCACTGTTTGACGTGGAATTACCCAGTATTGATAAGCACATTATGCTTCACTGTCAGCACGTTCAAGTTGGCCTAAGTTTTGTTCTTTGAAAGGGAAAAAAGCATTATTATCGTATATGAATGACTTTGTGCATCACATTCCTAGTAGTATACACAAAATAATGCTTAAAACGCCTGGGTTTGTACTGTACGCTGGGCACATTGCAGTAGCGCTAAAAGACTTCAACTGACATTTTTTTCTAGACACACATAGACGCTACCTCATCGACACTGACGAGGTAGCCTGTATGTGTGTCTAGTAAAAATGCCAGTTGAGGTCTAGTGTTCATCCGTGTGTTTCCCTCAGTGTTCCATCTTTTAGCGCTATAGTACAATGTACCCAGCATCCATTAACCAACTAGCCCAACTTTCTGTCCTTAATTTGTACTGTAGAGTTTTGTTTTATGTGCTTAGAGCAGGGATACTCTGTTTTCTATCTTCTCGCAACTTTATTTGCTTCCTTAGACCTACGTGCATTTTGCTTGGTTTCTGGGGCTGTGGCAGATTTTCATAAGGAGCCAGGGCCAACTACTCACTGCTTAGCACTGCCGCAGTTGTCTCGTAGGCCTCTATAACGTTACATTAGTGCTTGTATGCTTGCTGCTTGAACCTTGGAGTAAGGTTCTGGTAGAAAAGGTCTGCGTCAATGCAGCCCACAGCTATGGAGAAAGATTGAGCAGCTTTTTCAAAAGGTCGCAGTCGAGGGAAAAGTAATCCTGGTGCAGACCTCTTACCAGGATGACTTTTTCTTTAGCTGGTGATTTGATAAAACTGTTTGTCCGTCTGACCTCATTGCTCCAGCTTCCCTAGAGCTTTTCGACTACATGTGCTTAAAGGGACCCTGCAACACTCTTTGAGCAGTGCAAGTAAACCTGCGCGACGTTTAGATTACACTGCCAGGAATACCTGAGCCAAATATTAGACGTGCACGTGAAGCGGTGAGCGCGCAAATCGATGTGAAAGACGCGGAAAAACCAACCGCTCTCTCTTCAGTTGTCCTCATTATGCAACCCCTGGCATGGCCTAAGGGACGTCACATAGGCCATGGCTGCCCGATCGGCTGTCACTGGTCAACTTCGCGGCTAGATTCTCCCATTTCCGTCGTCGTCATCGCTGTGTACGAACCTCTTCTATGCCTGAACCTGTAGGCACAGTTTTGCCGTTTCTATTGTGTTTTGAGTGCGCGCGGAGCTTGAGTGATGAGCTCAATACTTCCCTTTCAACGGGACCACTCGACTAAAAACGTTTATTGCTTCAAAAACGCCCTACCAGCCCGAGCGCGCAATAGCGAGCAGGCACCAATGCCTGCTTTTTTGTGGCACCAGACCGGAAATAGGCCATCCGCGTTGCGGAGAAAAGGAGAAAACTACCCGGCATGTGATATATCGAAGGCCGCTGAAGAGAACGCCGCGAGCCGCCCCCCTCTCCGGGAGAGAGCGCGCAGCTTTCGTCGCGTTTTCCGCGGTCGAGTTGAGAGGGAACGATTATGCGCGATTTCTCATCGCGCATAGTTTCGTTAATTGTGAACGGATTTTCATAATTCTTGCGGGAGGAGATTTCTGGGACAATAGACTTTATCCCAAAATACATTACTAGTAGTCGATGGCAAGTGTTGCAGGGTCCCTTTAAGAAAGCTTTCCCTTGTAGCCATGTGGTGTATTTACAAATGGGTCAATTTCTTTTTTGTTGTATGTTGGTTTGGTTTAACCACGGCAAAATCTTGTTATCCTCTTTCTCGCCTTTTCTTAGTGGCAGGCAATGTCCAGGTTTTGGAAAAGCACCTAATTTTGGGTGTGATCACAGCTTATCAGAGCTGACAGTTGGTTACCAAATTTTTCAAATAATGGGTGTATTCATCGTGGAGGTTAATTTTTATTCATCTTGCAGACTTCTTAGTGCAACTTTAGTGAAGTCTGTGGCCTTTTTTTTTTAACTGCTTGTTCTGAAGTGCCTTTTCTTTTTCGATGGCCTTTTTTCTGATGTGTACACCATCCCAATTCTAGAAGTAATTGAGATAGTGATTGCGAAAAATTTGTTCCACCTTCATCCTCTTGTCTTTATGCAGTTGGGGTGTTAAAATTTGTTACTGCTATATGTGATTCCAAATTTTTATGGGCAAAGTCTTAAACTTAAGATAATAAACTTGCCCAATTTTCAGATTTCTTGTATGGGGCAAAATTTAGAATGCACTGAAGAACACTTGCTGCATTTTATGTAAACATGCGCTACAGTTAGTGTGGCTGGCTGCACTGCTGCATTTTGAATAGTCGACTGTGTGCTAATTTTTAATTTTTCAGTCATTATCTAGGGTGTAAGTTCCTTGCCACGCTAGGTGTACATTTAACTGCATCATTAATTTTTATAAAAGGGATTGCACCAAAGCTGGGGACCGACCTTCTGCTTTCCCCTTTCGAGGATTTCTTTTTTATACATTGTTTTGGGCTGAACAGCAAATCAGTATTTTTTTTCCACAGTTGTATTTAAAGTTGAATTTGCTTTCATTCTTGAAAATTGCATACTGTGATGCTATAGTATTTAGTGCACCTTGTGGGGTGTGTGGCTAACATGTGATTACCAATTTTTCGAACTCATCCTTTCAGTTGACAGCTACTAGCTGATATTGGCCTTTCAGGCCTCCTAATAAAGTGAGGAAGACTACACTTAACCCTTTGAGGGTCAAATTTTTTTTGCCAAATGCGACCCTCCAGGGTCGATTTCTCATAATTTAAATTTTTCTGACGGATCTATTTTGGGAAAACATTGTAATTTTTTTAGGGTTATCATAAAGGGACAAAAAAAAATTATTTGTGTTGTTACATACATGGTTTATTCATGACTAACACAAGAAAAATTCTAAAAATACCTTATACGAATTTTAAAAAATCATCAGTTCCGTGGGTGCAAGAAGCTGAAAGTGCTAAAGGACGAAACCGAAACTAGCCTCTGGGCGTCCGCACACAACCGGATGCACAAGTGATAGCTGGTGCATCGCTGTAGTAAAGCATAAAAAAAAGAAAAGAAAAAAAATAAGAACCATCGGCGTAAGAAAATAATTTCACGTATTCCCGCAGTGTGGCAGCGCATGCCAAGTGAGAGATACGATCAAAAAAGGCGCGCTTTTTGAACATACAAGGGATGACGTGCATGTACGTCATCGACCATTTTCAAGGTGTTTGCAGGGGACGTACCTGTACATCATTGACCCTGAAAGGGTGCACTGCATTCCTCCATTGCGTGCAAATGTGTGTACCTTATGTTGGATTTTCTTTCATGTACAGTCAAAGCTGGATATATGTAATTCAAAAGCAGCTGCCTGCAAGTCAACATAATCTATATTTTTAAATATAAAAATCTTGTGTATGCAGAAGAGATTTCAAGATGATGTTCCCACTGCTGTTTGCAAGCAACAATTCAGAATGGCTGAGTATGATATAGATGGGCTGGACTGTACTATTAGCCATTCTGCCACTATTCTGAGATGTGCACCTGTTGAGGTTACCTGTTGTGCAGCTGCTAGCTAACATTCATCTTTCAGGACTCCTTATTGTGTTAACCGAAACCAGGTGTAAGTATACATGTTGTGCCTGCTGCATTCTTCCATTAGGTGGGAATGAGAGTTCGGAGTGCTGGTAGTCGTAACATCTTGTAGCGTCTGTTGATTCTCCTTCAGAAACACATAGTGGCATTCAAAAGGTTCCGCAGAAAATGGGTAGAGCATGTGGAAAAGGTGTCTTGTCGGAATAATGAGTTTTAGTTAGAAGTGGTCATGTAAACCAACTACAGTAGAACTTGTGTTTCTAAGTTATTCAGTGAAGCATTCAGAAGTAGTTTAGCAATTGGATAGGCACACCATCGAGACATGCATTAAAGGAGCCATGAAGAGAAAACACAAGTTTGGTTCATTCAAAAGATTGTCTCGTTAGAATCATACTGACACCACTTTTAACGTAAACTTCGCTCAAATAAGCTACATAATTAGGAAAAACGGGAATGGTCATGCGACCCACCAGCTCATTTCCCGCAACAGAACCTGTGATGTCACATGGGCTAAGCTCTGCGATTGGCGGAGGCTGGCAGAAGCAGATGCAAATTAGGTAGAGCTTACAAACTAGATGAACGAGCAATTTGCGCTTAAATTTAGGGCACATTCTTTACAAAGCAATAGGAATGATGGGACAAACAGTGGAAGTTACGAAAGCACATGTAAACATAGAAGTACTGATGCGTTTTGCTGTTCGTACTGCGCACAGCATGCTTTGGTTTAGCTGCACAGCACTATGGGGCTTGGGGTTGTCTCAGAATCTCTATGGTCTCAGACTCCATGGTCTCAGACGACACTGGCCGATTGACGCAAGCAAGTGTCTTACGTGACCCCATTTGTCGAGCGAGCACTGTTTCAGGGAACGAATATTTTCTCCCAGAACAAAAACAAGCCAGGTTTAAATGCGGGCAAAAACAAACCAAACGCTTGCCACGGTATGGTGGCGCCATCTAGGTTACGGAACGTAAAGAAACGCGGGAACAAGCCAACACCGCTACAGGGTGGAGACAACCTTTGAACGGTCCCGTGCCGCCGCAATTGGGCCAACGGGCTCAACGCGTTATTCTTTTCGTTTCCCACAAGACCTAGCAACGCGAAACAGACAATATGATTCAAACTTCTTCAGTAAACCGCGTTGCGGCGATAATTTTAGCGCGGTTTTGAGACAATGACTTGCTTCGGCGGCGAGCGAGCAACCGAACATGGCGGCGCCAGCGTTACGTGTCTCTACCCTGTACGGCGGATGCGTGAATGAAGGTACTCTAGGCTGCAGAGCGGTCGGTTCCCGTGATGTCACTTGGGACCACGAAAACGCACGATTGAGCGGGAAAATCAAAATTTTAACCTAAATTGTTTAATTTCTCAGTGAATAAAGCACCGTTTGTATCCGGACAAGCGCTGGGGGCACTATAAAACACGAAATCTTTCGAATAAAACCAACTTGCATTTTCTCTTCATGGCTCCTTTAAAGCATGGATGTTGTAGCGCGGTCTACAGACGCCCGCTATATGTCACATGGGGTTATGCGGAAAAATACAGAACCTAGCAACTGAGGAATAAAGGAAAGAATAGCTGTTGAGGTGGTGATGGTGTACTGGAAACCACATAATTTTTTTGTGCCTAATGTTTCAGGAATTCAGAAATGGTGGTGAATATTTTGGTTCTGATTAATTTTTTATTCTGTGAAACAAACCAGGTGCCCACATGCAAAATGATGTGGGTGTGGGAGTGTTGTCTTTAAGGTTGTTACCACCGGGAAAACTCCAGTTGGTCTTTTCAATGTAGCCATTGGCCCCAGAACACTCATGTAGAGTGATGTTTAGCTGTTTAGTGAGCCTGCACCCATGCTATGGCTTGCTGAGCCGGCCGTATCGCGGAAACTGTAAAAAGAGAAGTGCGATGTTGGGGAAAGGAGAGTGATGAGATGGGAAAATGTATTTTCTAGTTTATAAATTTATTTTGAATTTTATTACAATGCAAACTGTGTAATAATGGGAATAGAAAAGGGTCTGATTCAGCGTTGGCAGATTGGAAGGCGGCTTCAACACCAGCCCCTTATAAATTTCACTGGATTTCATCAGCACTGAAATACGCCCCTTATAATGTCTTTTCTGCTCCTGTATCATTTCTGCTCATGCAGTTCTCCAAAACATGGCCTTGAAGGGGGTGCTTTTGTTGCTTATAGCAAACCATCTTACCACGGAAGGGGTGACTTGATTACCTCTATAATTAAAAACTGAGGTGGTGACCTCATTACGTCTGTCATTAAATTAGCAAAATAGCTTAGAGAATTGACATGAAATTTCTTCTTCATATCTGTCGCAATACCTTTTTATAGAGCACTTACTCCATGCTAGCACAGAAAGGTGAGGCGCTCGCTGTGCTTTTCGTCTGTTTATATTGTGGTCTCGACCTCACAATATGCATAACCCATGCATTACACAAGGCATACACTCATACACACTGCGAGGAACCACCCCGGGTTCGAGCTAGTTGAGCATGCTCACGAGAATGAAACGCCGCTGCGCCAACTCACCACCGCCTCTATCGGGCAGATGGAGTATGGGCAACCAAAGAATATGCCCAAGGTATGGAGAGAACATGTTTATTTCACGCCAACCCCCACCGGTCACAGTACATATTTCCCCTTAGTGAAAAGGGGCGAAGGGCAATCTGGTGCAATGTGCAGCTGCGCTGACCAGAGGGCTCAGCAGTCAGGACAAAATCCGACTTGCCGCCGTGGCTCAGTGGCTAAGGCATTGTGCTGCTGAGCCCAAGGCCGCGGGTTTGATTCCAGGCCTCTGTGGCCGTTTCTCTGATGGAGGCGAAAAGTGAGAACGCCCATGTGTTCGAGCTTTCGGCACAGATTAAAGATCCCCAGGTGGTCAAAATTAATCCGGAGCCCTTCACTACGGTGTGCCTCATCGCCTGTGTAGCGTCGGTGCGTTTTGAACCTCATCATCAATCAATCAAGGGCAAAACCTGGGGTGCGACGCGCATACGAGTACGGCCACCGCCACGCTGGCCGATGGGCTCGCAAAAAGAAAGAGACAGTCCCTCCGCTTCGAGGTGCACACAACACGGTGTGATCGTCAAGTGTTGGGTACGGTCTATATGTAAGCATAGGGAAGAAGGAGCAACCTGAGGCTCGGGCCGGCAGCCGGAAGGGCTTGTGGGCTTTCCTGGAGCAACAGAGGTGCGACCGGAAGGTGAAGAAATCTCGATGTCCCTTAGGCAGCATGGAGTGCGTCTCCCCAATCCATCTCTCGTGCAGGGCGAGCATTGTGTGTCCCGGTGAGAGAGGGTTTGGGTCCAATTCAAAATGGGCCCATGAGGTTAGGGTCTAACCATGAGCCAGGGCGGAGCAGCCGCTGTGAGATAGTGTTTTATCGCGCACCGGTCTCTGGCACCTACACCTCAGCAGGAATTGATAAACTTTGGCTTGGCCCTAAGCCGTAACGCAGGGGCGAGCTGGCCCTTAGGGACGAGAGGGGGTTCTAGCGCGGGCTAACGCGGTCCATTTTGGGAGAGATGTGAAAGGCTGCGGACGAAATGATATGGGCCTGCCAGTCATGGAGTCCTTCAGTGGCCTGTTTGGAAGTCCATGTGAGGTGCAACAGCTGAGTCTCCGACCAAGGGAGAGAGGCTGCCAGCTCTGCTTTTTCTCCAGCCTTGTACCACTATGTGCCATTTTTATACCTAATTTTTTAACTGATATTGCCTGGTGTAGCCGTAGCAGCACCTCAACACCAGAAAATCCAAAATTTCACCAGATTTTCACAGTCTGGTGCTGTATTTCACCAATTGGCAACGCTGGTCTGAATGTTTGTTGCTACTTATTCAGAATGTTGTTGACGTGAATTAATAGTATCAATTGATGTTTGCATTGTTAGAACATTTTTTGAACAAGCTTTTCACCTACTGCATGTGTCTCGCAAAATTTCTAAAATTTGGGTGATCGCAAAGATTAAGAACTTTATGGTGTTCAGAGTTGAAGTATGTAAACTATTTTCTGGGAAGGGTGTTACCTGGGAAGGGCTTTTTGACTGTGTCACTTTGTGCGAGCTCAGTTTAGAAGAGGGCTGGGCAAAAGCTGAGAAAAGCAAAGCTGGGGTATATGCATGAAATTCGAAAAGGCTGATTTATGTCCTGCAATTTACCTTTTCCCTTCATCTGTTCCTTTACTCAACTGCTGTCTAGCATTCTGTGCATGGTTTTCAGAGCTTCTTTTGCCTTGAGTAATGTTAATTAGTATGTCCTTGTATGACATTTTATAACTGCCTTATAAAATTTGCTCTATTTTATGTGCAATGAAATATTCTTGCATATATTTGCACACTTTTGCTTATAAATTGGCATTAAGTTAAACTCAGGTTAAACTCAGGATTTTGCCATATGAAACCACATTTGAAACTCCAACAAAATTGCAGTGAAAAAAGGCCTTTCGTGCCAACCAAAATTCCACTGATTTTCCAAATTTTCACAGCTATGTTGGTTCACATCGCTCCAGATGCAAGCCTATTTTTCTCTGTTTTGATGCTTTGCTAACATTTCTGAACTTAATTTGACAACAGTGAAAGCCAGACCACTTTCCCTATGCCATCTTTGAGTTTCTTGACTATTTGTTGCTATTTGTTTATTCACTCAGTGAGGCCCTCATATCAGTAATGGTTAGCTGAGGCAATTGCAGCAGTGAGTAAGGAATTGTAGTAAGAAAACACGGCTCCAAAGCTGCTGCATTGGAGGATTTTGCTTAGCGTTGCAAAGTGCATTCTTTAATAACATTTATTCACCCCGTACATATAAATTTTGTTGTACCAATCGTAAAGGAAAAGCTGTGCCTTAAGGACGGGACAGTGTAAAAAGATAGGACAAGCGGAGATGTGGCATTCCTTACATCCTTTTTTACTGTCATGTCCTTTATGTGCAGTTTTTCTCTTTAAAATGCAACACCAACTAGCCCAACAACATGCTGCCCTTATAATATCAAGCTTTTATTGTGCAGGTTTTGTCTGACTTTGTTTTACGATACCTCAATGCAGATCCCAACTTGGATGAAAGAATGCGCAGCATAACTGTGGGTCTTCAGTCTTCATTCAGTGACACAAGCAATAAGGTAAGGCAGTTTCGTAATGTTCTTTTGGAAGATTGGAAACCCACTTCATTTAGAGGTTGTTACAACCACTGTAATGCTAAATAAGACAAGATGGTCAAAGCACTTGCTTCGACCATCCTGACAAAGCCTACCTGTGTGTTGTGGAGTCTTGAACAGGGCACTTTAGAAATAGTCTGTCTAATGCGTGTGCTGCATTGCAGCTTTCAGTTGACGATTGAACATGTACTTACAAGTGTGCCTAATGTGCCACTTAATGTGCCACTAGGGTTGCCACCTGCTTGTTTCTGGACCGGCCCGACAGGTTTTTTAAACAGCAGGCCGGTTACCGGTCCATACTTAAAACCAACGGTCATTGGCCAATTTTTTGGCCCTCGTGCCGTGGTTATGTCCGTTTTGGTGTTTTATAAGCGTCAATTCAATAACGAAGATGATATATATGTGTCGACAAGCTGCGCAAAGACACACGAGCAGAGAAAATACGCGGGCGAGCGCGCTGCATGAGGTGACGGATAGTCCGAGCCTTTCAACTATATAATCAAAAACTAACTCGAAGTTATAAAAATGCAGTACAGGGTAAATTAGGAGCATTTATTGAATTTTATAAGCTACAAGAAAGGTTTTGCCATACCCCTGTCGTCAAATTCCTTGGCAGGTACCATTCTCGCACACAGAATATGGGCGCCAGAGATTATGCCACAGTTTGCCCAACATATTAAAAGAGCTTTATAAGCAATGCATCGATCCTTTATCCATGAGGGAAAAGAGCATGTTGGAACTATTGTTGTGATGGCTTTATTTTTTGTGTGAATTTTACTCGCGAAAACGTGTCCCTGAACGCAGGAAATAATATTCGTACCACCTTCATTCATTCTCACTCTCGTGTACAAATTGTATGTATCATTTGGAACTCTTATATACCATGTCCTGAAATTCTGCCTTGTTGCCTGCTTACATTTTATGTATTATGTACTTGTTTTTTACATTTGACAAGTGCAACATTGCTGTATATTCACGTTGCTTTTCACTGGTTTTACGGTGCGCGCCTTCATTTAGATATTCCTAAGGTGAACAAATACTGTTTCTATTTGCGTTTTACCATGATGTCTTAGCTATCCCGTTTTTATGTTACATGTTACAGAGTAGGAAATGAATTATGCAACAGTATGTGTGTTTGTCTTGTATTTGTGGTGTTTACACTTCTTTGCTGCTAGTTGACGGTGGCCGGAGCTCGGTGAAGCTGCTATATTGCAGTTTTTTTTTTTTTTTTTTCGGCCACCATTTTTCAACATTTTTCACCTGGTGTATTGTTTCGGGGAAATAAACCTAAGGGAGGAACAAAACAACGAAATGCTGCCGCCGCTGTCAGCAATTCTGGTTACTTTTCAGTGAAGCACATACAGAGCAATAACCAAGCTCTCAATCACTTTCAGTACAAGGATTATGTTGATTCCTCTCTAAGAAAACACTACAATAAGTGGCACTGCATGTCAAAAACATGGCATTTTTTTTCAACACAAATTAAACATTCTATATACCATGCCTTCCCCCCCTCGATGGGCCGTTTTTTGTTTGTTTGTTTGTTTTTCCGGGGAAAGGTGGCTACCCTACGTGCCACTTGATAGACAGTTGGTTTGAAGGCCTTCAGAAAGCTTTTGAAATGGCCTTGTAACACAGGTAAAGCAAGTAAAGAAAGCAGCATGCCGTGATTCAAAGGATGGTTTCAGGGTTGAGGCACCATGGATTGCTTCATACTTTGTTCTGAGTAAAGAATTGTATCTCAATGCATGACTGAACCAACCAACCGGTGTTTGGTTCAGTCAGTTGCTTTCCCATTGGTAGTGGCATCTGTAGCTTGAGAATACAGGGTTTTACCCGCTGAAAAGTTCTCAACGAAACCTTCAGCAGTATTGCAAAGTTTTTTGCCGGTATGTTTGGGGCACAATGATGTATGTATACAATTTTTAGATGATTAATTGCTACCAATTGAAAAAGGATTGGGAGTGTGTTGAAATAAGAAAACTAGAGACAAAAATTAATAAACATAATAAAAATACCGCATCTGGCTTGTGGGTAGATTCTCCAAAGTAGGCCCTCAAATGCATTAGTGTTCCGTGTCATACCATTTCACAACTGATGGTAGGCGAGCAATAATTCCATGCTTTTCTAGAGTGCTGTTTTAGGGCACTTCTTGTAGCCCATGTATTGCATGAGTATATGAATTACCAAATTGAGTATGCAAGCTGTAAATTTAAGCTGAGAAATTTGGCGACTCTGCACCTTCAAGTGCCGCTGTTGCAGTATTAGAAATTCAAGACTAGTGTCTATTATTTTGTGTAGCCTAATTATACCTGTTTAGTTCCTAGCTTTGCCGCTTTCCATGTTATAATGCAGGTATACCAATATTATTTTATTTTAGGCATTGCAAAGAGTGTTGTTTAGGTAACGACCCGCCGCGGTGGCTCAGTGGCTAAGGCGTTGCGCTGCTGAGCACGAGGTCGCGGGTTCGATTCCCGGCCGCGGCGGCCGCTTTTCTGATGGAGGCGAAAAGCAAAAACGCCCGTGTGTACGAGATTTCGGCGCACGATAAAGATCCCCAGGTGGTCAAAATTAATCCGGAGCCCTCCACTACGGCGCGCCTCATCGCCTGCGTTGCGTCGGCGCGTTAAACCCTACAATCAATCAATCAATCAATCAATTGTTTAGGTAACCCTCATTCGGGTTCAGCTTTTGCTTGAAGGTTGCCTTTTACGGCAAGGTTTGTTTAAAACATAAATTGGCAATTAATCTTTATTTCGGATTGGAATAAAAGCAACATTTTTTGTGTGGGGCTGCACACGGCGTTTTTTTTTAATGGAACTGGGGCGCTTGTTGTGGCCAAAACAAAGCACTTGGAGCATTTATTTTTTGTGCTAATAAGCGATGTGGCCACTCCACATTGTGTGAAGAAAGAAATTGTCGCTGTGTACGTGGCCCCTGTAAGTAAATAAATGCTTTTATTTCATTTCAGAAGGACAGGTAGGTCCAGTCACCAGGTTTGGTTTTGAAAAGCAAAGTAGACCATGAAATGAAACCTTTGAGATGAAATGAAACCTTTGAGCAAAAAATGTTTGAAGTGGCTACAGTAGTGCTGTAACACCTTGTATTTTCATTGACAACTAATGTTTCCAGTGTTGTTGATAACTATTATTAATCCAGAAGCTTATTCAGCACATCCTTTCCTCCCTGTGCTTACTGTTTGCAGGTGAAAAAAGTGTTGGCCCAAGTGATTGTTGCTCTGGCACACCATGGCTACCTGGCTGCAGATGCTGGACATGCTATGATTGAGTTCCTTGTTCGCCAGTGTGCTCTTCCCGATGATGCCGTAAGCCCTGCCTCCCCTTTGCTTTGCTGCAATAATATAGACGCTGCATAATGGCCATTGCAGGTGAAGTTGTGATTCATGCATAGCAAAATAAAGTTTAATAAAATGGCTATGAAAAGATTCTGTTCACCTTGATTCTATAAGTACAACTGGTGAATACAACACATGGTGCTTGTTCAGGCAATTCAAAGTGCAGGAGTTATTCATGTTGTGTGTGAACTCTATCTTGTTTTGTTCTGGAAAATACTGTTTATTAACAAAACTTCTGGTTAGCATTTGCCCATGTATTGCCTCTTTGTATTCTTGCGGTGTGGTTGTATCGTTGCTAGAGTACGGATGCCAAAACAAGGAAGAACGTCCCTGAGTTGGCAGAAAAACAGGTTACCAACCGACATTAGAGATACCTTCAGTATTCCTGAGAGGCAGCTGAATGGTGTTTTACTCCTTGCTGGTTAGCAAACGTTGATGCTTAGTATTCATTTTGAGTGTGGATGTTGGAAGAGTGGAAGTGGGAAAAAAGTGACAGTGCAATGGGGGAGTGTACCCTCAAAATAGTTTAACTCTTTTGGTTGCCCCCGTTTTTTGGTGCTCAATAGCTAGACAAGAACACTTCAAAGATCACACAAAAATGCAAGTCCTTGTTATGTCCATCTAATGTCTTTGCTCAGTGCTGCACTATAGAAAAATAATGGATATCTATCAACTGGCCTAGTTGAACAGGCCTTTGGTTGTTCCCATTACTGCACCTGTCCATTTGGGAAGTTAGTAAGGGCTTCTGGAGACTTATGGGAGCCCCTGTTAGTGCTTTTTTAGCATGTATAATACACGTTGCAATTGTCCGAGTTTTACTTACTCTGGTTTAACCGCTGTGGAAGCTAGTGGCTAAGGGTTGGGCTATTGAGCCCAAGGGCACTGGGGGCTGCTTTTCAGATGGAGGCGAAAAAAGAAAACATCTGTGTATCGAGATTTTGGCGCACGTTGAAGATCCCCAGGTGGTCAAAATTAATCCGGAGCCATCCACTGCAGCGCGCCTTGTAGCCCCATGTGTAGTGGCGGCACGTTAAACCCACAAAATTTGACTTGTTAAACTCACAAAATTTAACTTAGGTTGTGTGTATATGGCTACTCTGCTTCAGATTACTTGCTGATTGCCCTTAATAATCAATAACCGCCGTGGTGGCTCAGTGGCTAAGGCGTTGTGCTGCTGAGCCCAAGGTCGCGGGTTCGATTCCTGGCCGCGGCGACTGCTTTTCTGAGGGAGCCGAAAAGCGAAAGTGCCCGTGTGTTCGAGATTTCGGTGCACGTTGAAGGTCCCCAGGTGGTCAAAATTAATCCGGAGCCCTCCACTACGGCGCGCCTCATTGCCTGTGCAGTGTCGGCGCGTTAACCTCATAATCAATCAATCAAGCTTGCTCCCAATATCCCTGTCGGCTCCTGTTTCAGGCCAGACGTCCGACAGACCTTGACTTTGTGAGCAACGAAGCCCTGCGCACCATGTGTGAAAATGTTTTGCAGCTGCTGACAACCACTGTTGATGACATTGACAAGGTAGGTCAGTTTGTGATGTTACTTTCTTGGAAGTCTTTGCCCTAGCTGGCCTTGCACCATTAACCTACAAACATCAGTTTGTGATGTTTCGGCTTCAGCTTCTCACTGGGGTGTTTTATTGGCCCTTTTGTTGTGTGTGTTTGTGCAGATTATGTGGCCTTCTTTATTTGAGTACCTCTTGTCCGAAGAGCTGACCCCAGCTGTGGGAATCATCTGCAAGTGCCTTGCAAATTTTGCCTCAAAGAAGCGGGAGGCAGGTTACCTCATTGAGATCAACTATGAGACACATCGTGAGTGACCTGGTGTTTTTGCATTGAACCTCAGAGGGTAAATTGTGGCCACTTGTGTAACATTTAGGCTAATTTTCCTAGTGTCAAGGGCTTCTGATTTTGTACATTTGTTTCATCTAACCTGTAAATGGAAGGCCCTAGGCCTTACGTTAAACTAGGTGCACGTTGCAGAATGGATCATATTTATACAGAATTATACACAAGAAAGATACACAAGAATTCATGCACAAGAAGGATAATAGAACAACAAGCACTAGTTCCGTCCTTTTTACCAACCTGTGTCCCTGGTTCCCACCATGGCTACATTTAGTAACGTTATGCATGCTGACGGATGAGGGACATGGTTCTGCAATTCACTCAATCCAGCCTTAATGCAGTGTACACGGTTTTAATTTTTTTCTGTGAGTAGGTGTTAATTAAGTGTAATCAAAAAGCTTTTTTGCCTTTACTTCTCGTCGGGAGGCATTGGGAAATCACAAAAAATGTAACATTGTTTTTTGAGCCCTGTTCTTGGTTGCCTGTTTGGTTTTAGCTTGCAAATAGTTAGGTGCTGTGCTTCTGCCAGTGGATATGGCGGGAGGCCGAAAAATAAAGAAGGGTAATCTCAAGGCCAGTGAATTGTAGCTTTCACTCTTTCCCTCCACAGTTGTCGCCTGCCTCCATGCTGTCTCTGTTTTGCTGACACTGTGTCGTCCATCCCTGCTGTAGCGGGCGTGCCCCAGCCCCCCGAGCTGCTGTGCCGGCTGCTGGTGGTGCTGGGCTCACCACTGGTGCACCACCAGCGGGGGGTGCACGTGCTGCGCCTGCTGCGCTGCCTGCCCACGCTGGTGCACCGCAACCTGGTCGCCCTCTGGGACACCGTGCTGCCACAGATGGCTTCGCAGCTGCAGGGTGGGTCCATCGGGGGCGTTGGCTGCTGGACATCTTGGGGTGGAAATGTAAAGGGGGGCAAGGAAGGGAAACTCCTCGTGGCTGTGGGGTCCTTGCTGGTTGTTGGCCCCATTTACTTTGCACTGTTTTTAGCAAAAAAAAAAAAAAAAAATTGTACGCCGTTCACTCTTTTTTTCCCCTGGAGGTAGTTTGAGGAAATCGAATTCAGTGGTCAGTGTGCATGGTAAATGAGTAGAAAAAGAACAAAGCTATCTTTCTTGGGCTTAAATGTCATGCGAGTTTTCCCTTCCTTAGCAGCTCTTGATATCGTTAAAGCTATGTGTCTCAGTTGTGAATGTCATTGCTTTTATGCTGCAGTTGCAAACAGGCTACACTACTTTTCCAGAGTGGTAAAGTCGTGAAGTGCTTCCAGAAGGAAGGATGTCTTCGTAGCTACTGAGTTGACTGAATAAATATGTGCTACAAGGAAAGCTGTGGACGAGGAACCAGGATGCAAGACAGACGATGCAGTGCAGGCTTCCTTGTTTTTCCAAGCCTTATTTGCTTTGGGTTGCTTTTTCCTTGTGTTTTTTCTTGCCATATACACTAATTTTTTTGTACATCTTTTCCTTTGTATGGGTTTCCTTCGTGCTGGTGTTCCTTGTACAATCCCATTAATTAGCTTGTTCATATTTTCTAATAACTCCAATGTGGTTGCGTCTTGTCTGTCTGAAACTGTCTGTGGTTTCTGTGTTCTGTGCTTGCCATTTTAAAGTTTTGGTTCCTTTGCAGGAAAGAGGCAATAATAGTGGTCAATAAATAATGGGGGTCAAGAGGTAATTAATGGGGGTCAATGGGGGCTTCCTAATTATATAGTTGTACCGAAAAAAATGCTTGAGGAAAATTTGTCTTCTTTACTTTAAGCTTTTACTTTAAGCTTTAACTCTGGTGAAGACTCTTGTCTTCTCATTCAGACATTATTCAGTGTGCAATAGTTAAAAACTAATTTTATACACTGCATACCAATTAACCCTGTAACAACAGGGGAGGAAAAATCGGAGGAAAAAACTTGCCAAAATTATGGGTTTTTGTCTGGAAATGTACAGATACATTTGTAAAGGAAAGGAGTATATTTTATTGATGTAATTAGTAATAATGATACAAGATTGCAAGATGTGGGCTTCACTGCATGCAAATGCTCTTTCAGCAGAAATAACAAGGAACATGATAAAACAGTGATAAACAGAGATAAACAGTGATAAACGGCCTCTCCCTCATAAAATTAGAGGTTGATACAAGTGCAGCCAATCAAAGGGAATGGAGTTAGAGGAGGATAAGTACCTATTATTTATGTCAATTTTTCACCAAACACTTTCACCTGCAACGTCCTGAGCACTGTCTTCTTAATTCCCTTACTGTTTCTCTTCAGTGTTTCACCGACTCAATATGGGAGGAGGAAAATGGCTGTGTAACTGTCTTGTTTGGGCGGGCTCCTGAGCGAGTGGTTGGTATTGCCAGGTGCCATTGATCAGCCGGAGACTGGCCTGGACAGGGAGTCATGGCGGGAGCAGATAGTGGATCTCACCCAAAGGTGCTTTGTGGAGGTGGACAAAGAGGAGTGGACCCTGTCACTGGGCAAGGCCATGCAAGCCCAGTTGCCCCTGTACAGTGCCTATCCGGAAGACAAGGTCAGTGCTCATCGCTGGCAGACGAGAACCGTGGGTTGCTGTCCAGTGCCTCCAATCCTTTGTGGTCCGTTATCGGGCAGGGAAAGCGCGACGTGGCCGTAGCGGTCCGTAGTCGGGTTCTGCCCGACTTGGGTGTTCAAGGTTGAAATCCGCGGTTTTTCTCACTGCGATACGCACACATTCTTTGTATACATGATGTGCCATCTCATGAGGGATAAGTGAACTTTGTTGAAGTTCACTTCTTTTTGCACTAGGGTGCAGCACAATGTTCAGCACTGGCCTTCTGGATACCAGAGCGTTTTCACGTGCGCACTGTTTGCTGAGAAGCATCGCCGCTTTCCCGTTGCATGCATTCCACGGTGGTGCACTTAGCGAAAGCGATGATGGCTTCAGTGAGGAAGAGAATCATGTGCCTCCGTCAGATAGTGATGACAGTTATTCAACAGAAGCGAGTGACTAGGACCACGACGGCGGCGGAGACAGCACTGTGCAGACCTATACTGTGCGAGCTACGCATTTGTTGAAAGACAATGAAATGGTGGCGAAAGCTTTTTCTTTTTTTTCTGGCTTCTAGAGGTTTCCATTACCAGTACTTTTATTTTGAGGCACACACGGCTGTAGAATTGTGGCGAGAAAGAGCAGCGATACCTGCAGTACCGCCACAACCTCGCCCAGCAGCTGGTGGCTGACCTGAGGGCTCGAGCCAAAAAGCTGGGCCCGTCTGCACTTATGGAGTGTGAGGGAAGGCTAGATGGGATGAGCCATTTCATCTACAAGCTCCCAGGATGAAGCAGCAAGGACTGTGTTGCTTGTAGCGGTAGAAAAACGAAAGGAGTCAGGAGGGAAACTGTTTTTCTGCAAAACCTGCAATAGCAACCCTGGCCTACACCAAGGAGAATGCTTCGAGCGGTTTCACACGCTGCTCAAATATTGGTAAAGGAGTTTCAAGCAGAATGCATGAGATCTGCTCAAATATTGGTAAAGGAGTTTCAAGGAGAATGCATGAGACAAAATAAATATCCCGCGAGTTTTTCTTGCACATTTCGTGTTTTTCTGAGTGGTGCCGGAAACTGGCAATATAACTTTAGACTGCTACAGCCGGAAAGTGGGTAAAAGTTTTGGGCCGGGAAGGGTTAAAACAACGGGTGCCTTTAAAACCACTTGTCAGCACTTTTCTTTTGCATTCACAAAAATTTTCCTCTTCCTTTGCAGTACTGGCAATATAACTTCGGACTAGTACAGCCGGAAAGTGGGTAAAAGGTTTGGACTGGGAAGGGTTAAAACAACGTGTGCCTTTAAAACCACTTGTCAGCACTTTTCTTTTGCATTCGCAAAAATTTTCCTTTCCTTTCAGTTTGTTGCAGTTTATTGAAGTTTATTGCAGAGAGGTTTCGTGCAATGGATAATCGGCAGGCAGTGGGGTGGTGTGCCTGATGCGCACATGGCAGATGGCAGATGGCAGATTGCAGCTGTGGAGAAAGGGATTGTGCACTTCCTGTTGATAGTGCACGGGGCAGTTGTGATTTCTGGGGAAATTTGTCTACATTCCCTGTCCTGTGATAAATATAAAATGCATACGAGGGAAGGTTCAGCTCTTGCAGAGGCCAGTTGGAGCCTAGAGGGAAGTTCCTTCTGCTGGCTCAAATTACCCTATTAGGCTGGCGTTGAAGTAAATACACTTGGGCAGGTGGATGCCAGGCTGAAGGACAGGTGCTACAGTTGACTCTCGTTAAATGGGCCCTGATAGTCCGACAAAATGTCTCCATTTTATCCGAAGTCTGTAATATCCACACTTCACGGAGGTGGGGGTGGTGGGTTGGGTAGATGTCGTCGCCATGTAATGATCATTTCTTACCTCAGCAGGGAGGGGGGGGGGTCAGGCTAGTTATGTAAGTATTTGCAGATTATGAATTCCACAGCATTGTTAAGGGGGCAGACTGGTCTTAGAGCTCTTCTCTTATTTACGAAACCAACCCTAATGAAACTGCACAGCATTATGGAGTTTTTTGTGCTGATTTCAAATCTCCAATCAGATTTTTTGCAAGATTATTTTTGTGATAATTAGTGATTAATTGCAATTATTTTGGGTCGCAATTACAAAATTCCCACTCCATACAGAATGGCAGTTGCCACGTCGCTAGGCAGACAAATGACTAATGAACACAATGTTGGTAGACCTTTTTTGATTTAGCTATTTTTGGTCATTGAGCAACACACTGAACATCACTCCTCCCGCGCTCTGTCAAAAATGGCTCACAGGTGGTGTCAATTAAACACAGTAATAATTTTCCAAAGCCTCCACTTGAGAATTTGTTTCCAACATTGTATTTAGGTATCAGAAGCAAAAGAAATTACAGCCACACCTGTTCAGGGCGCCGGGATATCCATCGGCGAAACATTAGGTTCGTGTTGCAAGAAAAGTGCTATTTTACCATCAAATTTCGTGCAAACTAAGCTGTAGAGTGCACTTCAAAATAAAATGCTATTTACATTAAAATATGGTGCCTTTTGATGGGAAAGTTTACAGGCAGGCAGAAAAATGGCTGTGGATGCCGAAAATGCCATTTTTCAGAAAACGATATTTTTTACTGTTTTTCGGCCCCAAAGACCCATCTGCCCTTTTAAGAACGATGTCAATCACCAATAGCAATAATTTACAAAGTTTCTGCGCATGTGCTGCTTTACTGAGCAAGTGCCGTTACATTAGGTGCAGGGAGGCCTGGGTGGCCACAGAAACAATAGAGGCATCAGCCAGGCTTATCCTGATAACTTTTGCGTAAATGGCACAGCTGTTACAGTAATGTTAAAAAAAAAAAGTTTTCTATCAGACGTTTGTTTTACTTAGTTTTGCTAATGGGCTTGGAATAAATTCATTAGTTGAGCGGGTGGGGACGCATTTTGCCTCAACTAAGGCAAGACTACTGCTAAACTGAACTAAAATATTCATACAAATGCTCCTCTCACAGCAATAAATTATTCCAATTTGTCAGAGAAACTCACCAGGATATGGGCTTGGAACACCGGAGCACCTCAGCCGAACCTTTGGTTGTAATGCCTAACGATGTTATTGCAAAGAGTGAGCTACGAACATCCAAAGTAAGAGATGAAGGAACAAAAGTTTTTATTTACATTTAGCTCAAAAAAGAACTGCATTATCAGAGATTGTTGGCCCCCGGTGAGGGTGTATACAATGAATTTGCACCACATTTCAGTCAGCTGCAACACTTGAATGTAGCAGTCGCTGCTGCTGAAAGTAGTCTTTGACTTCTTTCATGCGGTCAATCACTTGCTGTGAAGTCAGTGTGACTTTTCGAGGTCCACTTTCCTGCTCACTGTCATTGTCTGATGACAGCTCAGAATGGCCTTCCATCGTGGCTCTCACCTCCTCATCCGTCAGTTGCTCATCGACAACACTGTCGTAGAATGTGATGAAGTCGCAGAAGCTGTCTGCTCTGAATGCCTCCCTGACGTGAGGCCACACTGATGGGACCGATGGTTCATCATCTATGCCGGATGACTCCTTGGAGGCAGTCTCATTATTCCTCAGAAAACCAGCCTTCCTAATGCAGTTGTTGATTACATCACCTTTCAACTGTTGCCAAATTCTCACCAACACTTTGACTGGAATTGACTGGAAATCTGATGTCTAGGTATTTCCAATTACTGATTGTTCTGCATTTCGAAGAGCAGGTGTTTGACAAGGCCCGTGCAGTATTCAGCCTTCGCAGAGTGCTCAATGCCTTGATCTATTGGCTAGAGCACCAATGTTGCATCTGGGAAAAAGCAAGCCAGCTCAATTTCTTTGAGCTGGGACATCTTCATGTGGCTTGAACAGTTGTATAAAAAAAGCAGCACTTTCCTCTTCTGCTTTGACTTTTTCCTGCCAAACTGCAGCAGCCAGGCGTTAAATAGGTCTTTCATCACCCGTGCCTTCGTGTTGGCAGTCCAGTCAACTGGCATATTCTTTACGCGCCGCAAAGCACGGAGCTGTTTTGATTTTTTAACTAGCAGCAGTTTGATTTTTTCCATCCTGTCCATGTAGCACAAAACAACACGGTCAAATGCTTCTTGGAGCACTTACCACCGTGACAGCTGCTGCCGAAAACTGTGCACGTTCTTTAGGCTTCACCTTGTAAAACAAACCACTTTCATCTGCATTAAATATGTTCTTGTCTTCCTACCTGTCTCTGTCAAGAAACGTTGGCAGTTCATTCGCTTTCCATTCGGTGTTGGTGTACGCACTTACACTTTTGCGTTCACTGCAGACTTGCATGGATGTCATGCCATGCCTCGCCTTGAACTGTCCGGTTAACCATCCATCGCTGAAAGTGACATCGTCGTGTCCGAGGACCACAGCTAGCTGTTCCACTCGCTTCCTCAACAGTAGTCCATTCACTGGAATGTCGCGAGCTCAAAGTCTGGGTGTGTTGCTTCGCGGAGCCTGAAGCTCTGAAGGTTAATTTCTCCTGACGCTTGCTGGTGATACCTTTGTTCACAATTGAACTCACATCGAAGTCGCATCGTCTTTGCGATGTCCGCATGCTTTTCACTGCTTGCAACTGTGTTTGCAATCTTAAGTCTTTTCACTCAGTGAAATTATTTTTTAGTCTGGTATTGCTCGTTTGCAGTCTGGCACACCTGAATAGCTTGGGAATGCTGGAACACGACAAAATAGCGTCAGGAGGCTTGGGCACATACACCCAGACTTGCTTGGCTAGTGGCTGGGCTTGGCCGGAGGCCACCCATGTTGCCGACCACAATTTTTTAAACTTGTGGTCCAATCTGTCGTCAGCCCGCGTCGGCCTGGCAAAAGTTGCTTTATACACCCAATTTTGCCAAAAATTGCTGCTAATTTCGTCAACTGTAGCCGATAGTCTGTTGTTGCGCTTTCTGTTAAAAACGAACTTTGTTGCATTGATAAAATAGACGGACCAAACTTCGAGTGGAATAGGGTCAGTTATATCCAAAAGTCTGTTGTACGCGGGTCCGTTGTAATGGGCATAGACTGTAAATGGCAACGCTGGGGAATTTCTGTAGGATTCAAAGTTTGGTTCTGTGGGGTTATGGCATGCCATTGCACAGGACCGAACCATCTTATTCTTATAACTTGTGTTATATTTTAATGTATAACAGTCAGAACAGCACATTTTATACTTTGGTTTTCAGAATATGCTCAAATTCATAGAACAAATAGTAGGTTAGGTATTTGATTTGAGTATTGAATTATTTCAAGACGAAATATTTGATTCGTATTCGTATATGTGAGTTTCCACGCACCCCTTGTCACAGAGGAAAATAAAACCTGAATTACTGAAACAAGGAAATACAGGGCAATTTTTTCCCACTTTACAGCTTTCAAACCAGGATTGAATTTTTTTCCCCTAAATTTGATACAGTTACAAAACACGGTGTGAAGGAGGCGATCATGTAGTATAACTATGTGTATGCTGAATTAAAGCGAAGCTTTCTATGCCTCACTGATGGCAACCGTCCTGTCACCAAAATTCACTGCAGGAAAGCCAGTGGGCTTCACAAAACGATGATGGTGAAAGTGAAGGCACATCAAGCGCTTCAAGAAAAAAATGCATGCTGTAGTCCGATCAACCTTAGGTCCCTCGTGTTATGAAGCCACGTCTATCCAACTGCGCCACTCCGGCGCAGTTGAAGCAGTTTGCATTTAAAGTTTCCTGGTCTCGCTGATGGCGACCATCCCATCACCAAAACTCTGTGAACCTCTTCAACCCCAACGACAGCAAATGAATCCCTCACGAAAAAGCTGAGCGTTTCAACCATCGTTGTCGTTCGACGAAGGGGCATAGCAAATCGTTTGTGTTTGGTGTTCACAGTTAAAAATGCCAAGAAAAGGCCGAGCACTCGTGCACGCGTGCCTCGAGCGCACTCTCGTCAAGCTAGGCATACCCACTTAATTAAGGAGATTGGCCAGTATTGGAGGGAAAGAACTCCAAAGCCAAGTATACCCACTTAGGGTGATCGGCCAACATTGGCCACAAACATCTCCAGCGTTCGTCGTATCATGGCAAGACCTGCTCAGAACGAGAAAGGCATGTCATAGCGAACGCCCCTTGTTTGTTTGTCCCCAAGTCGTCGTGTGCATGTGCTCTGTACCATAGAAGAGCCACGACTTGAATGTCGAAGCTGCTGTAGGTGATCGTTGACTCCACATGACCCGGCTGCGGATAGTTCGCACGGCCGAGGAAGAGGCCGCGTTTGAGAGGCTCGGCGTGCAAAGCATCCCCTATAGAGACGATGAGTCGCATTTGCTGAATGGCGTACGAAAACGTCGACCGAAACGACGAGCTCACTCTGGCCTTGCTCAACATAAGGTCATTGAAATGCCATGCCGCCGACGTCAACCATGAGATTGCAACAATGCTAAAACTCAACTTTGTGTCTGTCAGCGGTCACCTACAACAGCTTCGCCATTCAAGTCTTGCACGTGAGTGCAAGCTTCCCTGCATTTTTTAACATTTGTTTTCTGCTGGCAAAATTTCACTTCCTTTTACTTATTTTTCTGCGTATGTTCTGCATTGTTTCCTTGTGCACTGCACTGCTGCAAAATATCTTTTCATTTGTGCAGTGCATGCTGCTCCAGCTGCTTGGAGCTGTGATGAAAAAAGTGAGCAGCAAGCAGTTTGTGAATGGAGCCCTTGACAAGATATTTGAACATGTCAACCACGTGCGTCCACGAGAAAGAGAGGTGAGTGCAGTGCTGCATTTCAAAGACGAAAATTCGTGCCACCAAGTGTGTGAACTGTTGCCACGTGCAACATTGTTATGCTAAGTCTTGCGTGTTGCTCAACATTCCGTGTCAGCACTGTTGGTATATCACAAGTGCTGGTTTTCACTTAGAACATTGAAGCATAGCCCGTCATGCAGAAAACTGCAAAAAGAGGTGCAGGTTACAACATAGAAAGCTAAATTCTTTGCATAGAACTAAAACTGGTGAAATCCTATTTAACACATAAAGGGGCAAAAATCTTTGGTCAAATTATGGGCGCGCTTATTGTTGTCTAATCAGCTCTCACATCAATGTTTCGTCATTATGTGCATGCATCCTATTACCTGTTACGCTGAAAAAATAGCACCTGTGCTCCACTGGTGTCCAAATGCATTTCATACCCTCTTTATATAATAATGACTACAGGCTTTTAATTCGAGGTGGAAATAAGTGAAATTAAATGAAACGAACATCATTCAACTCGAACGACAGACTTGAAATGCCATTTGGTGTCTACCATGCTGCACTACAATTTTGATGGCAGTTGAAATTATCATTCACTAGTTATGTTGCTGTGGCGGTGAAGTCCCATTTTCATACCATTTGTTAGCATATAAAATTGTAAGTAATCTCTCATAGTGCTAAAATCATGTCTGCCCGTATTTAAAATTAGTTACAAATGCAATTTGGCTGGTTTTTTTTTTTTTTTATTTTACTAATTTCAAATCACTTCCAAAGCATTTGATTTCTGCATGGCTGGGATGGGTAGTATACACTTTCAACAAAGCTTGCAAAAGTTTTTCAACCATAGAAAAAATCAATTACACGACATACTTGTGAAAAAATTACTCATATTAACTCAGTATTCTGTTCTCGGTATTAATTTTCCAAAAGTTGTGTAAAGGCATTAGGATAAGGATACAAGCATTTGCGTCTCAAAGGCATTTGGGAGCCTTAAATGTCCTCCGCAACAATCATTCGGCTCAAAGCACATTTAACCAAATGGCATTGAAAAACCTAGTGGAACATCATAACTAGGGGTGTGCGAATATTCGAAACTTCGAATATTCGATTCGAATTTTTTGGTATTCGATTCGATTCGAATGACACTTTTATGGTTCGAAATATTCGAACCACCCAAAACTTAAAAAAAAAAAAATTTAGAGCGTATTTCAACAGCAAAGTGGCGAAGCATATACACGGCGAACGGTACGCAGACTGTATCGGGGTTGTTGTTTTCTGCTCGCGAAAACGCTCTGCGCACGCCCAACGCGCGCTGACACCGCCGGGAAACCACCCCCACGCTGCGCGCGGCGCGGCCGGCGGCGTCAACATGGCGTCGGCTCCAGCCGCGAAGTGGCGCGGGCGCTCGAGCGACCGTTTCTAACCGCTCTTTAAAATGCGGCTCAAGGGAGACACGAAGTTGCTTGTGCGGTAAAGGAGCTCATAATGCAATCGAAAACGGTACTATAAAACATCATCCGCGCCGCTAGAAAGCGCCCGTAAAATATTTGCCGGGGTGCTAAGCCTAACCATCTCCGGCGGAGCCAAGCCGGCTGTCTCGATCTCATCGCAAGTAGTCAGGCTCCTCCATTCTGCCGCGCGCGTCGTGCGTCATTTTCTGACCGAGGTAGGCGCTACCGCGGGCGCGAAATCGTCGATGTGGGCGTGAAAATACAGCGCTCGCAGAGCCGAGGCGAGCGAATCGCGTGCAAAAACGCACCATGCGGTTCACGCTTCACTGTTGCGGCGTGTAGCGAGCTTGGGCACAGCGAGTGAGGAGACGAGAGCGAAGCTATACGTTCTCCAGAAAGGACTGCTTTGCGACATGGGGGTTAAAAAAAGCAGAAAAAATCACGAATTTCTTCACGCGAAAGTAAGAGAACAAGTAAACGAAAATTTTTTTCAGCGTTCAATTTTTTGGTCTGTGTTGGTTCGTACGAATTTCGGATGATACGAATATTTTTCGCGGTCCCGCAAGATTACCATCGAGATTTTACTGCATCCGCGCGCGGCAATGTGCACGGGCTCAGGCATGCCAGCCACTAGTGTCTCAAGTGAGCGGCTACTTTCGGTATCTGGTGAGTCGTGACGAGGAGGTTGTCACTGCTCCCCGAACATGTCGAGCAGTTAACCTTTCTCCATGTTAACATTTAAGTGACTGCAGACCTTAACCTGTTGAGTGCAGTGGTATTGTGTAATTTCTAATTTTACTTTGTATGATTTGTTGTGCAATAAAGTTGCAGTTTTTGCGTCTCTAGATGGTGAAAACTTTAATTTTACAAAAAACAATAAGTATTCGTATTCGAAAAATATTCGATTCGATTCGAACTTTGTTTTTATTATTCGAATTCGCTTCGAAATTAAAAAAATTGATATTCGCACACCCCTAATCATAACGTTTGCATTTGGGTCTAACAACATTCGGTTCGAATGCATTCGGTACGCACCAGGCTAACTCTTATTCTGCCTTTGGCAGGATGCCAAGCTAGTGCCATGGTAACCACTTGGCTCCTGCTCTGGAGGCCTGGTTTCCAATTCCGCGCAAAGCCAAATGTGTGTTCTTATTTTCTCTTACCAGTGGCAGCCATGTTCTGTACCGGACAACAACGACAATGGTGGTTTTTCGCAAAAATGGGGTACTGAAGGCTTTCACTTCAAAATGCACAATCAGAATCAAATTAAAACAAGGCTAAAAATAGGCTGTCACATTACCGTACTTACCCGATTCTAACGCGCCCCCGATTCTAACGTGCACGCGATTTTCCAGGCAAAAAGCCGAAAAAACTTGCACCTGCGATTGTAACGCGCACAAAACTTTGTGAGCAAGAAAAACGAATGCGAGAGAAACGGGCGATTTGTTTCCCGAAGTAATTTCACTCATCTCACTCCTCGTCGCTCTCCGAGAGCTCCTTGTCGCCTTTCGCTGACCGCAACATCTCGTCATCGGTGCCGTCAAGTGCATTCGCGATGCCACACTTCGGAACGAACGTTCAACCACGGTCGATGGAATCGTGGCCCACGCCTCGCACGCCCATCCCGCGAGCTTCTCCAGAGGCGCACGCTTCAGCCAACTGCTCGTTGTGAACGCGTGGGAGCCGCTCGTAAGTCGCGGAAGCGGCGCACCTTCGTTGCCGCTGCTGCCATTGCGGTTATCAAGCGTGCAAGTGCAGCAATTTGATGATTTGTGTGAACGCCGATAGGAAAGCCTAGGTGCCTAGGTCCGAAAAATTGTTGCTAAAAGCTTCGGCGCCATCTTGGAATGGCGATGGCGATGTTTGGGACAAAATTTCGGCAGTTTCGGCAGTTTCGGTTTCGAATCCGATTCTAACGCGCATGCAATTTTTCGGACTATTTTTCCGGAAAAAAAAGTGCGCGCTAGAATCGGCTAAGTACGGTACATGCAAAGTCGGGCAGGCTTTGGGTTTCATGCACTGGCATGATGGCGCCACTGCTGTTGTGTGGCATCGCATTTTTCGTAACATCACATTTTTCACAGTACAAATACCAGTATGCAAAAGGATGAGTGGCAGCTATCCTGTTGACCAAGTGCTATTAAAAAATCAGGGCTTTAATAATGTTGCTCCAAACTATGCTGTCTGGTTTACCAGTGCGCAGCTGAGCATTCTTATCCTGCTTTCATATGAAGCATGCATTTCCTTCTTTCGCATGCCGCATTGGCAATTTTTTTGAATAGGGAAAAGGTGCAGCTTTATGGTCACTATCCTAGACTGTTGTTGTCTGATACGCAATGTTCTCTATCGAATTCGATGCTTTAGAAATGTGAGCACTCGAGATATATGCGTGGACAGAAAACGCTGTGGCTTTCGATTCGCCAATGCTTTTCTGTGCTTGTCACTTTGTTGACTGCTTTGTCGCCATTTGTGTTTTCCTTCCAGTTGATTGCAGAGCGCAAGTTGGCTCCAGTAAACTTTGTTTATCGAATGAACAGTGCATTGTTAGTGGCTATGGCACAATATTTGCAAAGGCAGTGGACAGGAAATTTATCAACACAAAACCAGTTATAAACAATTGTAAGCAAGTGCAATGTCCACCGTTTGTTGCGTGATATGAGCATTCTTGATTGTAAATCACACAAATGAGTTCCTGTGATGTCATAGAGTGGCTGGTTAGTCGCCACTGCTACATTGAAAGAAAGAAAGATCTAGATTATTATCATTTGAAGTTTGTTTTAAAATTGACATCATTGTTATAGGGGCAAATCAGTCTTGTGAATGAACAAAACTTGTGCTTTGTCCTCATGGTTCCTTTGAAGCCTCAGTAGCTTTTAGGTATCATTGTGGCTCCTATTCCCTGTTTGCTCATGTGTTAGGGCTAAACCTCCTAGCTTGGCTGAAGGGTCTTGCCATATTGGCCATGGTGGAGTCGTGTTTCGGTTTCTTTGCTGGCTGTGTGTCGTGCACTGTTCTTCGTTGGCCACGTTATGTGCTAGTGATGATATTGGAGGGTGGACTCTGATTGGTCTGCTGGCAGCATTCTCCTCTCATGATGGATAACCTCCCCTTCTCCCAAGTCGAGAAGCACAATGTGGTTCTGAAGACTGTGCCCACCGAAGTCACTAGGAGATACTGCTGTATTTACTCGCGTAATCTGCACCTTTTTTTTTTTCGCGAATTTAGGTCTTTAAGAAGGGGGTGCGCAAATTACGGGGGGATTTTGCGAAAAAGTTCGAAATAATGTATGAACAGTCCTCACATGAAATAAACATTTAAGAGAAAATCGAGTGTGATGGCACAAGCGAACAATATTTATTTACACAGTATATACTTTTGACCAGTCCAGTCTGGTTGTGGTCTAATACAAATCGCTGGTCGAGAAGTACGACTCAGAGTCGTTATCGTGGCTGCCATCACTGCCTTCTCAAAGTGCATTCTCCTCGGTTCCGTTGAGCGTGTTCAACAGCCCTGTCTTCTTGAAGCTGTGCTCCATGATGCTGGGTGAGACCACGTCCCACGCTGCCACGATCCACTCGCAGACTGCCTCCAGTGGTGGTCTCTTTTATCCTCCCAGTGGGAGTGAGCCGGTGCTCTCTGCTGGCCATCCACTTGATGTACATCTTGCGCACGTATTCCTTGAATGGTTTCTTGACTGACGCATTCAAGGGCTGCAAGACAGATGTTAGGCCACCTGGGAAAATGGCCAGGTTGGTCTGCATGTCACGCAACTTCTCCTTCTTCACGCTCTCCACAAAAAAGATGCCTTTTGTAGCTGTCGACCACCAGCAGCAATGGCAATCGCAGCAAAGCCCCTGGTCTCTTGCCACAGACAGTTTTGGTCCAGTCCTGCATCGGCACCCGTTTTCTTTTGCACGGATGTGAATGCGGCCTTCCAGCTTCAATTTGGGCTCTGTCTTCCTCCTGAAGATGACGGGGGGGGGTGGGGGGGGGGGGGATGATTTTGGAGCCATCCGTTGTCACGGCAAGCATGACTGTGCAGCGTTGTTTTTTCGCAGCCGGTGGTCTTGATGGGCATGGGCACGACACCTTTCTCACTCACCGTGGTATTGGGCGGCATGTCGAACATCACCGGCGTTTTGTGGGCGTTGCCAATCTGGGACATGATCAAGTTCTCCGTTCGGCATAATCCAATCACGAAGCAGTGAAACAATACAATCTTCTCCTCGTAGTCCTGTGGTAGGTAACCGCTTGCAGTGGGTCATTCTCCGTCTGAGAGACAGCTGGTGGCGTCTAATACCGTATTTACTCGCGTAATCCTCGCACCCCTAATGTGAGCCACCAAAACTTGGATTTTTAGGTTCCTCGCATAATCCTCGCACCCCCAACTTTGCAGCGGCGAAAGTTGCCTGCTCGCGAAACCCGCATGGTGCACGCGCTCTCTTTCGCGCGCCCTCCCCCGCCGCCTCTCCGTTCGGCGGAGAGCGCTGTGAATCCAAGGCCATCCAAGCGCCCTAACAACCTGCATGGCTACTTCCTAACGGGCGCCCTAACACGCTACTCACACAGTCCTTGAGCCTGTTTCGCGCATGTTTCGCGTGCGCGCAACTAGACGGTGTTCGCGCAGCCCGCTGTCGTGTCGTCGTGTCGCCGTCGTGGTCCCGCCGTTAAGCGGCAGCAGTCAGTGAGTCACTCGCGTCAGTGGTGGATAGCTCGCTGCCGTTTTCAGAACTTTTTGATCTAATTGTTTTGTGCTTGGTGCCGCTTCGCCATGGGGAGGAACGCCAGCTACACTGCCGCTTTCAAATTTAAAGCGAAAGAGTACGCGATCGAACACGGCAACCATGCTGCAGGCAGGCACTTCGGCGTCACCGACTTCAACGTGCGTTACTGGAGTAGGGCACACACATACGACTAGATAGGGCGCGGGCCAGAAAGCAAAGGTGGCAATTTCATCATCGCTGATCGACAGGAGACTGTTTACGTTGTAAATAATAAAATAAAAAGAAATAGCTGCTGTTGGCAACATTGAGCTTACATGTACAAAAAACAACCGCTACATTTAGCGGGATTGGCATAAGGCAAATTGGCAACACTGTGCACCGGATTTTTTTTTTTTTCCCGCACAATTCTCGCACCCCTAACTTTGCATTGACTTTTTCGAAAAAAAAGTGCGAGGATTATGCGAGTAAATACGGTAATGCGTGAAACCCTGCATCTGCTGACCTTGAATGTCGCAGAAGGGACCCCTTTCTTGGGTGCGATCTTTAGGGGTGTGCGAATATCCGAAACTTCGAATATTCGATTCGAATTTTTTGGTATTCGATTCGATTCGAACGACACTTTTATTGTTCGAAATACTCGAACCACCCAAAACTAAAAAAAAAAAAAAAAATTCAGAGCGTGTCTGTATCGGTGTTTATTTACAGTGGACTCTCGTTGATACGATTCTGGGGGTGCGAATTTCGGGATGATACGAATTTCCGAAAAGTCCCGGCGGAATTGCATCGTTTGCAATGGGAAAAATTTCGGCTGTTACGAACGGACCTGCGCGGCCCGGCGGAAGGTACGAACGAGCCGGCGAGGCACCCGACTGCTGAACGAGCAAGTGACGGCTCTCGCTCCCCTGTTTGTCACTTTTTCTCCAGAAACGGCCGGGCTGTTGTTTTCTGCTCGCGAAAACGCTCTGCGCACGCGCAACACGCTGACACCGCCGCGAAACCACCCCTACGCTGCGCGCGGCGCGGCCGGCGACGTCAACATGGCGTCGGCTCCAGCCGCGAAGTGGCGCGGGCGCTCGAGCGACCGCTTCCAACCGCTCTTTAAAATGCGGCTCAAGGGAGACACGAAGTTGCTTGTGCGGTAAAGGAGCTGATAATTCATGCGATAACGGTACTATAAAACATCGGGGCTCTTCAATTTACAGTCTCGGACTCACCGCGGACTTCCCGAGAAGCAGTCCGGCATTCGATTTTCCCATGTATCCCTAAGGCTTCGGGGAATCCTCAGACTACCCGCGGACTATCCGCGGTGAGTCCGAGAGTGTAAATCGAAGAGCCCCATTATCCGCGCCGCTAGTGAAAGCGCCCATAAAATGTTTGCCGGGGTGCTAAGCCTAACCGTCTCTGGCGGAGCCAAGCCGGCTGTCTCGATCTCATCGCAAGTAGTCAGGCTCCTCCATTCTGCCGCGCGCGTACTGCGTCATTTTCTGACCGAGGTAGGCGCTACCGCGGGCGCGAAATCGTCTATGTGGGCGTGAAAATACAGCGCTCGCAGAGCTGAGGCGAGCGAATCGCGTGCAAAACCGCTTGGCTGTTGCGGCGTGTAGCGAGCTTGGGCACACCGAGTGAGGAGACGAGCGCGAAGCTTTACGTGCTCCAGAAAGGACTGCTTTGCGACACGGGGGTTAAAAAAAAGCAGAAAAATCACGAATTTCTTCACGTAAAAGTAGGAAAAGAAATAAACGAAAGCTTTTTTCAGCGCTAAATTTTTTGGTCTGTGTTGGTTCATACGAATTTCGGATGATACGAATATTTTTCGCAGCCCCGCGAGATTAGTATAATCAAGATTTTACTGTATCAGCGCGCGGCAATGTGCACGGGCTCGGGCATGCCAGCTACTAGTGTCTCAAGTGAGCGGCTGTTTTCCGTATCTGGTGGAGTCGCGACGAGCAGGAGGTTGTCACTGCTCCCCGAACATGTCGAGCAGTTAACCTTTCTCCATGTTAACATTTAAGTGAGTGCAGACCTTAATCTGTTGAGTGCAATGGTATTGTGTAATTCCTAATTTTACTTTGTGCGAATTGTTGTGCAATAAAGTTGCAGTTTTTGTGTCTCTAGATGGTGAAAACATTAATTTTACAAAAAACCATAAGTATTCGTATTCAAAAAATATTCGAAAAATATTCGATTCGATTCGAACATTTTTTTTATTATTCGAATTCGCTTCGAAATTAAAAAATTGATATTCGCACACCCCTAGCGATCTTCCTTGCCTCAAACCGCAGCATCTCGCACAACACAGTGAGACAGGACAACCTCATCTGTTGAACATACTTCAGCAGCTCTTCTTCCACTCCAGGAAGCTTTCCTTGCTTTGACCCCTGAATTGCCCTCCTTCCAGGTTTTGTATTTTGGAGTGAACTCTTCGGCTTTCTCCAATACTGCACATGGCTCTCGTTCACGTTCAAGTGCTTTGCGGCGGCACGGTTCCCTTTTTCCTCGGCAAACTCAGTGACACTGAGTTTGAATTTCGCCTTATAGTTATTGTAGCCCATCACTACTGACGCAGAAGGTAACTGAATGACGGCGATGAGTGAGCACAAAAGGAGGTTTCCGTCATAGCGCGCATGTAGGAGAGGAGAGGCAAGGCTGGGGCGACACAGCAGCAGGGCTGATATGCCATCGCACACCTCCGATGATGAAGTTAGTGCTTCTGACTCTGCATCGGCCTTTGTGTGTGTTGTGCGCAAGTTCTCACTGCGGAAAAGAAAGGAAAAGAGGACGGAGGCACACGCGTGAGCAGTTCCAACTCCCCGTGGAAAGGATGAAATAAGGGGTGTGTTGGAAAGGGCGGAGAAGGGACAATGTGGCCGGGTAGGGTGCCTGGATGTTCCTCCTCGCCTCTGCTCCGTCAGGGAGGGGGGACGAAGAGGAACATCCAGGCACGGAGGAGGAAAGAAACGAGGAAAGAACAAAGAGGTTACGCACGCGCAGTCTCGTGTATCACTGCGCTCCCATCCGCCAAGGTGCCTCGCTGCCGTTCAAATCGTGCTTGTTTGTGCGCATGCGTCGATGGGTTGTCTCCTCGGGCTAGACAGGAAGCGCAAAATACGCACGTGAATTTTTTTTTTTTCTTTAATCCTCGATAAAAGTGAAGGGCGCACAAATTATGTGAGGGCGCAAATTATTCGAGTAAATACGGTATAACCCTACAGCCTAGATTACGAGACAAATTCAGAGCCCACGCATTACTTGGAGATCTAGCAGAGATTTTTGCCAGCACCATGAGCAAGAGTTGTACGCTTGTGGCTGTAGCCTGTTGTGTTTAGGTAGGTAGAAAACCTGTTTGCTTCTTAAAAACTGTGGGAGCTTTTTACTTGCACTGTTGTGCAAGTCCCCGAGAGGTCACAATGTGGTGAGTATTTCTCAAAAAAGTAAGGGTTCCGGCTAGTTAGTTAGTAATCCGTACCTCTACACAGTGCACTAACCAACCACAGACAAAGAAAAGAGACCCACACAAGTGCTTGTGTGTGTCTCTTTTGTCTGTGGTCGGTTAGTGCACTGTGTAGCGGTATAGTGTATTGTTCATTATTTCTTTCTCGAACTAGCTAGCACGTGTCGTACATTTCAAGCAGGCTCACAAACTTTTTGAAATTGGTGCTAAATGTTGAATATGGCTTCTGTTGGTATGTTTTTCATGTTTGGCTGCTCAATTATCTTGTCCGGTTAGAGTTTTTCATGTTTGGCTGCTCAATTATCTTGTCCGGTTAGAAAAACCGAGTGGCATGTTTGTGAAGTGCAGAAGTTGTACCTTTGTTCATTGCAGCTGTGTTTTTGTGCCTTGACCTTTGAAGTCCATTGTGCGCATTTGCTCTTTTCACTTTCAGGGTTGTGCACTCGCAGTGGGCATGTGTGCAGCATCCCACCTGGATGCAGTGGTGGTAAAACTGGAGCAGGTTGCGAAAGATGACCTTCGGAGGAACTCTGGGTTACTTAGCTTCCTGAAGGTAAAAGTAAAGCTTTGTCTTTAGCTTATGATAACAGTACGGGAGTTTGCAAACACTCAGATACTCAAAATATTAACTGAATACAGTAAACTTCATTGTAATGAAGTCCAAGGAGCACCATGATTTGTTCATTATAACGATCAGTCCTTTATTGTTGTAGCATACACTTGTCATGTGCTAGATAGGGCTGTGCAAATAGTGATTTTTTTCTTTCGAAGCAAACTTGAAGCAAATAACGATTTTGTTCAAATAGTTACGAATCGAAGTGAATATTTTCAAATTGAAGGGAATAGTTTGTGATTTCCATGAAGAAAGCTGAAATTTTCCATTTGTCAAGCGTACTTCAGTAACTAGCCTGTAGAAAAATGAAAGGCTCATTTAAAAGTGTTTGTAAAACCTTTCTGTGGCATAAAACAAGCATAGCGAAGCTATCCTTTAGCTTTATTGATGATATTTTATATGGGGGCAACTTTCGTTTCACGTGGTGACCTCAACCACAAGTAGTATAATCTGTGCTTGTAGTTGCTTGTGGGTCCCTTTCCCAGTACCAACAACACATGAATTTTATTTTTAAACAACTTGTGCCACGAACGTCCCCGCACGCACGACCAAGAATCTCACATTTGGGTTTCACAAAGGGCACTTTATGCCTAATATAAATGTGTGAGAGAAGTTTAGACCAGAATTAGCCAAGTGCGTGTTAACAAGCCTGCAAGGTTAGCAAACCAGCTAATATAGTGGCAGACAGCAGTGGAAAAATGGGAAACTATTAGCACAAGTGGCCATGTAAGTGAACTGGCCGATGGCACTCCAGGCATTTTCTGCACAGTGTGCAAAAGGTATTCAACTCTCGTTGGCTACTTCCGTGCGCGGGAAGTGCAAAAAGTTTGCGATTTCTTTCTCCTTTTTTTTTTTTTTTTCCCCAAGTTTGGTGGCAGACAGTCATATTTACATTGAGTGTTGTTACATTATTGCAACTCTGAAGTTCCTCTTTGTGTTGAATCGGCACTGATACAAGGAACATTTTATGTAAATATTCTGGGGTAAATTTACTTCTAGCCTTTTTTTTTTATGTTGAAGTGTGTTGTCTTGAGACAGGTAAACAGTGTTGTGCCTCTTGCCTCTACTTAGGACTTCACTGGGGACAATTACCACGAGAAGCTTCTGGCGACTGTTGTCTTGAGTTATGGCCATGTTTCTCTGCGAGCCCCGGCGTCAATCCTGACCACAAGAATTGAAACGCCCATCTTGAGAAGTGCCGCAAAGTTCTACCAAGCATCGAAGGTATGGCAGGACTTGGTGTCTGTGCTGCTTAAAGGCATTTATTCTTCAGAGAAAAGGCTAGGCAGCTTAGCACATTTCTCTAAAATGTTTTGAAATAAAAAAAACCCTCCCACTTGTAACTTTGGGTCGGCCCCTGCTGTCAAAGCTTTGTCTTGTGGTTGTCACTCTAGAAGTGACTGTAAAGTTAGAACGCACAGCTGGAAGGGGTGCAGCAATGGTCAAAGTACTATAATGCGCACCTTAGAATGAGGAATTTTTCTTAGCGCATTGACTTTGGTCCATGATTTTTTTTGTTTTCGTGTTTCTGGTGATATGCACGATTATTTCGCTTACTGTGGTTCTTCCATGCTTGTTGAAAACTAGCCACTTGGAAGTGACTAAGCTTGTTTAGCTTTTATGGTTTTGATATGTTTGAGTGAGTATTTCCTTTCATCCTGTAAAGGCGGAGAGCCTAAAGCGCTACCGTTGCTTCACAGGACCCTTCAGTGCGCCATGCTATGCTTCATACGGTACGGATGATAGCCGATGCAGTCCACCCAGACAGACTACAGGAGCAGTATGTGTTCTACTCACGGGGTGAGCTGGTCAGCCAGATGCAGCTGATGCTGAGGAACGAGAACCCCATCCTTGTCACGTCCACAACCCGGGCCCTTGTCCTCATGGCCCTGGCGAGCCTTGTGTATCCTTGGATGGCCCCTGTGGGTGGTGCCCACAAAGTGCTTGTACGGGGCAGTTGAAGCACCGGAGTTGCTGTGTGTATGTTGGAGTGGATGAAGCAGCTCACAGTGTTGCAAGGTTCATTGATTCCTGACTTGAGCAGCTTTGCTTTGATGAGGACAATGTATACAAGCAGCTACACATTCCAATGTTAGTAAATGAGAAGCACTCTAAGGGCGGCGGCATCTTTATCATCATCACTCATAATTTATTTACCCTTAAGGGCCCTTGACGGGGTATTACATAGGGGGGGGGTTGAACAAAGCCTACACAAAGGCATTCGCCGACCAGGAACACAAAGCAAAATATAGAATTCAAAAAGTGGGGTTACAGTGCAACAACAATAATAAAGCTGGTTGCACAGCAACTAATAGCTGAATAATTTCAAAGTAATTTTACAGTGCAATAAAAAAAAACACACACACACACAACAACTAATACACATACCGTATAATGCGGAATATAGGTCGAGCTGGAATATAGGTCGACCCCCTTACCTTGCAGCCGAAAAAATGCGAGAAAAAAAAAACGTACACAACATCGTTTATTGAGGCCGTTACTTGTTTCGTCTCAGATTACTTGTTAGGGTTATCTGAAATGTCGTCGGACAACTGCTTTTTGCTGCATGTTGCCCACACTGCAAGTCATCCTCAGTGCAGTCCACAGAATGGCTTATGCAGCACTTCTTAAACGCTCTAAAAGACCATGTCATTGTGAAGCGAGCACAAAGCATGAGACACTCGTGTGCAGACCGTACTACTGATTGCAGGTGCACAGAGCAGTGCCCACGAAACGAGGTCTTTCAAGCGTTGCATGCTGAGGGCTGCCCTGTCAGCTTACGCCAGTAGCATGCACTTCTTGTGGTGACACCAAACTGGCGCAAGGCGGACATTTCGTTGGCTTCGGAAAACCCCCAGCTTTTCTTTAAATGCTGCTGTCAATTGGCACCAAGCGTCTAAACTCATTTTAGCAAGAAGACAATAGCACGCACACATTCACTGGCAGCGATATAAGCAACAAAACAAATATGGCGGCGTGTCCTATTGATGTTGGGGGCGACGGGGCCTTTGCGGTTTGGATGGGCGCGATGGGCTGCCTGGTTGCCAGATGACAACTAGCATTATGCCTGTGACCGCTATATAGGTCGAGGGGTGACTTTCTGGCAATTTGTTCGGTAAAAAAACTCGACCTGTGTTCCGCCTTATACGGTACATTACAACAGCACAGTTTTGAAATGTGTTTCGAGTAATGCCCGAAACTTTAGAGGATTGCGTTCATTGACTATTGGATTTGGAAGCCGATTCCAGTCATCAATCGTTAGTGGAAGTAATGATTCGTTAAAAGCGTTTGTTAGATTTTGAACACTCCTGGAATTGAAAACATGGCGCGAAGTTCGAATTGGTGGATGAAGCAGGGAGCCATGTAAATCAGCAAAATTGAAATACTGTTTGTGAAACAGGCAGAGGCATGCTATTTTTTGTCTAAAATCTAAGGAGTTAAGGCACATTGATAACTTTATATTAATAATACTTGTGCAGAAATCGTACTGGGAAGTTATGAAGTGCGATTCTGAATGGCTTCAAGGGCGTCGATTAAGTAAGATAGGTGCAGGTTCCAAATTGAAGTGGTGTAATCGAGTTTACTACGAATGTTACTTTAGTGGACAAGTTTACAAACTCAGGGCGGGGGGCTGGAAAGGTACCTTCTGATAAAACCTAATGTTTTGGAGGCATCGGCGGTATGCTATGTGGTGTGACCAGTTCATGTTTGACTTGCTATTGGTGAGGACACCCAGGTGACAGTAGGATTCTGCTAATGTGAGATTGTTAGACTGCAGGGAATAAGTATATTCATGTTGAGATGCTTATGGGATACTTACATACATTTACATTTAGAAATATTAAGTTGCATCATCCATGTAGAACAGCAATTTTCGATTAAGTTTAAATCATTTTGGAGGAACCTGTTGATCAGAGCTGGCACGTATATGGCGGTAAATGACACAGTCGTCTGCGAAAAGGCGTATGGAAGGTGTAGCAACTGAGGGGAGGTCATTAATGAAAATTAAAAATAGGAAAGGGGTAAGAACAGAACCTCCAAGTACGCCAGAAATGACGCTTGTAGTCGAAGAATGGTGATCTCCGACAATTGTGTATTGGGATCAATTTGTCAGAAAGCAGTGTATCCATGATAGTATGAGCGGGTCAAGATTAAGAGGATAGAGTTTAAACAAAAGTCGTTCGTGAGGAATGCGATCAAACGCCTTCGAAAAATCGAGGAAGATTACATCAGTTTGGAACACAGAGTCAAGGTATTTGAACTCGAACAGTTGGGATTCACAGGAGCGACCTGGGCGAAAGCCATGCTGGTTTTTAAAGGAGTTTCTTTTTAAGGTGGGTTGCCACACTCGAATAAATTATGTGCTCAAGGAGCTTACAAGGAATAGAAGTTAAAGAAATTGGGCGGTAATTGGAAGAATCAGACCGATTACCTGCTTTAAATTTTGGAGATATGCTGCTTAGCTTCCAGTCATGCGGAAGTGTACTGTCTGTTATTGTTTGCGTAAATATTATCTCCAATATTTTGCTGGAAAGAGTTGCATGCCTTTAAGTATTTTTGCTGTGATTTTATCTGGTCCCGGAGCACAAGATATTTTTGTTTTTCATTAAGTTTAGCGATACCTGAAGGCAGTGATGTAGATTGGAAGCATTTTGGAAACTTTTTGAGTGGTTGAAAGAGGGCTATCAGTCATTTTCACTCGTGAACAAGGACAGAAGATAAGTATTCATGACATCAGAGCGTTGGTCCTGCGGTACCTCCGAACTGTCAAGATTCCTCAAGGAAATTGTGTGCATCTCGTTGTTTTTTGGCGTTAGAAAGTTCAAAAATTTGTGGGGGTTAACGCGTAAAATGTTAAACATGTCATGGTGATAAAACTTCTGTTTAGAGTGTCGTAGAAGACGCATGTATTCATGAAGGCGCACAAAGTATTTATTCCACTTGGCTGCATTAGGACGGTGTTTTGCCTCTCGAAAGGGTGGGTTTTTCCTTTGCAAAAGTTTTTTAAGGCATTAGAATGCTATGGTTGATTGGGATCGCCATGAACACGAATCAGGAGAACATATTTTTTGATTAGCTCTTAAATTTTGTTTGTATAGTAGCCAGTTTTGTTCAATGAAGCCTGAAAAAATCTAGAAGTTTTCGGGATCGCTGTTAATACCAATACAGTTTGCTTTGTTGTAATTCCAAATATGTTTTATGAAGGATAATTGGCAAAGATTGGGAATGCGCATGTCACACAACAGCTTTGTGGTCACTGAGCCCATGGATGCACAACAGTGATTGAATTAGATCAGGTTACGAAGTAAGAACCAAATCAAGAGAGCTAGTACCACGTGTCAGATACTGACTGCTTGAGTGAAGGGAAACGCAAGTACGAAACCTAAGAAAACTAAGAAAGATTTATGGGATGGTGCGCACAAGTTATTCCATTCAGTGTCAGGAAGATTGAAGTCACTGCAAAGTCAAAACCACGGTGTAGGAAGGAGAGGTGACTCAACGCGGCGGGCGAGCGCGGCGAAACTTGGTGCGGCGCGGACGGATGCGCTCGTAGGTGGCGCTACTCGAACGAGGGCCATGCACTGCGGGTTTTCGGTAGCCACGGGCATGGAAACGCGCCTCGTACTGCGCCGTATAGAACGCGCGCTTGGATTTCAGTGGCATGAATTTATGGTCGCTTCAAACGAAAATACCCTTTCGAAAGAACAGAGGTTCTTAGGGACGTCTCCGGTTAGTATGTGAATTTTAAGGCCGAAGCGCATGCACGCTATTTGGGGCGTGACAGGGACCGTAGCTTCAACACTTCTTTGCGAAGACGCAGCCACCTCTGCGAGTAATTTAAACAGCACTATGGGCAAAAAAATGTTGCGGTGCACCAGTGCTATCCACTACGGTCACGGTGACTACGGCATACGAAGGCAATTTGAATTTCGCTGAACTCGGGCACACATGAATCAAATATCTATTTTAGTTTTGCGTTGTTACTTTTTGCAACGTGTTTTTACAAGCTTAATAAGCTTTTTCGAACATATACATGTCTATTGCACTGTTTTACACAAAAATGTCCCCAACAAGAAATGTTGAGGAAATCACACACCATCGAACAGCAAACTCTATTTAGGACGCTTGTGCCCATCAAACACCAAACTCCGTTTAGGGCGGTTCCAAATTTTCCAACTTTTGATTCATAAACACAATAAACCCGCCGCAGTCTTTGCTAACTATACGAATAAATCGGGACGGAAGCGTGCAGCAAGATACAATACGTGCCTTCCATAATGCATTGCTAATAATGCATAAGTACTTGCGTTATCAGAAGAAAGCAACGCACACAAACACAGAATACCTAGAAATTGCAACGTCTTCGTCATTACTTTATAAAATCACCGGTTCCTTTCACCGCGTGCGGTGGCACTCATTTGCGCAGCCGTTATCGCAGGGACTCCGCAAAGTGATAAAAAAAATTTCTGATCTCACTGATTTTGGAAGAAAAAACAGGGGATAAGAAGTCGTCAAAAACGAGTGAAAAACACAATGATACTGTCACTGATTTGTTACATAAGATATTGGTGATAATAAGTCACTAAAAAACAAAATAATGAACAATTATGTTGTTTAAGTGCTACAAATATCTCAGCCAATATTTAATACATAAACAATGTTTTTTTTTCTAGCAAGGCTACAAAACCATCGCCTTGCCTAAAATAACGCAGAATCGCGAACAAGAACATCTGTAATAAATAGGTAGGAATTGCGTGCTTGCAACCACCCCGTAAACAACGCGCTCCGCCTAAGCAGCCTAAGCGCTTGCCGAAATTCGTCTTTGTGCCGAAACACCCGTATCCCGAAAGGTCCGTGTCCCGAAACGCCCGTGTCCCGAAACGACCGTGTCCCGAAAAGTCCGTACCGAAACGCCCCGTACCCACAGCCCGTACCGAAAAGACCGGAGCCGCCCTAGCACGCACCGTCCGTGGCTCGCATGGCCCCGATACTCCCAGCGCCCTCTGGTAGAAAGAAGGCGAACCCGAACAAGTTCTCCATGGAGCTGCTCTGCTGCGCCTCCGAGGCGATCAGTCACCTCTCCTTCCTACACCGTGGTCAAAACCAATTGATTTTTTAAAGCGAAGCTTTTTTTTTTTTTTTTTTTACTGATAGAATATGTCTCATCAAAAACGCCCTGCAGGAAAGCCAACTTTCTCTGATGATGATGATCCTGGGTGAAGTGAAAGAAAAAACACTTCCCGTTGTCCAACTCGAACCCGGGTCCCTCGCGTTATAAAGCCAACATCTATCCGATTGCGCCATTCTGATAACGCCAAAGCAGGTTGGATTTGGAGAGGAGTGCATGGACGTGCAAAATTAGAAAAATACACCCCTTTGTCTAATGACGGCACTGGTTGAATGCGAAGCTTCCTTCGTGGGAAATCAAATGGCGAAGATTCAGAGTCAAAGCTGCTGTGATCAAGAGTCCAAACTGCATGCGAGTCAAAGTCAAAGCTCAATGGCTCCAGCGACAACCAAGGAATCCCTCATGAGAAAGCTTCGCGTTCAACCATCGTCATGTTAGATGAAGGGGTGCATGATTTTTTTATGGGGCTATCTTTGAGGAGCCTTGTTGTAATATTGTCCTAAATTTAAACAGTTTGCAGCCTTTTGCATCCTTTTTGGGGCTACTTGGAAGTAGGTAGCAGTATGTTCTTGTTGTGTGACTCACTGCAGATGATGAAGCTTGGGTGTTGTTCCTTAACTGGCCTCTATGCCAGCAAACTTGACCCGCCCCTCCCACCCAGTGAGATGACATCGGTGGTGACAGTGGCTGTTTCCCGGGTCTACCCACTGCCCGTGCGAAGCCCCCCCATTGTGTCGGATGATAGTGCGGCCGGCGATCAGCAGCATAATCACTCGGAGCTGGTGGCTGGCAGTCTCAGCGCGCTTGACCAGTTTCTGGCAGAGCTGCTGTCGAAGGATCGAAGCCCTGATAATCTCCAGCTCATCCTCAAGGTGAGGCACCACAAGGCTGAACTGCTGAATTTCGTACACTCAGTATGTAGTAGCACTCTGTGAACGTTTCATGAAACCATGTTTAAGAATAGTTCTTCACCCAGGTTCTTCCCTGTACTTTGGCAGCAATCATTCTGGGGCTCATGTGTTCTGCTGTTGCAGCACTTTGCAGCCTTTCATAGTGCCTATGTAACATAGCATGGAGATTTGTGGACTGCGCTGCAATGTTTCTATTTTTGCAGGTGCTGGTGCCTTGGCTTACTTCAAAGCAAGAGTATGAAAGAGAGCGCTGCCTCAACTCTATCTGGGAACTCATCATGCTTTATAGCAGCCATATCGAGACAGGGGTGAGTTAACATTGGACAGATGGTTGAATATTGGTGTTCATGGGCTTGATTCTGTGGGGTTGATTCCGCCACTGGCAAACATGATTAAGCAGGTTGGGCGAGGGGACATGAAAAGTTGTCACAAGAGTTGGAAAACAGATCACCTTACTGACTATTCAGCCAATCCAGACAAACCACCTTACCTTGCTTACCTTAAAGATAATGCCTAATAGGCCAAGGCTGATGTAATGTGAGTCCTAGCTCACTTTTCGTTCCGATCAAATTATATAGACGCCCTGTATAGTTGACCATGATATGGGACATATAGCAAAAGAAAAGCAAAATGCTATAATTGGAAGGAGTGGCAGTGCCATACATAGTAATGCCGCATGAAGATGTATTGTGACTCTGTGTACAAATCGCACCTCTCTTCTTCCTTTTTCGTCCAGGTATTTCAGATATTCAGCTGCTTTGGCTTCGTCCTGGGCATCCTTGTACCTCGTTGCACCGACTCCAGCATCTCCATTCGCAATACGGCGCTAACCTGCATTCATCTCTCTCTGGAGATCAACAACAAGAGCCAAAGTATGGTGCTCATTTTACACGTATTCTAAACAGTGCGGCAATCAGGGTAACTCGCGACCACATACTCTGTGTTTGTTATCAGGAGGAGATATGCAGCTAGCAGAAGACGTGGATCCGGCACATGATGCCTGGTGGCGCTCTGGCACTTCAACAACGGAGTTCAGCTGGGCCATCTATTATGGTGGTGCCATCTGCCGGGCCCAGCTGTCGAAGCACCGGAGTGCCACCAGGCATCACGTGCTGAGCCCGTGTCGTCTGCTGGCCTCATATCACCTCCCGATAGCAAACATGGAGTATGCGGTTACGAGTTAACCCGATTCCCACAAGAGATATTTGACTGATGTAATTTCATTAACCCTGTTCACTTCAAATAATGAGTATGCTTTTGCATCTCATACTGCCAACAGAAAGATATTGGGCTTTTCAGGAATATATTTGGCTGCTCAGCTGTCATTTTGTTTAATATAAATACCACACCAGAAATGAAATCTATGGCATCCAGTCTGGTAGGAGAAATTCAGGAAGAATAAATGAGTCATGGTGACCACTTTGAAAAAAGTTAGTACGTTGAAGGTTAAAAGATGTCTCATCTTTTAAGATTTTTAAAATGTCGTCACTTTTGATTAACTGATTATATTTTTCAAATGAACTACCGTATTTATCCCGCGTAATGAACCCATTCGCGTAATGAACCCCCCCCACACCCCCCCCCCCACACGCGCGCGCGCGCACATTCACACGCACACGCACACACACACACTTATTGAGAATTTACTTCCTTGTTGACCTTGCATAAAAAAATGCAGCAGGAATATAAAAGGTGTTGTTCGACGTGTTTTTATCTTGGCATGATTGCTTATGTCGTGAACCATCGCAGTAACTTTATATCATGCCACAGTACGAGCAGAAACTCTAAAAAAGCATTCTAACAAAAACAAAAGAGAAATCTCAAAAGTAGCCGCAGACGCAGGTGCAAATGCTGTGGCTCATAAATTTAAAATGGTGCGCTTGCGGAACTTCAACTGAACACAAAACCAACCTTCTAGCGTACAGCGCCATGAAAGCGCTTTGGCGTGCGAACAAAGCACTAAATGTACTCTGCACTCCTTTGATGCTCTGTGCTGTTTCGTGATGGAGGCAAGAGAGCTTAGGAGAGGCCCTGTTAGCCACTGGTGCATCGGTAGAAATGTGGAGGAAGTGACGCTATTTTTTCATGCCCATTGAGGCCGCTAGAAACCGCGTCCTAGCAACGGCGCCGAAAGCCGGCCCACCGAGGCCCTACGTCACTGTGCGACCCAGCCGGTTGCCAATGGTCGGCAGGTGGAGATGAAGCAGATGACAGTGGAGCAAGTGAAAGCGGAGGAGGTGATGTGTGTGCGCAAAATACAAGTAAAAAAATGGCGGCCTTAAAAAATGATGTTCCGGCTTCAGCAGAAGTGACGTCAGGGCCTCCCAAGCTTTTCTTTCCTCCATGTGTTCTGTGACTTAGCCATTACACTCCATGGGCCAGTACATGAGGTGCACAGCCAACCGAAGGTGGTGGAGCATACGTTTAAGCATACGGAAACCGTGCGGCTGGGCAGCACTTCAGTGTTGACCCAGTGCATGTGCGCTACTAGAGAAAACAAGGCTTGGGCGATGAACAAAGATCGGCGCGTGTTTTGTGGGCCAAAAGAAGGGAAGCTTCCCAGTGTGGCAAAAGAAGTTTTGGAGTGCCTTAACGGCACAGAAGACGATGCGCTGTGAGCTGACAACGAAGTCGCAAGCAACTTCAGTGAGGAGGACAGCTCCGATGGCAATAGGGGTACGATGGCGAGTAGGGGGCCAGTAGCATGTTGTGGATCAAAGAGAAATTTGGTTTCATAATTACCTACGTGTTTTACTGGAAAGATATGGTTTTGACAGTACTTTCTTATCATCGTTATTGTCTGGAATTTCAACTTTTATAATCTGTTGCAGCTTTTTCCCGCATAATAAACCCTCCCCCCAAATTTATGCCAAATTTTCTGAAAAAAAAGTCGGTTCATTACGCGAGTAAATTCAGTAAGTGAATATATTAGTTTATTTTTGTTTATTTGTGAAAGCCATCAAGGCAAGAAGGAAAAAAAAAAATGGCTGAATTCATTGACGATGCGAATAGAGATATGGAGCAAACCACCACCACACGGGGTGTCAAACCAGAACTGAAACTGAACTGAAAACCAGTGCTGAACCTGTATTTTTTACACCATGTTGGGACTGAACCTGGAATGGAATGAATCAAAGGAATTGTTCTAGACCAGTTCTGGGAATGGTTCTGAGAACGAGATTTCAAGCAGAGCAGTCTGGCAAAGGCAGAACTTTATTTGCTCTAAGCATTGTTGAGAAAAACAGGAGATACTCCTGAGAGATAATGCGGCAGCATCGTCCGTCTGCGCTCTGCCCCTCCTGACAGAACCATCATAAGTCGTAATAAACAAGCAGAATTTTATCAAGATAACACCGGGTTTGAGCTTCCTTTAATTTTATTAAAAAAAGAGGTTCCACTCATGTGCTCCACAAATACAACTCAACCAACCACCATTCATGAATAATGCATTGATTTAACGCATTTCACTTGTTCACTTGTCTCTGGCTTCACCCTTTGTAGAGCCACGTGTGTGAATTCAAGTGACGTCGCATGGGTAATCATTGTAGGTGGCGTTTACAGCTTCGCTTTCCAACCCCCTTCACAGGGTGGATTGGCACGCATTTTTTTTTAAGTTCAATTAGGCAACAGAATGCGTTTGCACTTTTGTTTTCATGGGTGAAGCCAAGATAAGCTTGAAGTACTCACTTTGAGGTGCTGAATTGTTTAAAAGGTGATTAATAGTTTTTTTTTTTTTTTTTTTTACATTTTTGACGCTTTCAAATTTTTTGTGGCAATCAATACCTAGTACACTGACACTTTGAGTCTTCACTAATGCTGGGATAGTTAGTAGCCTGAATCATCTTTTGCATTAGTTGCGATTAACTAATGTGCGTTTCTCAACTTTGTGTGTATTTTGCAGGCTTGTCGTCAAGGGAGGATACAGATTTGCACAGCATTGAGGATCTCCAGTCAATAATTCAAAAATCAGATGCGGAGTCTCTTCGCCTCATCTCACAAGGGCTGGCCAAGGTACCTTTACTGTAGCAATCGTAGAGGTCTAAAGGATTTTCCATAGCTTAGTCAGTTACAAAATTTCTCGGAAGCAATGCTGGTATAGTAGTTTCTTTCAAGATGGAAGTTTCTGTGTAGATGATGGAGTGCCTCGGTATGGTTAACATTGCTGTGTTCTCTATTTACTAGCCACAACTGTTTTCAGCACTTCATATATCTTGGTTTACTTTCTTTTAACTCCTCTCTTTTTTGAGACTAACTTGACCAAACTGACAGAAGAATAACAGATTATGAAAATCGTACTCATCAGCGGAACAAACTGGTGGCTCCTGTGCATGTGACTTGGATGAGACCTAGCTCCCCTTTGATCTACTGTTGGTGTTATGTCATATCCAAATTCTTAAAAACAAATCTTCCAAGGAGTGCATGGAAGTTGCTTCTGCTGGTAGTACAATGGAATTTAACTTTTCACTGGGATGATGAATCTCACAATTGCAGAGAAGCGAGACAACCTATCGGGACTATGTGTTAACGTGTTCAGAGCAGGCGTATTGCTGTTCGCTGATAGTGTTATATAGTGCACAATAAGTCTGTTTTTTTTTAAGGAACCACAGCAGTCCTTGACAGATGCCCCCAGGGTTTTGCACCAGTATGTGCATTGGAAAGACTTAAGAGTGTTTGCGGCAGGCATGTGAATAATGATTTTATAATGGCTTTGATTTAAAAAAAATAATAGTAGTACAGTCGAACACGGATATATCGAACTCCAAGGGATCGCGAAATAGTTCGATATATGAAAAATTCGATATAAAAAATATTGGCTCTGAGACCTCACCTATGGCGGACGATCCCTTACCGATCGTCGCATTCAAGATTGACAACTAATTCCGCACTCACGACGCAACAGGACGCTTTATTTCCGTGAAAAAAAATAGCTGATCTTGGCCTGCTTCTTCGTCCTGGAAATGAAATTAAAGACGCTGGTCTCGATCTTCTCAAGGCTGCACAAGTAGAAAATTCCAGCAGTACGCCGCGCCTTCGCACACCATGCACAACACGCACGCACAAGAAGAACAGCGCGCACGTACCGCAAGAACTTTGAAGGTAACAATTCCAAGGCTCTCTGAACGGACTCCAACAAAGCGCTCGCGATGGTCATCTCCGAGAGAAACAGTGATCTCCGAAAGGTGCGGGACAACTCGCCAAACAGCAGCAACAGCAGCATAATGCAAAAGAAGGAGGAGGCCGCCAGCGCCTTCGTTCCCTCTTCCCTTTCCCGAGACGACATCGGGGGAAGACAGACCCAGAGAGAGAGAAAAAAAAGCTATTTTTCGGCAAGCCAGGGAACGTACGCAGCCGCAAAAAAAAGGACGTGCGCAGTCGGGGTATCCCTACTTCGCGCTGTCACATTTTCCGAGCGTTCGGGCTTGTGTGCCTAGAGAGATTTAGCATACCGGGCTCCGTCCGCTAACGTTACGGCGGCCGGTAGCGGGGCCCGACTGGGAAAGCGCAAATTCGTTCCGGTAGGGGGGATTAGTTCCGTGAGCCAGTCTTCGCCATGCCCGCGCATTCCTCCACATCCTCCTCAACCTCAATCGGGGGAGCAGCGACCGCCGAAGAGGACATTCCAGCTCGCGCGGCGTTCGATATACCCAATGTCGGGAAAAATACGGTTCGATATAAACGTACGAATTCCTATACTTTTACACAGAATTTTCAAGGGGATAATTTATGAGTTCGATATAGACAATAATTCGATATACCCGTGTTCGATATATCCGTGTTCGACTGTATGTAGTTGAGACAATTTTACGCGAACTTATCGGTGTTGTCTGTAAACAGAAAAATCCAATGGCTCATACCTTTCGAGCACATCAGCAAATAAGCTGATTATAAACTGAATGCAATTGCTATCTGAGCATTCTATAAAAGGTTGCCCCCACCCCCCTTGTTCTTTTCCTAGCTAACTGTGCTGTCTTCGCTCTCATGTAGACTCATCACAGTGGCAGCAAGCCCGTTGAAGGGAAGGGGGGAGCAGAGCGCCTACTCGCTGGCTGCACGCTCCTGGCACAGCGTGTGCCACTGCCATGGTCGCACTGTGTGTTGTGCATTTGTCTGTCGGTGCCGAAGGAAACAAAGAATGTAATGTGCGTCTGTCACATGATCATATCACTTTTAGATGAAGCCAGTTATGGTCTCGCCAGTGACCCCTGTTCACACAGCTGGCTATGAGCGATGACCCCCCTTTCCCCTTTTTCTCTGGCTGCAGACTCTGGCCCAGAAGATGCCGCCCATCCTGCTGCTGTCGCTGGCCGACACGCTTCTCCTGGGCCTCAAGGACCCTGTGACGAGCAGTGCCTGTGGGGCTGCCCGGGTGCTGTCTGGCATGCTGCAGCTGCGGGGTGCCGAGCTGCGGGCAGAAGTAGGTACTGTCCACGGAGGGGGCTGGGCTGAGGCGGATCAGTAGCAGTTGGTGGAGTTGCATTGGGCTATTTGCACTAGCTCGTTTATGGCTGCTGCTTCAAGCAGACCTAAGCATGTTTTTCCCAGAGGCTTCTTATGTTGCAGTCTTCAGAATTAAATTTTGCCACCAAGCATTCTGTATCATCATGGTATCACTAGCCTACTTGAAGTACATAGTTCTACATCTGTTTGCCTTATCCAGTTATCCAGTTATATAGCACTTTATGTATTGAATTCCCATGTTGTGTTTAATGGTTTGCGGGGTCGTTCGAAGAAACTCCCTATTCTGTGACTGTTACTTAATGGAGCAGAATATTCTGTGTGTTCTTAAAGCTTACACTGGACGTTTCGAGTGTCTTATAAACCAGTATATAGGTTAGCTTTTTACTTTGAGGTGAGCAAAAGATTGGCAAAAACTATTTGGCAGAAAAATGCACCACTAACACGTTTTTGTTTTATTAGACAGTCCCTCCTCTTGTGCAGGGTCAATAGCCTTCCTGCAGATATCTGCAGTGCTTGTATGCAAACCTCCACCAACAGTCTGCAGCTTCATTTCGTAACTTTGGAGCACCGCGTGACATCCGTGAAGTTACAGTAGAATGTTGTTATAAACAAAATCACATTGAGAATGCGAATTCATTATATCCTATGTTTAGTATAGAGTGTGCTCCTAAATTGCTGGAAATAAAACAATAGGGTGGCCCTTACACTTACCAGGCACTTAACATGCACAGTGCCATAGCATTTCAAGGCCTGCACTACAATAAAATGTATGTATGCTGTATTTTTGCATGTAAAACACTCCCCTGCATATAACACCCCCCTCCATATTGTGCCAACAATTAAGAAAAAAAAATATCTTTGCATATCCTCTGCAAAATTGACCCCATAATGCACCCTTCCTGCCTTCATAAAAAGAAAAAGGAGTACCGCACAATTATGTCGCATTTAGTCATAATGCACATGTGTACCACAGCTCGTGGAACTCTTGTGGAACTCTCATGCACTCTCATGGAAAGAGTGCATTAGCCCCATCTTTTAGTTGTAAAGAAAATACAACCATATATTGCTGTACAGCGATATGCCTCTGTCATGCTGACTGCTTATAGGTAACTGCTATATTGTAAGAAGCTTCCTCTCAGTTATGCCAGGGGCAGCGCCTGTTATCTGATCCCCTGCAATGCTCTCACTTCCACATGGTGGCATCTCACCTTGATTAGTGAGCTCGCCCGCATTAAAAAAAAAAAACACGATAATTCAGTGTCCCTGACTGAAGAGCGAAACTGTACTTAGATTGCTCTTTACATTAAAAGTGGGCTTGCATAAGTGGGGAAGAGAATTCAATGGCAACTGTGACGATGCATGCATTACAGCATAGTTCACATTGCTGGAGAGCTGTGCTTGGGATGAAGTTCCCCTATTACCCTGCACCCTAGGTAGTTTTGCTCTTGACAGTTATCAATTATTTGGGAAGGGGGGTTATATGCAAATTTCCTACATTCCACGGCAAACTGCAGTACTAAACGGCATTTACGCATGATTTTTTTTTTTTTTTGTCTGGTAGAGTGCAGTCACAAGCTGTTATTTAAGCAAGACAGGCATCATTGGCAGATCTCACAATTATCATCATCATTGGCCTATTGGCTCGCAAGTAAACTCTTGCAGTGTGCTTCCAAGGGTGTTGCACTGTTTTGTAGTGTTATTGCACTTGAAAACTGCTTTTGGAGAGGCAATATTCATTCGTTATAACCGATACTGCTCTGGATTTGGTGCTTCTGGTTTCGCTGTAAACAGCACAACTGCCATGGTTGCCAGCACAACCAACCAAATGTTCAATTTCATTCGTTATATCGGACTCTCTATAGCAATTTTCATTCTGATGAGCTTGATAGCAGTATAGTGTAAGATGCTCACATAGAAGTAGTATGTGCTCGCACTCTCCTTGTTGCCAGGCCGCAACGTACATTTTGCTGATGGCTGGTGTATAAGGTGAGGATTTACATTTACCGTATTTACACGATTGTAGGTCGACCCTTTTTTTCACGTTTGACAATCCAATGTTGGGGAGTCGAATTAGAATCGAAATCGAACTTTGTGCCGCTTGTAACAGCAAGAGATATGAGAAATCAGGGGTGCTACGAGCTGAGGAAAGTGTAACACCCTATTTTCTATGGTAATTACCCGATTCTAATGTGCACCCGATTTTTCAGGCAAGAAACCGAAAAAACTTGCACCTCCGATTGTAACGCGCAAGGAACTTTGTGAGCAAGAAAAACGAATGCGAGAGAAACGGGCGATTTATTCCCCAAAGTAATCTCACTCATCTCACTACTCGTCGCTCTCCGAGAGCTCCTTGTCGCCTTCCGCTGACCGCAACATCTCGTCATCGGTGCCGTCAAGCGCGTTCGCGATGCCACACTTCTGAACGAACGTTCAACCATGTTCGATGGGGTCGTGGCCCACGCCTCGCACGCCCATCCCACGAGCTTCTCCAGAGGCGTACGCTTACGCCAACCGCTCGTTGTGAACGCGTGGGAGCCGCTTGTAAGCCGTGGAAGCGGCGCACCTTCGTTGCCGCTGCTGCTATTGCTGTTATCAAGCGCGCTAGTGGAATAATTTATGGATTTGTGTGAACGCCGATAGAAAAGCCTAGGCGCCTAGATTCGAAAAATTGTTGCTGAAAGCTTTGGCGCCATCTTGAGATGGTGATGGCGATGGGTGGAACAAAATTTCAGCTGTTTCGCCAGTTTTGCTTTCGTATCCGATTCTAACACGCATGCGATTTTTCGGCCTATTTTTCCGGAAAAAAGGTGTGCGTTAGAATCGGGTAAGTACGGTACTGTCGAAGTGTAGCGTTCACCATTGCATACATTCTGGCATCAATAAAGGTGATGCCGACTTAGAAAGTTGGCGTCCCTGATCTGTGCCCTTTATCCACCGTAGCTAGAGCGGATAACCTTCCACTAGCGCATTCGGAAGTGTACTGAACTTGATATGATTGTGCCTATGCAGCGGCAGGCATTGATTCAAGGGATTTGGTAATCATTTTGTTTATTAGAGACGAACAAAACGCTTCTTGAATGCGAGTAACGTACTTACGCATGAAAGGAAATCCCGAGCGGCCGCTTCTGTCAGCCGCCATGTTGTTTGTTTTGATATCGCACGGCAGTGACCTCTGCCGGTAGCTTCGATGGTTGTCATCTCGCAGTGAATGTGCTCTCATTATTGGGAATAAAGTTTCCCGCTCAACCCACAATGCATGGTTATTTTGCGTGCTTATACAAAAGCTTTTCTTTTTTTAACATCTACTGCGCGCACCACGAGCGTACGGTTCTTGTGGGAGCACCAATCATTGATGGAAGAGCTACCGTACGGGGAGTATTGGTAGTTGACGGAAGAGCTTCTCTTTGTGATATGATTTTCTAGGCGGCTATGTTGCTGCGTGCTTGTGTCACTTCTGTGTTGTGCTGAATCGTCCCGTCTGTCATGAGTGCCCCGGGCCCGAAGAACTCTCTCAGCACTTGTTCACAGCAGCGTTCAAACAAGCTGCTTTCTGTGCTCGCTTTTTTTTTTTGAAAGAGATGCATTTTTGGGAGGTCGACCTACATTCGAGTCAACTTACAATCGTGTAAATACGGTATACACATTTTTTCTGGAAAAGTATTTCGGCCTATATTTTCAGTTACACAGGGCGAGAGCCACAGTTATGTTTGCCTTGCCTGGCCGATGTACTTGCTAAGCCAATTAAATTAACTTTATCTGATGAAATAAGCAGCATGTCGTAGCATATCATGGCTCAATCATGTCGAGCGATCACAACATACTAGTTATTTTCATTTCATTTATTGAAACTTCAGATGCCCAGAGGCATTACATAAGGCATTAGGTAACTGTAATATATGTTTCAGGAGACATTACATTTGGCCAAATCATTAACCAAGGAGCTAGGAAGCAGCAGTTCTCCTTTTGCCTTGTCACCAGGGTTTTTGCTGCTGCTGTCACATTACACATGTGGCGGTGCAGTAGTGGAGCACTGCTGTTTTTGCATAGACTTCAAGTGGTTTGTTGTGCATAAGAGTGTGTAAGCTCACATTAGAATTTGTTCTTTAAAGGGTAACCTTTTACAGTTTAGTGGAATTTTTCATGCAAGCACTCGTGCTATGCTCAAGAGTGTATGTTTGGTTTGAGCACTCACATACATTTTTTACACCAGTAAAAAAGTAAAATTTTGTGCCACACAGGGCTACAGCTGAGTGAGGTTTTGCTGCAGTTTGTATTACTATTAGCTGACACCAAGGCAAGCTGGTGGGGGACGACAGTATCCTCAGTTACTCAGATCGTGGTACCAGGCAAGGATGTGCACGTCGTGAAGCATCACCCTAAATCTTCCATTGGCGGGTTTTGTGTTCTTTTCTAAAGACCACAGAAGCATTTTTTTATTCACGCGTACTCTTGGGGCCCTGCAGGTGGGCTGCTTGACGAAGAGCTTGCACCAGCAGCTCTCCCAGGTGCACTGTCCCGAAACGAAGTGCGAGGGTCTGGAAGTGGTGCGAACGCTGGCACGGCACCACTCGAGCCTCGTGGTGAACTCTCTTCTGGCATACGAACTGCCTTACGACAAGTACGTCACTCTTGGACATCAAGCCTACACCTCGTATCGAGCACATTGTAGGGCTGTTTGCTTGGCATGGCCCGTGCGGTTGCCATCTTGGCGTAGCATCACCGCATTGCAGATGATCTTGTGTCTGTCTGCACACGACGCGCCTTGCTCGTGGGCCACACCATGGAGTTTAGTACGAAAATTTGCTAGAGGGAAACCTGGCGCTAGTGTCTAGGTGATCCGCACTGAAACAAGCGGGGCATCATAATAATGGTTGGAAGCGCCTCATCTCGTTCTTACTTGGTTGCATGGCTTGCAGGTAAGCTCAGAAGTCGCCTGTGGCTGTGTGGAAGCCATAATATCCTAGTTAAAGGAGTATTTAAGATTTTTAATTAATACAAAAGTATAGTTTTATATAACTATACTTTTTTACATTTTTTTAAAGTAATTTTTAGACACAAGCAAGAAAACATTGCTGCCTCAGTTGTTGCTTTTGTCATCCGTTACTTAGGCTGCTGTCTCACTTTTTTCCATGTCATTCCACGGTGATTGTAGAGCTCTTAAAATACACACTAGTTGTGCTGCGCTGCGTGCCCTTTACCAGGGGCGGTGTGTTTTGCTTGCCGCAGAGCCAATGCATCCAAACCCCATTTCTGCCGTGCAGCAGAGCACAAAGGCCAATAAGCGGTGGCGCTTATGATGATGCACTGGTGATGGTTCGCACCAACCTGTCCCCACTTTTTCATCACTGCTGCCGCAATCATGCTCGGCCTCAGCAATAATGAATGTCGGTGTGGTTCTTTTAACACCTGCTCGAAAGAGAGGGGGTGGGGTAGATCTCGCTCGAGAGCGCGTGCGCAGGATGGGGTAACCACGTGACCGCCGCCACGGCAAGCTGGTGGTATGCTGGTATGGCCTTCGCCCGCGGCGCGATGTCGCTATTGGGTGACGCCGCGCTGGTATGGCAAGTTGCCGCTAGTGCTTTCATACCTTTGCAGTGCCCCACCATTGTGTTTGCCCTTTCCTCCGAGACCTTACTCATTTTGCGCGGTTAAGTAGAAGACTGAAGAGCCACAGGCATGGAGGAAGGAAACACTGGAAAAATTGACAAGAAAAAAAAATTAGGAGCTTTGAGCAGTCGTGTTGCAAGCAAAGCCAAGGAAGAACGTAACACTTTTAGTGACCCCTCAATAGCACACAACCAAGAGAGCTGCAACTAGGGGTGTGAAATGTGTGGAGAATTTCTCTTACCTGATGAGGCCTCGCTCCATAGGCCTGCCACATGCACACACGCAGCAACATACTACCTGTTTTGGCTTCATTCATCGCTGATGGATACTGCCGCATTAGGCTTTCACTACCGCTAGCATGCTCCATTTGTATATGGTACTATTTTTTAGCTGTGTCCCATTGTCATGACATGACCTTCTAAAAAGTAGCCTCTTTTTTGTTGTAGGCTGGCTGCAGGGCATTATTCATTACAGCTAATTTCCTTCTCTTTCCCCTTTTGCATGCAGTAGCTACTCTAGTTTTTTTGTGTGTGTGTGTTACTTTTCTGCAATGCAAACTGCCTCGTTTCCAGGCAGGTGTGTGAGTGCTGGTCAGCACTGGCCAAGGATGCCAGCATGGGTGCGAGCATAGTGAACCACCTGCTAGAGATGCTGGACAACCAGGGGGCCACCGAGCTCCAGCCAGACCCTAAAAGCCAGAGAGGCACCATCCGAGTGGCTGTCAGGGAGGTGCTGGCGGTGAGTGCCCTGCAAGCTGGCAGTTCCACTGAGGCCACCTGTCTTCCACAGGGGCGCTCCTTCTGTTTACGTTCACACTCTCGAGGATCATCATGTGTAATCAGTAAGCTGGGTTTGCAAAATAATAGGGGCAGGGGGAGATAATTAAAATCATAGCTGGGTGACATACACATCCCTGTGAGAAATGGTCTGTTTATTTAGGAAAACAAAAATAAGGACATGATGTTTCCAAGTTTTTGGGATACATTGCCATGCTGGTTGGGATGTGCATGCTGCTGTTTTTAGATTGTTTCAATGACCAAGACTGCTTCTATAGCAAGTGCACTCTGAAAAAAAAAAAAAAAAAAGGCTTTTTAGATATTGGAGCAAACAATTTTCATTGTTTTCCTTTATTTTTGTAGCCTTGACCACTCCTGCCTAATTTAGTGGCGCGGAATTATTAGATGTTGACTAGGCTTCACCGTTTGTTCTAAACATATTAAATCATGCCACAAAACATGAGTATTTTGTTTTTTTATTGTTATTTTTTAAGGATCGGGGTAAGCTAAATCTTGGGATGCTAGCTGTCATTTTGTAAAAACTGTCACATAATTCTTCCTCTTTTCAAGGTAACATAGAGACTGGCTTCACAGCTAAGAGAAAATTCATGCTTCTTTGTAGGGTAGTTTTCTTCTCTCTCTCTCTCTCTCTCTCTCTCTCTCTCTCTCTCTCTCTCTCTCTCTCTCTCTCTCTCTCTCTCTCTCTCTCTCTCTCTCTCTCTCTCTCTCTCTCTCTCTCTCTCTCTCTCTCTCTCTCTCTCTCTCTCTCTCTCTTTTCGTCAACCGTCTGATTTCTTTCTTTTAGGGTCCTGCTTCCTCTTGAGTGATCGTGGTTTGTAACCAGTTATAACTGTAGTACCGTATTCACCTTTACCACTCCTCTCTTCACGTAGTCAAAAAGAGGCAGCATAGTGAAGATTGTAGCAAAATTTACCTGTTGCAAAAAGAAAGCAAGCCACATGACTTCATAAATGCATTGTTTCTTCCATCATTCTTTCTTTGTCTTGCATGTAAAGTCCGAAGCTAAACGGAAACAAAATGTAGAGAAGTCTTTGCATATTGCTATGCTGATACAAAAATAAGAAGCTGGATGCTTTCTGTAGTCGCTATATACTGTATAGTTTTCTTGCCATCACTTCTCATATTTTTTTTTTTTTCTTCCAATATTTCGGTGTTGTGCAGGGAAGCTACACCTGGCCTAATCGTGATAGGTAAAGGGTCAATTTAGAACACTGGGATATTCAACATGCGCCAAAATCTCTACACACTGAGAGTTTCGTTTTTCGCCGGAAACCGAGCCTGCCACCTTGAGCTCAGTAGTGCAACCTGTTACTCACTGAGACAATGCAATAGCTCTTTTAACATTGTTGAAAGTGTTATCTCTCCAGTCTGCTCTGCAGCTGCAACAACAGCACTAAAGGACAGAGAAAAGGCATTGGAAAAATTGACTTTTACAATATCACCTTTCATCGTACGCATATGAAATGTTACAAATGTTTCGTATGCTTTAAAACATTACAAACCAAGTCAATTACAAATCTAACGCAAATCTGTGGTCTTTCCATGCAGCGATTTTGCAACCACATGCAGAGATTTTGGTGAGCGGGGCAAAAAACGTAACTCAATAAGCACAGTAAACAAGCAGTGTGGGTGACAGCGACGAGCAAAAAAATTAGTGCACTGTCACCCGGGGGTAAATGACAGCGATAGTAATGAGCCCTTGCCGCCGCTCGCGTCTGGTTAGCCAGAAGCAGCCCACAAACGAGTGACAGTGGGCCTCCTCGATTATCAGTCCCGGATCGTCCGCGGACTGCCCAAGACGCGATCCGGCGCTCGTTTTTCCCATGTATTCCTATGGGGCTTCCGGTCCGGGGGAAGTCCTCGGACTGCCCGCGGACCATCCAGGACTGGTAAATCGAGGAGGCCCAGTGACGGAGGCCCCCCAGCAGCAGTGTATCAATTTTTTCGCTTGTTGCTGTCACCAACACTACCTGTTTACTGTGCCCATTGGGTTACGTTTCTCACATTGCTCACCAAAATCGCTGCATGTGGTTACCCCTTTTCCTGCCCACAGGAAAAGCAGTGATTTTGGGTAGTCTAGCAAACAATTTTTTCCCAGATGCAAAAAATATGCAACATATAAGTGTATAGTATCAAATTGTAGAAGAGTAAATTTTCTTTGCAGTTTTGCAGTTTTCCAAATTTGCAAAAACAAATTTTTATTTGAAAAAAAAAAAAGAAAAAAGGCTGTACAGAAAAGTTTTTTGACAAACTAGAAAATAAGAAAAATTGTCGGTGTTGCTCCACACAGAAAGAACACTAAAAATTTAAGATATGCATTTTGTACGTATACTATCAGTGCAAAATGCCTGGAAATATCAAATGCCTACTGTAAAAATTTCTTAACTTACAAAAAAAAATGTTAGCACTAGTGAGTTTCGTGCCACTGTGCAAAGCAGTTCCTCGAAACATAGGCATCAAGGAACTGCTTTGCACCCGTCACATGACACCGGCATGGCTTCAAAAAATCACGACGCACAGAAAAAAAAAAAACGACCCAAAGAGGATGTCAGTGTCTTTACTACCCGGTAGTTGGCGCCAATTCTTAGAGCGCACTCAACATGCACCAAATTCGAAAGGGAAAAAATCAAAATTTGAACTTGAAAGCATCAATAGTATACGTAGTATCGATTTGAATAGGCATCAGCAGAAAGGTGTTAATTCCTTAGAATGCACAGACAGCCTCGTGCAAGTGGTGTTGACACTAATGCGGGACCCCTATTTAGTTGTATGTAAGAAATTCGTTAGGTTCATGTTTAAGGTGTTACCGTCTGGTTTGTAACATACCTGGAAGGTTAGCAGTGTGGTATGCAAATATTTGTGCACTGTCATGGTGGCTAATGTGTCGCACCCTGTTCCTTGCAGGCGATATGTGCCCTGCAGGAGATGTTCAAGGTGGCCGAAATGGAATCCTGTGCCAAAGAGGCATTCGGCAAGGTTTTCGCTGCCCTCCTGCTGGCTGCAGCCAACTACATCGGTGTCACCGTGGTGAGCGTCGGTGCGACAAGCAGCGCCAACAGCAAGCAGGGCCCCGGAGCCAGCACCAAACTGCTTCCACTGCGGTGTGTAATCTCTTTCTCTCCTCTCTCCCGAGGCACTGCTTATAGTGTTCTGGTGGGCCTGGTCTTTCCTGCTCCCCCTTTGTTTGAAGCAGTGGCCTACTTTTTTGGCAATCTCAGGGAAGCTGCAGCTGTAAATGCAATAGCATGTATAGGCATGACAGAAAGCTGGCAGTTGTTCCAGTTGTTTAACTCCAGTTGTTCCAGACTAGAGCTAAATTTAACCCTTTCAGGTGCTGCTCACTATTTCCCTCTACAAATTTTTTGTTGTTTCTATGCTGAGTATCTCACCAAATAAGATGAATTGGCAGGTTACTTACCCCAACACAATCTTAGTTTTTTTTTTACAGCCATGTACAGAATTATGTACATAGTATCACAGAGGTCAGGAGCGTCAAGTAGCACTGAATATTTCCACATACCGTATTTATTCGAATCTAGGCCGGCCCCGATTCTAAGCCGACCCCCGAAAGTCCAAAGCCACGAAAAAAAAAAAAACTTACCTCGAATGTAGGCCGAACAAAAAGGCGAGGTCAGCGTTCACAAAAAGAAAACAGGCTTATTGAACATGAAGATGCGGTGCTCATTCTGAGTCATCATCGCTGCTAGCCTCTGAATGCCATCCTTGTTGCGGCGCACGCAAATATCCTCTCCCGTTGCATCCTCTAACGACGGACATTTTTTTCATCCACGCCGAAGTCTCGCCTGGCTTGAACGTTTGACGACAACTCCGCGGCTAAAACAACTTTTCTTTTAAAAGCGGCACTATAATGGCACCGCTTGTTTGGTGCCATTGCGCTGTCAAAACCAAACGCCACACCGCACGCAGGCCACTATCCGCACAGTTCAAAATGGTGGCATCGCCCCCAGCTATGGCCCCTTAAGTGGCTACTGGCGCGTTTAGTAATGGCTACAATACTTTCTTTTCTGGGTGGCGCTAGCTGCGCGCCACTTCCCTCAATTTCACTTGGAAGTTGGCGCGTGTTTCAAAACCCTCGAATCCAAGCCAACCCTGGAGTTTGATATATCAGTATTTCAAAAAAACTATCGGCTTAGATTCTAATAAATACGGTACGTATATATTTGTGTGATATGCATTGTCTTGATATTGTTTAGGGCCGCAAGTCTTGAGAAAACGAGGAGAGAGAGTTTAAAAAGCTCAGCTGCTGAAGCCGTCGCATGCGTCGCCCTTACGTGTGCTTACGGTCGTAGTAATTTTACTAGCCGCCAGAAGGCCCTGAAATCTTCATTGTTAGACGAAGGATACAAAATTATGCTAAACTAGCGGAAACGTTCAGTTTCGGTATTTCTTTTTACAAAAAAACGCAGGATTGAAATGTACACAGTTGTGTACATAGCGTCAGAAAGGGTTAATCCCCCCTACCTTGAAGAACTCTCTTTGCGTGTGTGTGCATGTGTGTGCGTGTTATGCGGTACTTTGGCTCACATGTGCTATTCAGCCATAAAAACTGTTAGATTGTGTTTCTTCATTTTTTTAAAGGAATAGTTTAATAGTCTGAAGGTTTTTTTTTTCTATTTTTGTTTTCTCAAAATGGCTTGCGAGTTCTTGTTGCCATTGGGACCTGTGTACAATGTATTATCATTTGGCAGACAAGTGAGCAGCCATCTTTTGCCTTTCGCAGCAGGGAATAATAATATGTACTGTTTGGTTTGCTGGTTTCTGCTAAATAAAAATAAGGGCCACGCTTTCCAGGAGACAAATGCATACATGTGTGGTGACTCCACCGACTTTTCACATTTTTCAAAAGTAAATAACTCGTTAAATTTTCTTTTGATGTTTCCATGCTGGTTTTCCACGCTGAACAGCAAATGGACCACACATCATGTGCCTTCTTCCCTGTCCTGCTTTTCCAGTTGTGCACTTCAGGCTTTTGAGGCCTTCCTGAGCCGGGCAGGTCAGGAGGAAATCGTGGCCAGCATGGCTAAGGACGGCCACTGGGACAGCATGGAGCAAGAGGAAGTTTTTCCCGATTCAGTTACTGTGTTGGCCAGGTAGGTCAGCTGCACAATTTTCCACATAATTTTCACTAAAGCCATTTCCTTGAGTGCTGACAGCATGCAATAGGCATTGCCTGTCGTGCTGTTGCCAATGGCATGTCCTAAGTGTGGCACCTTGTGTTTATATAGCGTGTGTGAAGGGCATAAATTGGCAGCCTCTCCAGGTACCCAATGGAAGAGCAAAGTTTTATGGATTACACATGTTCAAGCCTGCTTCCCCTAACCCGTCATAATATTTTGCTGAAAACACCACACAAAATGACTAAATCATTGTGTTGGCACTCTTTGGCCTTTGTTGCCCTTGCGCCACAAAACCCATGCATACATACAAAACTTGCTTCCTACCATGGCAGGGCTATAAATGGGCTTGCGCCTCCCCCTCTTAAAAAAATTCCTTACTAGAAAATCTAAGACGCCAATTGCGTCCTGCAGTCTTGTAAGGAAAATCACCGGAAAGTAGCCGAGGAGTCGCCACTGCCTTATATGTTTTCTTTAATATCTCAATTGCTTGTTTGAAGTTTGCGATAAAATTAGTACATATTACCGTATAAACCGGAATATAGGTGGATCCGGTATATAGCGACCCCCTACCTTCAGGTGGGAAAAGTTGACAGAAAAAATAATTCAATAGAGAAGCGCACACACAATGTCTATATTTATTTTCAACGCCCGTCCGTCACTGCCACCCACTATGCCTGCCGAAGTCACTCGTCCAAGTTGTCAGAGTCGTCCGAGGATCACTGCTTCTCACTGTCATCTTCAGTGCCGTCGAGCACGTTGCTGATGGAGCGCTTACTAAACGCCCGTGCAACCATGTCGTCGGGCAGCGACTGCCAAGAGGAAGACACCCAGCTTGACACGGTCGCGAGGGATGCTCTTCGCACCCGGCCCGTAGATGTATTTTCGTTGTTGCCGGCCATCCACACTTTGTACAGTTGGCGGAGGCCGTCCGCGGATGGCCTCCGCTGTAACCAGCAGCGATCGTGAGCGAAGTTCCTGAACGAAATCCGCCACTTAGTTCTCCAACTCGGGGTGCACCGCTTGATGTCCCCGGAACGATCTGTTCTGGGGGTTGCACGCGCACAGCTTCGCTTTCTGGCTCCGCCAGTACCGCACACTTTTCTCTGAAACGCCAGACTGGCGTTGCGCTGCCATATTCCCATTCTGCTCGGCGACTCAATCGCCTTCAGCTTAAACGCAGCGGTGAACTGGCGTCGACTTCCGCCACTCATCTCGAAGCAGACACGTACAGAAATGCACGCACACACACACACACAAGACGAGTAAAAGACGAAAAGCTAGAAAAAAGTGAAAAGCAAATAAAGGCCTGATAGTGCGAGAGAGCAGTCCGACACAAAGGGTGATGGCGACGGACTACGCTTGCACATCGTTGCCAGACAACAATTTACATTCTGCCAATGACCTCTATATAAGACGAGGGGTGACTTGTGCGGATTTTTTTTTTGAAAAAAATTCGACCTATATACCGGTTTATACGGTATTTTTATTGGGACAAAGCACTCTTTTGAATGAACCAATCTTGCATTTTGTCTTCATGCCCCTTCAAAGGAGTACTGACACAAAAGTTTGAAGGCAAGATAACTTCGGAGATAGATTGGTGTGAACACACGTACATCATCTGCAAAATATCAGCGGCAAATGCAGCCTAGCACATATTTAAAATCAATTTTTAAAGTGTACGTAACACAACCGAGCAGACAGCTGGGGTCCTTACGAGATCGGCATCTACTTGGATTGGGAGTAAATAAACAACATCCAAACACGTCACGAGTTTGTGTTGGCCACTTCCGCACTGCCGACGTTTCTCGCCAGCTCACGGCTCTGATCGGAGGTCGGAGCTTTTGCTCTCGAGCTACAAACGATGCGATCGTTGGTGGCGGGATTTTGTTGGCTCATCGGGCAGCTGGCCACGACTTAAGTTGTACAGCTATTCCAGGCACTCTATTTTTATGGCTTTTTATTACACTGGACGCGAAAACGCGCCAGGCACACAACAAGCGCACTGAGGGAGCCACGTATACCACCAGCACGGTCGCTGTGCGGGTGGTGACGCAGGTAGCTCGAGTGATGGTTTATTACCGCTGCACAAAATGGAACTGTGGCGCAAGCAAAGCTGGAGATACAAGGAAGGAGGCAATGATGTGATGGCAAATTGCATTAAAAATCGTCATCTGCACCGCTTATGAGAGCGGCAACCAAAAATCCATCACAGTAGTAAGCCTAACATCTGTAGGCGGACCTGTAAGCGTCCGGCTGCTCACAGCGCGCGTCCCCCCACCCACTGCCTCGAGCGTCGCGCGTTGTTCTCTAGCAGCAACATCAGTTTGCACTCGCAGAGCCTGCATCATGTCCACAGTTGCTTTTTAATTAAGCGGCTGACGAGATCAGTATGTAGGGGCATTAGCAGAAACTCCCACCAATGCGGAATCGCCAATGCTATGGCAGCTCTGCTCTGTGATATCCGTCCGACAGTCATGTGGACAGCTTTGTTTATACAAAATCCATCCTTTCACGGCACCCGCTGAAACTGAAACTGTGACATGTCTCTAATTAAACAACCGTCGCGCACTGAAGTAAATGAGGTTTCCACACATGGTAAATAGGTCATTAGCTACTTATCGCAAAAAAAAAAAAAGATGCAAAATGTTTGTGTTCGTGCCCCTTTAAGAGCTAAAGTTCGTGCCTCTTTGAAATGTGTGCTCAGCAGGAGTTTCCTTGCATGTTTGTTTTATATATACACGTCCCCACTTTAATGTGTTTCAGAAACTACTTAGACAAGCTCCGCCAATCTCCTTTCACCATTCCCAATTTATCACCTCGCACAAATTGTAGTTGGGTAAAGCGTGTGGGGCAGCGATACCTGTTTTTTCGCTTTTGGCCTTTTCTGCATTGATAAGCAACTGTTGTTGCCACGGTATTTGCATTCACAGCACCGTACTCCACCTGTAGAGGCCAAGTTGTCTTTGACGTCCCTTTAGAGCACACTTGCGAGTGCGTGTTTGTCAGAGGAGCGAGTGAGCGACTTCAGAGGTGGGGTGGGGCCCCCTTTCCTGGATGTGCAGCCTACTGTGCCAGCAGTGCCCATGGCAGGTGGCCGGCGTGGTGTCGGGCCTGCAGAGCCGTCTGGGCAGCAGCCCCTCGGAGCCCCAGCGGCTGGCGGTGCTGGCGCTGTTTGCTGAGCTGCTGAGCCAGCCCTTTGAGGGCAGCCCCCCGCTGGCCGAGCCGCTCATGGGACACCTGCTGGGCGCCCTGGCCGACCCGAGCCTGGCCGTGCGCCGACTCTGCCTGCGCAGCCTCGCCCACCTCGGGCGTGCCGAGGGACACCTGGTGGGTGTGAACGGGGGGGGGGGGGTGATCCTGCGTACTCATTGCTCCGTTCTTGCAGGGGCGAGGCAGCTGCGCCAATCGCATTATTCTGACAGAGTCCCATTTTTCTGCGTCAGAGTGCCAAAATGGCATGAAAGCCAAGAATTGTTGCACTTCTGTCAGTTTTAAGTGTGTGAAATTGGCAATGCGCTCTCGCCTGATTTGAATTATGCTGTAAACCACCCGTGACTTCTCCATAATAACCTTGCTTTTTCATTATAACAGTCAGGAAGAACATTGCAGTTTGACTTCCGATTAACGTAAAACTTTTATTTAGGTGTATTCGAGACTACATTTTGCACTGATGTCTTCACTCGCTTGTGGTCCAAGTGGAAGTGCCATACTGTTTCTTTTCTTTGTGCCCTTGTAGTGCTTATCTCCACCAGGTATCTTGTTTTCTTCACTGGTTCCTGGCGGACATTTGAACTTCGGTGCTCTGCACTACAGAGGGTTCATGTGTGAGAGCACGAGGTCGTGGGTTTGATTCCCGGCCGCCGCGGCCGCTTTTCTGATGGAGGCGAAAAGCAAAAATCGCCCGTGTGTTCGAGATTTCGGCGCACGTAAAAGATCCCCAGGTGGTCAAAATTATTCCGGAGCCCTCCACTACGGCACGCCTCATTGCCTGCGTTGCGTCAGCGTGTTAAACACTACAATCAGTAAATCATGTGATCGGCACTCGTGGCATGCAGTTGACTCGCTAGTTGCGTTGTATTCAGTCCGTACGAGGCAGCAGGCATTTCAAAAGTGTTTGGGTTTCCAGGGAGGCCCCGATTGTCCTCGGGGTGATGTTAACCTTTTAGTTGTTATGATGGGGATGTTAACCTTCTAGTCGGGGTGATGTTAACCTTCTAGTCGAATTGAGGCCAACCACTATTGTAAGCCAACTTCTCAAATATACAAAACCACAAAATAATAATGGTCAAAATGCTTGAGTGTTAGTCGACCAAAATTGGCCAACTAACATTCAAGCACTGTGGTTATCTATTTTCTTCTTCCTGCGTCTGTGTCGAGTCTGCGTTACTTCAAAATGTTCAACAACCACTAGCAACTGGCCCAACTGTGGATCCTTCTAAAGCTGGACGTCACTGGTGCACATCCTAAACAAAGTGGTTGCTTCTCAGAGGTCTGAAGCCCATCTTTACATTTCTGTTAATGCGAGTGGGCCTACACAGGACGCGCATGAAAACAGTGAGCCGTGCATTGAGAGATGCATCCAGAAGATGTGAGTGCGCTAGCTTGAACAATCCACTTGGAAAGCATTCTACTATGTGTTAAAAGGCTGTATACTTTATTCACGAATAATTTTAAGAAAGAGTGGTCACCTTAATGTCACTCTGATTATTTTTTATTTGTACCGGCCATTTCTCATCTTGGGTTGCCGTTAGAAGTTTGCTACAAACCACTCTAAAGTGTCACCGCTATACAGCTACAAGGTCTTATTTTGTGCTTTGTAGCTGCAAAACTACAAAAATAGTGCAACATTTTTTTAAAGCATGTGATAGGTTACAGCATTGGCTTCGCTTTGTTAAAGTTTGAAAAAATAATTGAAAGTGACCTTTTTTTTTTAAAGGGGCCCTGCAGCACTTACTATCGACTACTAGGAATGTATTTTGGGGTTAAGTCTATTGTCTCAGCAATCTCCTCCCGCAAGAATTATGAAAATCTGTGCACTATCACTGAAACTATGCGCGATGAGAAATCGCACATAATCATTCCCTCTCAACTCGACCGCGGACAAACAAGGGACAAAGCGACGAAAGCTGCGTGCTCTCTGCCGGAGAGGGGGGCGGCTCGCGGCATTCTCCTCCGCGTCCATTATATCACAGGCAGGGGAGTTTTCTCCTTTTCTCCGCAGCGTGGAGGGGTCTATTTCTGGTCTGGTGCCACAAAAAAAGCAGGCTTGGGTGCCTGCTCGCAAGCGCGCACTCGGGCTGTTAGGGAGTTTTTGAAGCAATAGACGTTTGTTGTCGAGTGGTCTGGTTGAAAGGGAAGTAGTGAGCTCACTCAAACTCCGTGCGCACTCAAAACACAAAAGAAACGGCAAAACTGTGCCTACAGGTTCAGGCATAGAAGAGGTCCGTACACACTGCCGACGACAGCGTATCGTCACATGAAATGCGAGCAATAAGCCGCGAAGTTGCCCAATGACAGCCGATCAGACAGCCATGGCCTCAATGACGTCGTTTAGGCCATGCCAGGGGTGCATAATGAGGAGAACTGAAGAGAGTGCGGTTGGTTCATCCGCGTGTTTCACAGCGATTTGCGCGCTTACCGCTTCACGTGCACGTGTAATATTTGGCTCAGGTATTTCTGGTAGTGTAAGCTAAGCATCGCGCAGGTTTACTTGCACTGCTCAAAGAGTGTTGCAGGGTCCCTTTAATATTGTTTTTCAAATTAGAGCAAAATGCATGACTGACCTGCAATGCAGCGCATTTTTCATAGTGAACCATTTTTTGTTCATAACTAAAATTGGCATGAAGAATGAAAAAGGATGGAGGAATAATAGTAAAAACAAATTGAACTCCCTAGCTTGCTCAGAACCAAAGAAAGGGCCTGACATATTGTGAATTTTTGAGAATGTGTCAAGTTTGTAATTTTTTACTGGAAAATATCTCATCTGAAAATCAGAAATAAGCATGTCAACTCATTTGAAAGTATGCAAAGTCTCCGCAGAAAAAAATGTGGAGGTAGCTGCAATAGTTTGTGTTTTACCACAGTAAAAGTTTCGAATTTCGTGCCAATGCACGCACCTGTGACCTGAGCCAGCTTTGGAATTTTTTTTTAGAAAGGGAAAATTTTTTTTTCCGAAAACTAACTTCAGAAAATCTTTCCCCTGTGCACAAAGAGCTATGTAGGAAGCTTTCGTCAACGTTCAAGATTGTGACCAGGCACGCCTGTCCCGTCTCTCATAAAAACACCGTGTTAGCCCCCCCTAGAGCCTTACAAATGGGGACTAGATGTATTTTGTCAACAGCGCCTCATCTCTGGGGCGTTGCACTGTGAAGTAGGTGCACACCTGTCCCATCATTGCTGTTGTTGGGCTCTGCACCTGGGATCCATGAGGCAGCCATTTCTAGCAGCCACCATTACGCGTGCTATGTACACCTTGCTGCTAAGTGTCGAATAAGGTTACAATTTTTCAATCCTCCCTCTTGGTTGCTTGTCCGTACCATAATGACACTTGTATGTTGTGCATTGTAGTACCGTCTTGTGGTAGCATTTATCATTGCGCCCTACACTTCTGTTGGCTCAGGTAATTGTGCAGCAAGATGATGACCTAATGACTACAGGTGTATTAATGGACTTTTTTGTGCAGTTCTTTTTTATTATTATTTGTTTGTGGACAGATATTTTAGCCTTTTATGACAGCGAAAAGCTTTTCCTAAAGCCATGTATATTTAATATGTACATGTATGTAGCTACATGTATGAATGAGCTTCTTGTCGAAAACAGTCTACGGTGGGGAATTGCGTTACCAAATTGTATAAGACACAAAGGCGCCTACCACACGTGTTCTCTATATCATATTCAGCTGAGTTATGGTTAAGAGTCTGCTCCGAGGTTGTCTGTGAATTGTCACTTCTCAGTTTACCTTGGTGGCGACAGTTGGGCGACGTTAACAGATGAAGGTACACACGCGCACAATGGGCATTTTTTGGGGCTTTCCTGTATGTCCTCCATTACGTTTCTTTTATATAACTGAATTGATTTTTGTGCTCATCTATTTCCTCTGCTTTTGGCATTTTAACCTGGAAGCATGGATTAGGGGAACTGCGGACAGCGGGGGTAAGTGGTTTCGCGCCGCCTGCGACTCAGTGGCCATGTTTCCATCTGTAGCACGCTTGTCACCCTGCGCATTGCAGCCGCATCTTTACTTCTTTTCTGCCAGCAGCTTCAAGCCAGTGCCCATCACTTATTCACCCACTTTTTGTTTCCATTCTCTCTCTTTTTTTGTCCCCAAAGGAAAGCCTTACACTCCAGGCAGAATGGGCAAAATTGGGAAGGGATTGGTTTGCTCCCATCCTGCAGCTTCTCGCCACTTGCTCAGCGTTCTCTCTGAGTCTTCGGTTTTTGTGCTCTACTGCAAACTGCAATTGGTATTTTGTATTTTCTTCTAGTGCTGGCTGCTCATAAATTGGCAGACGATAACAATTTGCAGCACTTTTAAGATTTTAGTAGATGCTTGCAATGCCTTGGCTGATGTCTTTGCTGTTCAAATATGCACACGCTAACTACACATTTCAGGCTTATTTTGAGGGCTTTATTTTCTGAAAAGGTTGTAAGGTTGATATTTTTACTTTCGTTCTTTTTTGCAGCTACCGTTGGAATGAATGCCATTTCACTTTGTTAAAGAGGCTTGATATAGGGCACAGGCAAAATATGAAAGTTTACACAAGTGCAGTTTTCAGCACATCATCAAAGACTCCTAGGTGGTCTTAATTCATCAATAGCTCTCTGTCACGCGTGCCTCGTAGCCTAGGAATGGCTCCAGTGTCTCAAACCCAAAATCTGAAGTCTGTCACATCACTGTACGCTTTATTTCTGTTGTTGATATTAAAACGATAGCAGCATGACTAGTATGTTACGTGAGCATAGGGTCTTGGTGCAACTTTGAACTGGATACCGTACTTACCCGATTCTAACGCGCACCCAATTTTCCTGGCAAAAAAAACGAAACAACTTGCACCTCCGATTGTAACACGCACGGAACTTTTTGACCCAGACAAACGAATGCGGGAGAAATGGACGATTTATTTCCCGAAGTAATCTCACTCATCTCGCTCCTCGTCACTTTCCGCTGGCCACAACATCTCGTCCTCGGTGCCGTCAAGAGTGTTCACGATGCCACACTTCTAAACGAACGTTCAACCATGGTCGATGGGATCGTGGCCCACGCCTCGCACGCCCATCCCGCGAGCTTCTCCAGAGGCGCACGCTTCAGCCGACCGCTTGTTTTGAACGCGTGAGAGCCGCTGCTGCCATTGCTGTTATCAAGTGCGCAAGTGGAACGATTTGACGATTTGTGTGAACGCCGATAGAAAAGCCTAGGCGCTTATGCTTCTTGCGTTCGAAAAATTGTTGCTAATGGCTTTGGCGCCACCTTGAGATGGCGGTGGCGATGGGTGGGACGAAATTTCCGCTGTTTCGGCAGTTTCGATTTCGTATCCGATTCTAACGCGCATGCGATTTATCGGCCTATTTTTCCAGCAAAAAGGTGCGCGTTAGAATCGGGTAATTACGGTAGAGTAAGGAACTTGAGACACCAATTTTGAGCATTTTGCTTTAGTACTTAATTTTTGTCTTACTTTTTACATGGTGTTTATACATACTGTAACTGTGAAAAGTACTTTGCAGAAGGAAGCTTTTACCTTGCCTTTGCTTGTAGTGGAAGGGATCTCTGTAAACATTTAACTTATCTAGTTCACATTTTTCTGTGTCGAATTGGCACTGCTTGTCATGCTGCACCCTGTGTTGACACAACATATCTCCTGACATTGCCACAAATGCGTTGCACCAGCCATTTGACTGAACATTTAGAAAGACGCCCCTGATGTTTCAGTTAACTTCTTTTCTCAGTTGATAAGGCAGTAAAAAAATGCATAAGCACATTTTCTGTGACAGGTGGCTGAAAATTACTCCAATTACGTTAGGGGTCTGCTTAGCTAATGAATTCCCAGACTTATCCAGAGCTGCCTTTGGGAAGTCAGGGGGTCATAGCCGCTACTACAAGCCAGAAGCTTCACTGCTCTTACTCGCACATCACGCAAACAACTGACGCTTCAGGGCTGGCAAGTGCAACGTGCCTGTTGCTTCTTGAGCATGGCAGCATCCCACTCACTGTGTACGTTGGCTGCCTCACAGTTGTTCCTCTCAAGAGGAGTACAGTGTTTTTTTTCCCCTTCACATCAACACATTCATTGCACAGGGCTATTTCCAACGAGGGCACGGCAGTGAACACTGAAGACACCTTCTCAACACCTGCTCAACGTGTGCTGTGTGGGGGGGCTGTTGTGGTATAAATGTGCAGGTTCATCGTTACTCGGGCACAGTGCTATCAGCCATGATCAGTGGCCTGGACGACAAAGATGACACCGAGCAGAAGGTTGTGCTGGAGGCAATCAACGGACTTGCTACACTCCTGTCGCATGCAGACGAGCACGAAGTGGGCAGTTTCATCATCAATGTGGCACTCCGTCTGCGCCCCATGTTTGAGAAGGTACACTGCTCTTTCCCTTCCTTTGCACTACATGTATCTTTGCACGGAGGTAATTGGGCGAGATATACTCTCGCTAATCCGAAGTCAGTTACTGATGCACTGCAACAACCTGGGACAACTTGTCTCCTATCAGGAAACCAAAGTTACATGCCGGGCGCTTCACCCCCGATAATAGTTACCGTATTTTCCGGTGTATAAGTCGCGGTTTTTTTCTGAAATTTTCGTTGGCACGTCTTATTCACCGGTGCGACTTATGTATGGAATAAATCCGGTTCGCGGCAGCCGCGCGTGGCCAGCGCACGTGGAGACACAACTCTATGGTCTAAATGAATCCGAAGCCCACCGCTACAGCGTTTCTCGTAGCCCATAAGTCGCTTCGGGACGTTAAACCAAAGAATTTGCAGCTTTTTCTAGTCAAAAACAATGATACAACCTGCGACAACCGCGCGCCACTTTCGGCGACGCGCAGTAACTACAGTTCAGAATAAATTCAGAGTAACATCAAACTGGGTTGCAAAACAAAATGCAGCTTATAAATTATTACAGAGAGTTACTCTGAAGGAGGTAAACATGCTGCTAATTTTTAAAATGACAGCTTGCTGATGAGTTTCGATTTTCGGGCCGCTTCCGTTCGCGTCACTTCCGTCTGCCATGACACCTTTGTTGCGATGATTTACGACAGCATTACGACAGCACGCAAGAGATGCGCGATGTTAGGAGAGGTGGTCGAATGGGTCTCCGACTCTTGGGACTCCATTTCTACAAAAACAGTTGTAGCCGGGTTGTTAAAGGCCGGAGTAATCCGGTCCGCGAGTGGTGACACGATGTTGGCGAAGAAGACATCAGTGAGTCGGAGGACAACAGCGATGCGCCGGCGGAACACCCACTTGAAGTTGCTGAATTGTTTATTTGTTAGCGATTCGAAGAAAGACTTCGATGGTTTTGCCTAAACGTCGTCTGTAAGTACATGACATCTGTGTGTATCAATAAAACGTTTTTGAGAAGCTCTGTCTTGAGTTTCATAGGCGGCGGCCACCGAAACCATGTACTTTTGCCTCACTTTCAAACGATATGATTCACTATGAGTTTACCTAATTATCAAGTGCATCTTGTATACCGGTGCGTCTTATACACCGGTGCGACTTATGTTTTTTTTTCGGAAAAACAGTCATTTTGAGGAGGGTGCGACTTATACAAAGGTGCGACTTATAGACCGGAAAATATGGTAACTTTTCCTTATATGGGCCATCTCTTTTTCCTTCCCATGTCAAGCCCACAATGCTATCCATCGCTTGAGCCTGTGGTATTAAAGGCACAGCACACGTGTCATCTTTCAGAGAATGTTTTGTACACTAACAGCGAATACCTGAGCAGAGTAGATAAATTAACTCTATTTGCCAGATTTGAAGTGTACAGTTTTTAAAGCGGCAGTTTTTAAAACATTTAACAAGTTACCATATACCGTATTTATTCGAATCTAGGCCGGCCCCGATTCTAAGCCGACCCCCGAAAGTCCGAAGCCACACAAAAAAAAAAAAAAAAAACTTACCTTGAATGTAGGCCGAACAAAAAGGCAAAGTCAGCGTTCACAAAAAGAAAACACATTTATTGAACATGAAGATGCGGTGCTCATTCTGAGTCATCATCGCTGCTAGCCTCTGAATGCCATCCTCGTTGTGGCGCACGCAAATATCCTCTCCCGTTGTGTCCTCCTACGACGGACATTTTTTTCATCCATGCCGAAGTCCCGCCCGGCTTGAACGTTCGACTACAACTCCGCGGCTAAAACAACTTTTTTTTAAAAGCGGCACTATAATGGCACCGCTTGTTTGGTGCCATTGCGCTGTCAAAACCAAACGCCACACTGTGCAGGCCACTATACACACAGTTCAAAATGGCGGCATCGCCCCCAGCTATGGCCCCTTAAGTGGCTACTGGCTCGTCTAGTAATGGCTACAGTACTTTCTTTTCTTGGTGGCGCTAGCTGCACGCCACTTCCCTCAATTTCACTTGGAATTTGGCGCGCGTTTCAAAATCCTCAAATCCAAGCCGACCCTGGAGTTTGATATATCTGTATTTCAAAAAAACTATCGGCTTAAATTCGAATAAATACGGTATGTGGATATAGGTCGAGCCGGAATATAGGTTGTATGCAGTGGGCTTTCGACAGTGCGGTGCCGCTATCTGCGCGGCGGCGCTATCTTCGCGGTGGTGCTCTCTGTGCCATATGTGCAGTTTCACTCTGCCGGGAGGCAGCGTGTTTCCCGACGTGAAATGTGGTTTGCGGCGTGGTGTTGGCAAAAACGTTCGTCTAGACTGCATTTTTTTCTTCTTCTTCGCGAAGCGAAGGCTAGGGCTATGTTTGAAGATGGTCTGACTTCGCACGATGAATGCAACTGCCGAACGTTTGGACAGGAGCGGACAGCGGCACGGATAATGCTGTCCGTTTGATGCTATCTCTGTGTCATCCCCGTGTGCTGATTTCCTTATTTCTTACATTGATTTGAATGGCCGCGGCTCGAGTTGGGAAAATTTCTCCACCCAAGGCTGTGAAGATGCGTTCTGTTGCACGCTCCTTATAGGTCGACCCAGTGCAATGGGGTCGAGCTAATGGTTTCGGCCAGTGCAATGGGACTTGACATTGTGCATGATTCTTGATGTAGGGGTTTCAATTGTCGTGTGCACGTCACACACATGAAAAAGGAGTTCTGATGCAGACAGTGCTTTGCTGCATTGCTCGAACAAGCTTCTGAAGCCTCGAGGCATACCTTTTCCTCACTCCATTTTTTTCACACGCAGAGGCATTCGAATGTATTGCCATTTCAAGATTTCTTTGGGTTGAGACATTCATGAAGCATGTGTGGCAGAGCAGATGTTTGCCTAAAAATTGGCCAAGCTTGCTAGCTAGCCCTGTTCTACTCACAAACAGCAGCCATACTTACTTACTGCCAAAACGAGCCCCGAGCGCGACTGAAATTTTTCTAGTCACTGCTGCTAAACCCTAATCACAGCTTCTGAATACGAGCAGTGCTATTCGAGGCTACTAAGTGTGGCTATGTGTCATATTTTGCAGGGACATAGGTTAGTCGGCTGCTAGTCGGGCGTTAGTCGGGCAACGTGAATATGGGCCTATATGTAAAGCTCCACTTTGACGCCATAAAGAAGGGGCAGGAATACATAATGTGGGGATAGACATTCATTATTCATAAAAGAGTGGCTTAAAGGGCCCCTGAGATGGGGTTTTTTGGGGGGGGGGTTGATGGTATTGGAGCACAACGGCTATTTCTTGAACTAATCGTGACGTAATAGTGCGCTCTTGATTTAATCAATTCTAAAACGAGCGTAAAAACATCAGAAAGCTACAAAAAACATCTTTTGTATGTGTGTGCGTTTACACAGTCGCACATATTTGTTTTATACCGGAGTGTAAAGCACTTACACACCGGCCCAAATCGGGCTTGACGCTCCTCCGTTCTCGGCGGAAGGATACAGTGAGCACAGGAGCAACGATGCTTGCAGCGTGATCGCTCAGCGCTCCGTGTCTGGTGTAAGAGTATCATCAGTTTTCTTTGCATTTGCTTTCTTGGACGCTGTACCCGAAAGGATTCTTTGCACCATCTGTGTTTCGAGCGTAGCCTCGACGTTGTTTCAGTTATGAGGTGGTAACGAACGGCGCGCCAAGGGAGCGCCGCACCGACGACGAAGGCGGAGCTCCGCACGCAGCGCTTAGACGACGCCGGGCACTGCTCGTGATCACAAGGCGCACGCTCAAGTGCGCTCACGCGGGCTGAATGAATCAGTTCAAGCCCAAACGCAGTTGCAGCTGCTTCTCTGCGCCGGTCGCGACTAGGGCAAGAGCATGCGCATCCCGTAACGACAACTACTGCCAAAGAGTTTCATTTCATTGCTTCCCATCAAGTCATGATCGCAGGAAAGTGTGGTTTGCTGCACCGGCCGTCTGAATGAACCTGTTGCCTAGTGTCCTTAGCGCGCTTTACCGTTTACTGTGTTAAATGAAGCAAGAGTAGCCGTTTGCCGCTGAAAACGAAAGGATTGCACTCTGCGGTTTCTGCATTCCGGCCGGCTCTGCCAAGTAGCGACATCTGGCGAATTTGTCTCAAAGCAAATGACACAAAAGTTTGTTGCCCAGAACTGTTCGCTTACCCTTGAAATAGCTTAATCTTGAACGTTTTAGATTGAACTCTCACAATACAATAATTTTCTTTTAAAGGAGCCGTATACTTCTGCTGTAGAGCTTAAAAAAATAGAAAACACGACGTTGACGCCGCCATCTAGTGGGAACAATTAGAACCAAGTATTGCATTAACCAGAATTCATGCCTTCGCGAAATATTTCGATATAAAATGAGAAGATATATTTTAATGATTCCGCAGTTACCTATATTACCTTGCCCAATACGATTTTAAAAGCATAAAAGAGCTATGCTAGTTTATAAAGGCATCTGAACCATTGGAAGCTTGGGAGGCTGGAGTAGGGGCGGAAATTTTGCTCGCTCATTCTGAAAAAAATTGTCATTTATCGTGCTCCTGATCATCATTTAGCAAGGATGTAGTAAAAACATCAACTAAGATTGCTTGCATGAAGCGCCGAGCGTAGCGCATTTGCTGTGCCGTAAAGTTCCGGTAGAACGCCCACCCAAATTTAAGTACAGTGATATAAAATTAAGTGAAAAATACGAGATGGACGAACTTTCGGGTGAGGTGCGAAAAACTACGAAAAGGTGGCCGCACCGCCAACCAAAACTGCGGAGATGTCAAGAAAAAATTCAAGACCTGCGAACTTCCGGGTCAAGCGCGGAAAGGACGAATAAGTGACCGCATTTACACATGAAGAGATGATTCGGGTTTGTTTTGTTCACTCATCGCCGCTAAAGCCATCGATTCTACGGGGTGGGCGTGTCTTTCAGTAAATTGAGTATTTCACCCGTAAAAAGAGGTGGGCGATGTTTCGGGGGAGGGCGTTCTCTGGGAACTTTACGGTAATCTAATCGAGACGCGAGCGTACATTTCGCCGGCGCAAGGAGCTCGCTATTACAGTCGCTAGAAATTCTAGCCGCTGTATCGTTATGTAGCGACGATAAAAATAAGTTACCGCTCACGGAAACTCTCGCGCATGCAAGGTCGACTTCCGCAATCACCAGTACATCCTGCTCAAAGTCCGTAAGGACTGAAAAGGTAGCTTAAAAAAAAAAGGGCGTCGTCGTCTCATGTGCGACTTACTCGCTTAAGTAACCATGGTAACGACGATGCTGTAAACCAACGACCGCCGCCGCTACCACCGTCAAAAATCGCGGACATTCCGGTGGCCAACCATGAAATGAGTGCTTCGCCTCGGACGAGGTCAGACTATGTCGTCATCGCAAGCCGCCGAGCCAACAAATAGTTCTGTCTCGTCGGGGTAATAACTTTTGTTAGCATGAGCGAATAGGCTTACTATTTTTGGACTTGTTTCTACAAGAACTATAGAGTAGTTTTCTGACACAAACAAAAACACTTTGAAATCCATCTCAGGGCCCCTTTAAATTCTCAGCTTGGTAACCTGTTTTCAGTAGCCAGCTACTGCTGTTTACTCCAAGAAAGCCCTGCAGTAGTGTTCTGGCAGATCTAGAGATGCTGCTTACTGAAAACCTCGTGCTACTAATTATTGGAATAAAATGGTGGTGTGAGAAAACCAGACATCCATGAAAGTGAGCGCCAAGTTCACAAAGCACAGAAGCCAAGCACACGCTGTGTGCTGCACGTATATCAGTTTTATGTCGTCCTCTTACGGTAATTGCATGGCTGATCCGAACCACGTGACATTTCGGCGGGAGGTTCAAATGTGCTCTACAACAGGTGGCTTGATGTGCAGCTTCTTTCCGTGTTTTTTTGCAGCTGGTGTGCCTTGCTAGGCTGTTTCATCAGTGTTGCGGCTACTCTGTGCCTAGTGCCGGCGAGCCCCTTGATGCTAGTGCCGAGTGGGTACTCGCTGTTTGTCATTCCAGGAGAAAAGTGAGGTGCGCGCAGCAGCGTTCAAGCTGTTCGGTGACCTGGCCCGCTTTGCCGAGGGAGAATACCGGGAGGCGTTCGTGGAGCAGGGCATCAGCAACGTGATCACTCTGCTCGTGCACCTAAATGAAGAGGACAAGCTTGTCGTCAAGGTCGGTGCCAGTTGTTGCCGCTTTGTGAGGGAAGAGTGGAGGAACTGTTCCTGTCAAATAGCGGCTGTGAAATAACTTTCGGCGTGCATAAAGCAACTGAGCGTCAGAAACTGATGATATGATGCGATGAAATGCTTGCGCAGGCATGCAAGGTCACCCTGAAAAAGCTGGGACCGCTGCTTGGTTCGGAAGAAGTGAACAGCATGTTTCAGCGGCATCTGCTTGACGGCTCCCATCTCCACTACCCGGAGTTCATTAGTGACCTCACGAAGGTCATGGTGCGTACTGATCCCTTCCTTTGGCCTTCTTGATGACACAGTAGCACATTTGAGGGTAGCTTTCATGTTTTCCAGAGAAGCTGGAACAACGGCAGCCTTGTCTGTTTTGTAGGCGTGTGCGTACATGGGCACTTTTAGACATGCATTGAACCACAAGCATGGCATGCGAGCCACAATCTATGAGTGCCAGTGCAGGTTTTGCGAACCTTTAAAGGAGCCATGAAGAGAAAATACAACTTCGTTTAATTTGAAAGAACTAGGATTCAGTATCTCACTCAGCTCCATTACAGCCACAAAAGATGTTTTTTTAACGAAAAAAAAGCAAGAAGTATTTAAAAACTTTCAAATTTTGCGCCACAGTGACGTGTTATGAGCAAGAATGACGTCATATGGGCCAAAAATAAAACATAATTTTCATTGCGTTAACTGCACGTTAGCATTCAAGTGATGCTGTCAAATGGAACTAGAGGCCCCATTACAGACGTCCAGTCATCTGTCATCGCGACAGGTCAGTTAGGTGGCCGCCAATCGCACAAACAAGGTTCCGTGACGTCATAGAAAAGTTGCGGGAAATTGGCTAGGGGGTCACGACTGCTTCACACGTTTTCTTTAATATCTCCGTTATTTGTTCGAACATTGCGATGATATTGGTATCATTTTTATCGGGACTAAGCAGTCTTTCTAATAAACCCAACTTGTATTTTGTCTTCATGGCTCCTTTAAAAAGAGGAGTGACTAGTTAACTGTTTTAAAACTGTTGGGGATACAGGGCTGGGCAGAAATACATCTTTAAAAAATTATTCCGGAATACAAATACTATTGTGATGCATGTGTTGGGTGCCTAAAATACAAGTACGAAGATACACTTAATTTTGACATAATGAGATGTTGAAAGATATTTCTGTAAATACACAAAAGAAGTTACTGGAATACAGATACAAGATAAAGATATAAAAATACTTTTTGATGCAGGATGATGCATTGTGGAATATCGTGGGGTTCTTAGGGACTACCTTGCCAGTACTCTGGGGCAGGCCACCACGCTAGCTCCAGGCGGGTTAACCACGCGGGCTCCCGAGCCTATGGCAGCCAAACGAGGTTCGCCGATACGAGAACACAGTAGGCAGTAGTGCCGAAGCACAGCCGTTTATTTGGTGACTCCCAAAGCATGCGAGCACAAGGCTCGACGGCGTTCACGACTCACGCCGTCCGGGTCGTGATTGCGAACAGGAGGCAGGCACTCACGGCGTGCGACAAACAACAGTTGCCACCTGAGATACAGGGTATTTGTCACCACCGCGCTGTTCCGCCGATGCTGCCCCGACCAGGCCTCCTGTGATACTCTCTGTCTTCCGTGTGCACACGTTCTCGCCGCCCGCGCGCCTATGCCCGCGGTGGTGCCATCTCTCAAGAAGGGAGGGGGGGGGGGTGAAGGGTGAAGCACTGGAGCGCCGGACACCGGTTTCAGCGCAACGCGTCTCCCCCGAAGTGCGCGCCGGTTTGGGATCGTGGGCCACGGTTTTCCACGGTTCCCTCCCACAGCATTAAAATAGTTTACTTAGCATATTTTGAATCACTGATACAGGTAAATTGTCAAAACATTTAAATAGTAAATGATTGGTTCAAAAAAGCAACTATATCTGTCTGTGGTCCAGGTATGCCGAATCCGATTCTAGGGCATTATTTTATGGCTGGGCCCATAAATCATTTTCTTGCACTGTTCACTCATCCTGCACTGCTGGAGAAATGTTGTGCTGGGCAGGAAATAGCTGCATGTTGACACTTATTGTCTTAAGTTGTAGTTTATTAATGATTGTTCTATGCTAGGCAGTTAGGAAAAGTTAATCTGCCTTTATTTTTAAATTGAAGTTTAGAAAACCGATAAATGTACGACTGCAAAGCTGCTTACATTTGTTTCGAAACAAACATTATGTGACATATTAGGTATTTTCTTGCATTAGCAATTTTTGAAGCTGGCAAAAAACAAAGGGGCATTGCTTATCTCTAAGTTTGTATAATCAATTGCTTTTTGCACATCATTGTACACCTGCACCCTTTTCTATCAAAGTTGACTCAACTTAAAATGTGAGTATAAAAAATAAGCCTATAAACAGCTTAGCTCATAATTTAATCAAAGTAACCCATAACTTTATGCCCATTTCCTTGTCCAGGCATGTACACACTGCAATTCGCATGAGCCGCACTTCATTGCAGGCCCGAAAACTGTATAAGCCATAAAAGTGACTTTGTGATGCGAGAAAACGGTTGGTTGCTAGTTTTTCTGCGTTGTGTTGCCATTTTACTGCGGGGTTGAGTCATCCTGCAAATTTTTTTGTATACCAAGAAATCACGCGGTTGCGTTTTAATCAGCCTAGGAGCAAGTGAAGCATCTCTCTGTGCCTGTCGTTATAAACTTTATATATACTTTATAAGGCTAGTGGGAAACATTGATGCTTGCCAGGCTGGCGGGTAAATAAAGGCTTGAGCTACACGAATTTCTTTTGTGTTGCAGGTGATCGATCTCGAACGGCACATGACCACATTTGTGACCCTATGCCTTGGACACATAAAAAGCCTTCACCCAACAATACAGTGCAATGCTGTACTGCTCTTGGGTGAGTGTGTGTACTTTCTCCAGTATTTGGAAGGGGTGAAGGTACACCTTTGCTTGCACAAAGTATCCATAAGCTGCTCCTGTGGTCGTTACCATGAGGGTTTGTAGGTGTCCCAGTAGCAGTTTGATATGTTTTGCATGTTTCATGTGCACTATGCAAAACCAGAGGTGCGCGCATATTCAAAAGTTTCAAATATCAAGGCGATTAACACAATATCTGGTTCAGCTTCGAATCAAATAGTGGTATTCAAAACCCAACTTTGAATATTTTCAAATTATTTCACAGTTTGGAGATGCAAATTTATATTCATGTCAGTGAACTCAGATACTTGAAATTATGCCTTGGTGAAAGCGAGAAATTCCACGCTAAAAACACATGCAAAGTATACACTTTGCAACTAGTTAGGTGCTGCAGGTATTGCACTTTGAGGGCGCACAATCGATTGCCACAAGCATGCACTGGCTCCCTTTGGTAGGGGTGACAGGCTTACCTGCAATACGCCAGTTGTGTGGCCAGAGTAAGGTGTTTTTGGAGTGCCTTTTATCTCCTTGGCATTGGTTCAACGCCACACTCATGCATCTCTTCCTGCATCCTGGTAATTTAGTTGCATTCTAGCTGCTCCGGTCAGTATTAACCCTAGCTGCATTCTGCCATAGTTACCAGTTTTCTGATGAAGTGATGTGCAAAGTTGATATTTCTTTTTAAATGTGTGGTGTTCCTTTTCTTTTTTCTAGATAGAAGATAAGGAAGATAGACAAACTTGTTAGCTCTGTACTTTTTGACACCAAGATGAAGCTTTATTGACAAGAAGCCATTGACACCGCGAGGCTAGGCTGGCAAGGCTAGTGATGAGAGATCTATACTGAATCTGCTGATACGTAATATGTACTGTCTAAAATGTTTGCAACTGCTTCAGCTTCCTTGAGACCAAGTGCGGCCTGGTGCAGTTGATTGCTACTGTTTACATCGCTCCCAGTGGTGCACCTAGAAGCATTTTGGTGCTGAATGCAATGGAGGTGTTCACTCTGACTGAGTGCATCAATTTTGCCGTGCTTTCTAGGCTGCCTGTTGGGCAACGCGCAGCCGGAGCTTCGCAAAGAGCTGCCATGCGAGCGGGCGTGTTCAGCGCTTATCCTGCTGCTCAAGGGGGAGATGCCCGAGCAGCGCTGCAGAGCTGCTGAAGCCCTGAGTCTTCTCTACGGCTGCTGAAGAACACCCGGGCTCAATGCTGGTGTGCCACAAAATGGAGGGGCTGCTTTTCTGCTGTTCTGCTCTCAAGCCTTTGTGTCTTCCCCTGTGCAGACCAGCGACAGTAGCGGCCGCATAGCTGCGGGCCTGCAGGGTTGCCCAGAGGGTGGGGAAACGCCCGCAGGGCAAAGTTGTCGCCATTCCTCGTTGGTCGTGAATTGCTTTTGACCATCAGTGATAGGTTTATTTTGTTCTGTATTTTCTGCACACCGTTGATTATAAATGTACCGGGCTATTTTTGCATATCTTATGCCTTGCCCATTATGCAGAGTGCAACATATGCACAGTGATATAGGTATAATGCGTATGTACTCTAATTTCATCATATGTAAGGTTGTACTTTGATCCTCGCGCACTTCGTTTCTGTGTAATTTGAAAACCCCTGTACGCTTCTAGTGCACTCCTTGAGCCAGCTTGTGTCTGTACTGGGTGACAAGTTAAGAACGGCAACAGCTGTGCGACCGCACATTAGTTTGTATAACTCCGCTTATTAGTCGCTGAACATGGAGCGTGTCAAAGCAAAAATTGTCCATGCACGTGGCTTTTGAAACAAGCTCGCAAACTTGACCCGTGGGATCATCTGCTTTACTGAGCCTGGTTTTCGTCGTTGCACTCGTGTATTGACACAGTAGACGCATGAAATTAAAGAATTTACTCTGTAATAGTGTATTTACTGTTCACCGGAATCCATAATGATTGCTGGTCGCTGTATAATTAGCACCCTACACATTGAACAGGTTGGTTCGGCTTGATCAGCTTACGTTGTTTGTGTGGCGTTCCTGTTGGAAACTGACCAGGAATCGTGATGCACAGTATGGAAACCATAGAAATGGGAAGCATCCGCATAAAAGCAGCTGCCTGCCAAGTGGAATGAAGATAACTGTTTAAAGTAATTTTTTTTTTTCATGCTGTGAAGCAAGAAAGTAAAATGCACGATTCGGTAGAAATTGAGTAAAAATTCGATACGAGTATTTTTTTGTATTTGATTTTTACCGCAATTTCGACAATGTGACCATCTCCATAGGATTTATTTTAAATTTTTATTCAAGTAATTGATGGGCCTGCAATGCATTAAAATAAGCATTAACTCTTTCGCTACCGCCGGAAAATTGACTAATTTTAGGGGTCCAAGAAAACAGTTTTTTTCCTGCTAAAAAATTGGTTAGGCACTAATTGCAGGAGCACAAAATGCAGATTATTTAACGGCATTCCCAATAATACCAGTTTTTTAAAGGTTTTTTATAGTTGTAAAAAGAATATCAAAACCAAAATTTTTGTCAAGTTGTCGAAAAAAATGATAAAAAAGGAGTTGTGTATATCAAACCACCGGTAGTAGAAAAAAATTAGAATATACATTTTGTAGGAAAACATTTCAAAAACACGCCCTAGAAAAAAATGTCGACTTGCGCGGAACAGTTTGTCAGATATAAAAAAAAAAAAATGTTAGCATGCACGGTGCTCGTGCCATGCGGTGAAGCCCAACTTCCAATTCAAAATGTGCAATTTCGGGTGGTTTCCTGGAATAAATCTGGCGGTTTGTCATTATCAGAGGCACCAATTTGCCCCCACATAACGTAAAAACATCTTGTCAATGGCTGAATTTGCATTTACAGCGAGCACAATATTTGGAACAAGCACACAATGTGGAAAAAAACATGCATTAAGTTGAAAACGGAACGCCGTGGCTGATGCTTGTTGTCGTTCACGGTCAGTTATCTCTCAAAACATAAAGCTGAGCTTTATTATCATCTTCTTACTCGCAATCGTAGCCTTGCTCGCAAAAATGAGGTACGATGAGCTAGAATCGTGCCCTGCGATCTTAGGCCGAGTAGCAGTTGCACGCTGAAAAAGATCAGCACAACGAGCCTCCTCTATTGCAGCGCCACCTAACATTTTTCAAATGAAACAGTACAAAAACTTATCGGAGACTCCATCCGAATAGACAGTTCAACTAAGCAGCAACATTTCGCATGGAAACGGAACTGGAAGGCGAACAGCTAGCAGTGTAAAGCCGGTTTGAAGTGCTATTCTCGGCGGAACAGATATCTGGCGACTGCGTGTGACCTTTTGACTAGCTGCATCTGAAGTTCTTATCGCAGAAATCTGGTTAGGGTGGGGGGAAATCAGGATTGCCGTGCTTTGTTCGAGGATCAGTCGCGGACGCTTCAGGCGCCATGGCAGGTAGCCTTGAAGTTGGGTAACTGCATAGTAGCGCTAAATATGAATTTCGCGATGCAGAAACGAAACCGAAACTGTTGTAAACTGTTTGCAAATGGTCCTGGGGTAGAACTACCACAGTACTTAGAACAACGTGCGCAAAGGCAATAAAACTCTAAAATCATAAAGTAGCTTTGCAACCAGGCACTGCTTGACATTTTCATCCGATTTCTGGGATTATTACTGTCAAAGCGCGAACCTGACGATTGAAAATCGTTTGCTAGTTCCCCATTCACGCCCTGATAGCAAAAAACAAGCGCTGGTGCAGAGTAATTACGAGTTGCACGCATTCTTCGTTGGTAGCCGGGACGCGCGATGACCACACCCCTTTTCCACACCCAGGTGATTCAAAAGCGTGTTGCATAAATGAAAACAAAACTGATTTTGAAAGGCCATTTTCTGATCGAACTCCGAACAGCTTTACTTGTTCGAGAAACGCCTGGAATGCTATGAAAAGGCGCACCCAAAAGTATCGATCAAATTGATCGATTTTGATAGGCGCGGTAGCGAAAGAGTTAAGTAAATTCACTTATTGTTTCTGAGCCTTTTGTTTCAGTGTTTTAAGAAAACTGGGCTCAGGTGCCGGACAATTTCAGGCGTCGCAGTACAACATCTGGTAGCGGTAGTAAGGTAGAGGTAGAGCTTCCGTTGCTGTTCTTAATTTGTTACCTGGTATATGTTCAAAATATTACTGCTTGGCTGTTTTAATGCAAAGACTGTGCGCACCAGTGTTTAGTTATTTTTTATTTGCTCAACGACATGTGGCCTATTCTTGGGTAGCAACAATGCAAACATTGCTCCACTCAAGTTTCGGGTTTTTTGGTAGGCCTCATCTCATGCTATCTGTATTAGTTACACATGTGAATTTAGTTTATCTGCACTTAGACTAGGTGTGAGGGAATACATTTTACACGCACATGAAGATAAAGTTTTTAGAAAAACGTGATGGTTTGGTTATGCATGTTGAGTTTTTTTATTGTGTTCATAGAGAGGAACGCAACAGGTAAGTGAAGCAGTTACATTTTGTTTGTAGCCAGTGGAAGAGAGAAGTATAGTACATATAATTAGAAAGAAAGTGGATGTGTATGCAAAATCCATACTAAACGTAAACTTGCCTTCAGGCTTTGCAATGCACGTATCAAAAGAGCACTAATGCTCATAGTGTGGACATTCGCTCTCGCTGTGTGTCGTCCACAATAGCTGACTGTACAAAATGGGAGCACTATTTTTATTCATAGTTCAGCATATACTAATTACGTAGTAAAGTAGCTACTGTGGTTGAATGTCTGTAGGCAGAAGAAATATTATTGGAAGTTATTTTCTTCTATCATGAAAGTGGCTTAGTTGAGTCTGAAGAGCCTGTGTCCCCAGATCATTGTGCTGCTTGTTCAGGCCTAAATGCATACGCTCGTGTGATGCGGTCTCTTGCAGCTGGTGTCCCTGTCATGTTTGCTGGCTCAAAGCATGAACTGCGTATCAGAGCATGCGCTTCAGGGTTGACAAGAGCAGCACTTACGACATGACCACATACTGTGCAGTGAACTATTGTGCTTCTGCACACGTCCAGTGTCATAATCGGGGCAATGCTTCTGTGGAAGTTGGGCAGCCCGAGAAGCGAAAATAAAGCAAGCCCTTGCTTTGGGCGTAATGTCGTCGGCCAAAAGGGTAAAATGGAGTACTAAATCTCCCGCTGCTCTCTAGCTTGCATGAAGCTTCATTTGATGGCTTGGGCATGCTGCAAGCATTGAGCATGAGATGCTTGTTTACGGAAATGTATTTATTCAGTGGCATCGGTTGACGTAATCTGTTGCACTTGATCACATACTGGGCTGCAAACTCATGCGGGAATAAAAGGAAATTGACGTTTTGTAGGCAAGAGCCTTCGAAGCAATTTGCCCACGAGGGATGCACTGTAAGGGTGGTTCTTACTGCTGCAGCTCCTTCTTTTCCCATACCTCTCTCCGAAAGAAATTCAATACTCTGAACCCACTTTCACGCTTTATTTCAGGCAGCTGTGTAGCCTTACATGCTGATCAGCTGGTCACTCTCAGTATTTAGATGTACATGGGAAATAGTGGCTGTCCTTTCAGCTTGCATCTCGTCATAGGAATTGCAAGAATAGCTACACTCCGTTGGCACAACTTGGGTTGCACAATGGGGCAGACTGAGCTGTAAACAGTGGAACAATTTATGGTACCGCGTGTCAATCGCCTGACAAAGATGACTGTGGTCAGCTCACAATTCATAAACTAAGCTGTGCTCCTTGGTAACTAGCTAGGGCTAAGTTAGTGGGCGGCTGCGCTGGGATCAATGCAGACTGGATAATGAGGTGTGGTTTTCTCTTGACTGTAATATTTCTGGAGGCCACAGCTGGTCACTAAAACCTCGCAGGGAAAGCTGAAAGCACATATTACAAAACTTATTAAACTAGGGAAAAAGGAAAGGTTGTTAACTGTAATTACGGGGCTTGAAAAAAAGTGTTTCGACTACTTTGATCTTCAGGGTTGCTTCTGGACTCTCAAACTTAGAATTCCAGTTTAAATATTTGGGTGCAGTTCAAGAAAGACAAATCTGTAATGTGGAATTTGCAGTGAGTTTGGAACCAGATTAAAAAAAAAGCTATCTAAATGTAAAACTCGTAGTCAGTGTTGCTGTTAAGCTCATTCAGTCAGATTAACTTCTATTGTACTCTTCTCATTTCAGCCTTGTAGTTCAAGCCAGCATTTCTGGAAAGGCTAGTAATATTGGAATGTTTGGTTTAGCTGAACAACTGGTAGTAAAAAAGGGGTGTGAATTATTTCGATTCATCTGGTGTATAATGGCAGCGAAGTAGTAACGTGAAGGCTCGGCATGAGTACGTTTACCACTATGTTCCTGATGGATACATTGGCAGCAGTTGCTACAGGTTTCCTACCATAAAATACTTCACAGCCAAGTAAGCAATTTTTTTCTTTTTATTAAATTGACCATTTAATTTGTCTCGGACTTGGTCAGTTGGGCGTGTTTAGCTCTGTGCAGTAATAAGCTGATTTGACTACATGTAGTCCAACCTTGCAATGCTTGCATTTAGCGTGGCTGGCATAGTTTCTGACCCTGTGGTGTCCTTGTTTGGGCAATGGCAAGCCGTCTCTCCATCAAGGCTGTCCCTGAGTGCGTTTCCATGCTGCTCAGCTCACAAATGGATGTGAAGTTTCGTTCCGTTCCTTTCTGTTTTCTTCCAGGTCACATTAATAGTGTCCAAATAGTGTCTCACCCCGTTGTCATCCCCTGTCATGCCGCATGAAATGCAGCAGATCGGATCAGCCGCAGTGTTCAAACCACAGGAACGCGTGTCCTGTAGCGGTTAACTCGAAACAATCCGGAAGGCATACACAGCAATATAAATACGTGCTTGTAAAAAGTTATCCTGGTGCTATGCTAACACATGCAGATGCTGACAAAATTGAGCAGGGCTGCAAAAACAGGTAGTTCTGATATGAATGGCACAGAGGAAAGTCTAGTCTGTTTTTCGTTCCTTTTTTACCGTGCATTCTTTTCTACAGAGCGTCTTAACGGTAGCCTACTCTGTATCAAATCTTTCTACGAGCACTTTTTCGCAGGTAGAGGTTGTAAGGTGTCGCTAACATTGCAACCGAAACTAGTATTTTTTGTCTTTGTCACCTAGCTGCTCCTGCATTCACTCGTGTCAAACTCTGGTCTATGCAGGTAATGGGTGGGCAGTTCATTTTGCGATGAAATTAAAAGGGCAATACTAGTGTTGTGAGGTAGTATGATGATTGAACTGAAATGCATGTCAGCTGAGCCTGGAGTTTCAACCCTGAATTTAGAATGAACACTTCTTGAGGTGAAGGCTAGGATCTTCTGAGGCGTGGATAATAATGATAAATCAAGCTTAATAAGCTGTGCAAGAGCTATCCTAATCTGCTAAGGGCAGCTGATCGGTGCACATGCATGAAAGTTTCTGTGCCACCACCAGTGTTCTGCCAAAGGGGCACTGCCGTTGTGATATATCATTTTATTTGTCTTGCTTGACAGAACTAAAACATTAATATCCTTGAGCCGGGACTTCCCCAGCATTTAGTGGACACATGGAACAGCTCCTGCAGGAAAGAGGTAAAAATTGGCATGGAAGCAAAGTGAGTAGCGGAAGTGATGGAAGCGTGTAAATTTCTGGAGTGGAGACGGTTAGCAAGTTGTGAGAAATCGCTGAGCTTAGCCGACAAATTTTATTTGTGTGCTGGTTTTGTTCAACTAAAATCCCAAATGGGCACTTCTACTGTAGAATGTCTTCCTACTTGTAATGCATCGAGATTGAAGGCTCGATTCAGCTTTTAATAGTGAAATTCAGCGGTTACGACATCAATTCCCCATTAAATCTCCTGACAGCACACTTTGATCCCTCTCACCTCTGTCATTGCAGCCCATAAGTAATTCGGTTTAATTGCTGGTGGTATGTTTGTCTAGCACCAGTCACGCTAGTGCCATATCTACACGCTGCCACAATATTCCTGACATTTGCGAAACAGCAACAGTAGTGGCAGGCAGGTACAAGCATGCCTCTGAGCTCGTCACACCTTGTGATGATTATGCCTGCGATGACCGATGTATTGATGGGCTTGGAGTATTTGTTGCAGTTTTTGGTAAAGTGGCAAGATGTATAATTCCTCTCTCCATAAAAGCATTTCTGAGGAGGAATCTTCAAGCTTGACACACAGACCTACTCCAATAATGTACACATCGTGTACACATTTCTTGCTACTGCTGTGGACTTTATGCTGTTTTTGGAAGCTTTTTTTATGTGCACGTGTGTGTTAGTTTGCCATATGGAGTATGCAGAAGCTTGAGGCCTATGCATGGTGGCATTTCCTGAAAATTTAATGGGTGTTTTCTTATGAAGTTAATTAATAGAAGGTTAGAAAATTGTCCAGATCTTTGGAGTGGACAATTTTTTGACACTAAATCATGCCCATTCTAGCATTCTCGTATTGAATGCAGCATGTTGTAAGACTCTAGGGGCTACAAGTTTATCAAAGGCAACAAACCTTTTCCCTCGCCTGCGGAAAAGTGTACATTTCTCTGCCTTCCTTCATCGCGCACTCTTGCTTTCTTCTGTAGCTACAAGAGCGTTTGAAATCAAAATGCATGAGAGTAAGAGTTTACAAGTAAGGACGTCTGCAAATGCCATGTATGTGAGCATTCTTTTCTCTTCTAGTGTTTGCATAGTACCATATCTAGTTATTGCCAATATATGACACTCTTCAGAAAGGTTAGTGCTGTAGTGATGTTAGCATGGCAGTTGTTGGCTACTCTTTCTATATTGCTGCTGATACGTAATTGTGAAAGCTAATATTGCTCAAGGCACTGAGAGATGAACAAAAAGTAATCCTGTGGGATTTTTTTTTAATACGATATCTTGAATCTGTTTTTGTTCTTACCTTATTCTCCTCTAAGGCAGGATGAGAGAGTGAAAAATCGTAAAGCTCTTTGGTTCAGTCCGAGGCTACGGCTGTGTATGTCTGATAGGTGTGAAGTACGAATACCCCAGGGCGCACCAGCATATGAGGAGCCTTAAGGAACCCCGGGCAATGCAAACTAATCCCGATTCTCCCATTAGGGTCAGCCTCATATAACAGGCACATGTTCAGGGAATCCAAACCTAAGTTTGAGTTGAAAATTAGCAAGACAAGCAATGCTCATTTTGCCTAATGAAATGTAAATAAAATGGATGCTTTAAAATATCAAGAAATGGCCGAGGGTCTAGGCATAGATATTGATTTGTAGTGTGTGGGAATCAAATTGTGGGACTAGTGGTAGTGCAGCCGTTGGCAAGGGAAATGTACTGTCTAGCAAAGAGCGTGCCCTACAAGTTAACAGCTTGACATGGTGGCTTTGTAGTTGAGCAAGAGTATGGTTAAATAAGTGATAGGATAGCCTGATGGTAGTCGCGTGGTATGGATAAGCATGAATAGAGCCTTGGACGTGTGTTTACATCAGTTTTACCTAATCTGATATGATCGAGCTTTCGAGGCTATTGGTACATCACCATTTACGGCTGCAAGATGGCCCTGTGTTGTTTTCGGGATTACTAACCGCTTTGTTCCCTCTCGTATTTTATGAGGGCTGACATTTTTTTTTTTGTTAAAGGTGTTACATTGAGCTGCTGGAAGTCTTGTGGGTTTTGTTGTTTTCTTTAAGATAAGTCAATGAGCTTCAACATTGGCTTAAACTTGCTTTCAAGTAAGTTATAACTACAGTGGCTGCTCTTGCAGTGCCTACGTATGCTATAGTTGTGGCCACAGTTTCAAATGGGGCTTCAGAAATGCGTTAGCATTTTGCACCGAATGTTTTCACAGTCCATCGAATAACACTATGCGCAGCCGCTCATGGCTTTCGTGTGCCAAAGAGAACTGCATATTGAGAGTTTGATGTGGTTTGTGGTACTGTCGGTGAAAAGCTCTGCATACTTTAACCTTCTTGCGTTTTGTGTGGCCTGAGGGAGTTGAGCCCTTCAAAATATTTTCGTACATGTGGTTAAAGTGCTTGCTTTGGCACTCCTGGGGCATTTTTGTTGTTGAGTACATTAAGGGACAGTGTTGATATTGTTAGTACAGTAAGAGTGAGTGTGTACTGTTCTGCACACTTTGTGGACTTGCATTCTCTGGGTTTTGCTGTAGCCGACAAGTTATGATGTCCTGTAATGTGTTGTGTTTATTATGGTTTCAATAAAGATGTTTTCATGAATAGCTGTCTTGATTCTCTGTGGTAGCATATTTTTAAAAAATGCAAGGATCATTTGCCACAAAGTGCATTATATTGGAATGGCTTTCTTGGCTGTCAAAACTGGGAGTAGATTAATGCTGGAATACATCGATACTCTGCTCAAGCTCCCCCTGTGGCCATGTATATGACTACTTACCAACTCCTGTGATGTTATATGAAAGTTATATGATGTTATATCCCTATGAAACAAATCATTCTCAGGCCCCCCTGTAGTTCAAATTCAGTGTATGGTTGGCATTTCATCCCAAAACAGCACGCAGTTGTGGACTGCTCTTGTCCCAGTCATGGATCGGAGCATGGCACTGAGTCTGCACACAACAGAGTATGGGAGAGCCCTTTGCCATGCCTCCGCTGGTTGTCCCTGCTTCTTTCTCCATTGCCTGCCTCCTGACCTCAGCTTGGTCATGCTCGGCATCCACAGATCTCAACACTGCTGAGGTACCCCTTTGGGATTCCCCCTTTGCCATGTTCTGCGGAAGTTTAAGCCATAGCAAGCACTGCCCGCACTCCCCACATCCTTAGCAGGATCTAAATTTCTACATCAATTTAGCTGCTATGCTATTAAGAGTGGTCTGGTAAGAGTTGTGTAAGGCAAGGCCTGGCCCCTTCTCAGCCGCAATTTGCCCACAGCGAGCTCTACCATGTATCCAGCTGGCCTGAAGTGATTACTACAAACGACACTTTCCTTCGCATACCCATGCCTTTCCTCTTTTACGGCATTGAAGTGTTCTGTCAAAAAAGGGTGCCCATCATCATCACCTTCAGTATCGACATAGAAAACCCTACAGAGCTAGACATGCAGTTTGTTTTTAATGCAGGAATTGACTGATTTGTATTTTTGTTTTTATTTGCCATTTTTCGTATTTGTTTTCAACCTGGTGTAGATACATTACATTGATTTTGTGTTAGTATCCCATATCTGCATTGTACATGTCATTTTGTGCCCACTCCTGCTATAGCCCTAATCTGGGTTGCAGCATTTTGAAATAATTGCAATTTAAGGTCCCTTGAAACTTCAGTAGAAAACTGTTAATCGTTGCTGAGGTGTCAAAGAAGTCAAGTGCAATTTTATTTTAATTATGATAGACCAAAAATTGAAATATGTCCTGTAGAAGGTTTGTGTACATCGATGACAAAATTTAAGGCAAGAAAAATTGTGGTTCATTTTTAAGCCCCCTAAATTTGTGCTTGCAGACAATCCATTAGTTGCCTTTTCAACTGGCTCTCAGGTATGGGTCTATTCACACTAAGTAATGTATTTGTATTTTTAACAGCAGCGCTGTTAGCTTTTAGTTCCGCAGCATAGTGTTACCAGAAAAAAATGCCAAGAAAACAGACCTAGCACACGTGAGCGTGCGCCTCGTGAGGAGCGTAGGCCAGGCTTGCGCCTCGTGCATGAGGAGCTCGCAAAAAAAATACCAAGAAAATACCTAGCGCGCGCGGCGTCGGCCAGCTCGACCGTCTAGAACAGTCTGCCCAGCGTTCGCGGCGTGATCTCTCGCGTGCTGTTCTCGCCAGTTCACGTGCGTTAGCGCCTGAAGTGGGAAGCACAGATGCCGAGTTCACGCTACAGACTCCTAGTCCGCGAAGCCGGTTGCCGCATGTTCCAGGCGCGTAGCCAGGATTTTTTTTCAGTAAAAGCGGGTGGGGGGGCTTAAGTTGTTTCAAACCCCCCCCCCCTCGGCTTCCCGACGGAACAAAAATCGCGGTTGTTTGCAAGCGTCCCTAAAGGCTATGGAGACAAAATACAAAATACGCATTTGGTTCATTAAATAGACTCCATTGTCCTTATAGCAATGGTACCAATATTATCACAAACTTAATAATCTAGATATTAAATAAAACATGAAGCAGTGGTGAATCACCAGCCACTTTCCGGCAATTCCTCTATGACGTCACAGGATCCTGTTGGTACGATTGGTGCCCAACGACCTATGCCACCGCCAACGATCATGATCGCGCGATTGTTGAAGGGCCTCTAGTTCCATTGATCCTATCATGTGAATTTTAACGTGCTGCTAACACACTCGTAACTACATCCTAGTGCTGGCCTAAATTACATTACTCCTGCCGATACTATGTCACCTCAGCGCGAAATTTGCAAATTTTTTATATTTGTTGCATTGCTTCGGTTGAAAAACGTCTTCTGTGACTAGAATGGAGCTCAGTGAGTTACCAAAAGGCTAGTTCTTTCGAATTCAACAAGGTCGTGTTCTGTCTTCAAATGGGCTGTTTAAGGTCTTGCTCATGATATTGGTGTTGATGATGGTGGTATTTTAGTGCCAGGTGAAGTTGTAAACTGGGAAAGAATCCGCAGACCACGTGGTGCAAATAGCTTGTACAGACATTGCATTAAATGACCATAGTTTCGTGTGATTACTTGCTTTATTTCAACTTGTGCAGTAGTGTGTGTTAAATCTGCAATAAAATGACGTAGGCCGTCAGAATGCGTTTTTTTATTTAGTTGTTGTTGTCCAAAATGCAGAAGAAAATTCTTTGCTTATGAGCATTCTACGCCCGTACAGCAGCTTCCAGCGTAAGGCCAATGGAGCTCATTTTCTGCAGCCTACATTGAATCTATGCATTTACGTTATGTGTAGCGCAGGTCTGATCTTAAAAAAAAAACGACAGGCTATGAATTATGCATACAAGCAGCGTTATATCACTACCAATAATTTCAGCAAATACCAAACCTAAACACAGACATTGCGCACAAGAACTGCGCTGTTCAGGGCGAAGATTATACGAACATGGTAGGATTAATTAGCCCTCATGCAAAGCGGAATAATTCAGCCATCGGTATTGTCAAGCCATGTAAGTTGAAATTTTCGCTTCTGTTTTGATTCTGTGACACAGTCCACCTCGTAGCTTGTAAGGATGCCGGGCGGACATGAGAAGGTGGTGCTTTGTAACAACGTCAATCTGGTTAACATTTTGGCACAGCCCAAATGTCGACTCTGCTGTAATGAGCTCCCCCTTGGTGTTTTAAAATGCTTGCATTATTATCTGTCAAGTTTTTAACGCTTCGTGCATAAATGCACTATTGTCTGCCTGAAGGAGGTTGCTATCCAGTAACTTTTCTGGGGCGGCCATCCCCTTTAGTTGTAGTAGTATATTCTAGGCACTATAGTTGTAGGTACCACGCCTGGATAAGGTAGAGCAAGTCACTGCACATGTCACTATTCAATGCTATATAGAACTTTAAATTTAGCAAGAACAAATAATAATGCAAAGACGGCGTTGTCTGACCATACTCTTGCGGTTGATCATGTTCTATGCAAGTTGAGCAAAATCTTGCTGCGCTTGAAATTTCGACGTGAGATCCGATCGAAAGAATTACAATGAGGTCCTACTATTCTGGTTTGAAACAATAATGAAAGAACATTAATTTAGCGGATGCGTGCGCTGCTTTGTTCAGCCGAGTACACACTGCCGATTTTAAAGATAAACAATAAAACAGCATAGGTGGGAATGTATAGGACGCATAGGAGTTTTGTAGTTTTCGTTAGCAACATGGGAAATGGAAATTATGTTGGGAAGCTCCTTGGTCCACCAGAAAACGGAGTATTGGGCAGTTGTACAGAGCCATGCCCTTCGGGCGTGCGTCGGTGCTCGAAACAAGTTAGCATTTTATTGCCCGCAGTGCACCAAGAAAACACGCGTAAGGGCATGGCCTCGCGTACATGAATGCTACAGACTACCGTGTTCCAGCACGAAACGGACAGTATTAGCACAGTTTAGGCACCCACTTGGTTGACAGCGACCGTGATGCATGGTTTCAGGCTATATTGGCAAAAAATTGCAAAGTTTACGGTGATAATTCCTGTTTACGGTGATGATTCCTCGGTCATTTTGGTTACTTAAATAATGCTGACTGATGCTCAAAATTTCCTTCATGCAACGTTTTAGGGCGTATAACAGCAATGGATCCAGGCAGAATCACATCAGCGCACACGCGCATGTGGGGGCGGGGGGAGGGGGGCGGAAGTGTGCTGGTGTTCTTGAAAGGGCCTGTGGTCTGTAGCCTACTTTTTTTTTTAATTACTGCATTCGTTCATCATGCCAAATCGATTCAGCATTGAAAGAACGATACTCCTGAGCCCACACAACTTCAAAAAAAAGACCAGAAAGAGGGAAAGGAAAATTCCTCTAGAAAGGCACGTTCGTTTCTTCGCCACCAGTATGAAGGTCCTTCACTTGCGCACACTGCTGTGGTGATTTTAAAATTGGGTGGAGCAGTGGATGCACGCGTCGGTATGTAACAGGGTAACAAAAGTCGCGATAACGGGCACACCATGCAACAGCGGCTACCGCACATGGAGTTGCGTGCCTGTAAATGAAGCAAACTACTAAAACTACAGCGAGAACAAATATATTTTTAACTCTTCATGTACTTTAACTCTTCATGTGCTTCATGGACAGCGGTAACTCTTCATGTACTTAACGCTGTCCCGATACTCTCTGAGTAACCCTCGCCAACTTTGTGCATCATAGGATATTCAGGCGTTTATATGAGTTGAATTTACGTTCTCCCTCGTTCAAAGTTACATATCCATTTCATCGTGGGCGCTACTTTCAACAACCAATTCAAACGGAAATATTGCATTCGAAATAAAACGAGATACAATTTTTTTTTGGCTCTAAGACATAAACGTACTGTGACATCGTGTAAATATTAGGAAGCGATTATTTAAACATTAAAAGACTGCAGTGATAACGCAAGGATAAATCAGTGGTCAGGGGAAGAAAATGACTTACAATTGAGGTCTCTTTTGTGCGTTGGCATTTCCCAGAGCCAGGGCGCTGCTGTCCTTGTGCCGTTCTGTCATATCGCTGTTGTGACTCCAGTCCCTGAATATACACTGCTCTGGGCAGCCGCCGCGCAGGGAAAAAGCGACCGTGGACGCAATGGACGGGCTTTAGTTGTGACCGAGGTCGAAGTTTACTGTCGCGACCGCCGTCTCCAAGACTGGTGACCCTCTTGCCTTAGTCTAGAACTCGCGCGGCGAGCCGCAACGTGTCCTTTTTGTCGACTCACTCTTTTATCCCCAGTTGCCTAGGTTAGCGAAAAATACCGCCGAACGAATCTGCCTAATCGCGGAGAAGAAAATGACTGTCTGTAACACCGCTTTCAGAAGGGGACATGTGCACGCAGTGCGCGCAAGCTGAGACCAAGCAATTATCCCACGTGACCACCCTGCCGGGCTCTACAGAAACGTGAAAAGGAAAGAATGAAGGGGGGACGCACGGAAGAAGGGCATACTTTACCGCATTCAGCTAAAGCACACATTTCGCCCAATACGCAGACCCATCGATTTCTTCAGTTAACTTACATGAGTATTGACTCTGGCACCGCCGCTTGCACGTGGTTCTGCTTACACATACAAATATCGTCTTTTCCCTTTCCGGCCTTCATCGTACCAGTCTTCACCCATCAATGGCCGGCGGTCTCTCTTTTTTTACGTCGCCAGTTAGTGCGGGCAGCGGACCACTCCTTGCTTCCCTGGCCATACCGTGACGAGTCAATCTCCTCTGCTGAGAACGACTCAGCCGCGTGACGACATGGCACACACAAAGGGACAGAACGCAACGCTTTTGGCGTCCCGTGGGCTGAGCTTACCCGAGGGCACCATCGCTTTTGGGGCTGCACCATCGCTTTTGGGGCTGCACCCCACCGGAATTATCCTGACCCGGGCACTCCGCACCAATGCGTTAGGACAGGCATTGAGTCGTGAATGCACGCCCGAAGGTTATGCGCCTTTGTTCACAGGCGACGTACATACTAGGCATAACTGGCAGCACGGCGCGGGCTGGCAAAATTTCGGGGGGTAAGGGGGGGGGTGCTGAAGCCCGGTCAGCCCCCCCCCCTGGCTACGCCACTGGCATGTTCTAGTGCGTGCTAACACGGTCCACTTTTGGAGAGGTGTAAAAGCCTGCGGACAATACGATCCGGGCCTCCCAGTCATGGAGAACTTTCAGCGGCAAGTTCGGAAATCCATGTGAGGTGCAACAGCCGGGTCTGCGACGAAGGGAGAGGGGCCGCCAGGTTCTGCTATTTCTCCATCCCCGTAGTCTAGTGCAAGCTGCGGCAATTTTTTTCTTAGAGACAATCAAACTGCTTGTTTAGGCGCATTTTTCTACCTCATAAAAATTCAATAAAAGCATTAAGGGGACACCTAAGCACTCCTTATGATACGATGCATGGTGACATGCCTTAGTGTCCATTTGCTTATAATCTGTCCTCATTAGTATCCTTTCACAACGAAGCTGTCTATTAAAAGGACTTGTTGGCGGGTGAGTTGGTGAAAAACTGCGCAAATTGAGACGACCACGTTCCTTTTTGCAGTGGTTTCAATTTGCGCATTTTTTTTTTTTTTTACTTAATGTTGAAGCTGTCTATGGCTAGGGTAGACCGTCTGCGTGTACGTCTGCGAGCAGAAAACCCTCCGAAGCATGGAGCACACATGCGCGTAAGAAACTGGAGTGCGAGGGGCGCCAGCCAAGCCAAAGGGAACGTGGGGGTTTCTCGCGGCGAAACGCGCCATGTCCTCGTGTTTGTGGCGTAGTTCGCGATCCACAAAGGGCCCTGTAGCGGCGGATCGCGCGTTGGTACGAGGAGCGACGCCGCGAGAAGTGGTGCGAAGAGAACGAGAGCACGGCCGTGCCGCCGAATGTAACCGTCGCCGTTGGTTCGATCCGGCGGCCCGGAAAGGAGAATGTGGCCGCGACGACGAGCGCAAGCGTCAACGTCGCGCCGATCCGGCGGAGCGGGAAAAAAAAGAGCGCGCGACGCCGAGCGCAAGAGATGGCGCCGAGACGGTGACGACGCTGCGCCCAGGAAAAAAAAAAAAAAAGAATAACGTGATGTAGGTAAATGTAATCGTAACATCATGTCGCCAATACAGTTTCGCTGGTCGACAACCACCTTCACAGAGTGAAATGGCCGATGATTTTTTTTTCTTTTGCATCTTTTCATGCAAAGGGCACATTTGGCGGGAACGTACTTTTGTACTCCATTAATTGCTACTTTAATTAGCATGCTCAAATTACTTGTGTAGGGCTGAGTACACGTCCCTATCTAAGTGGAAGGCCACAACATCGTCCACCTTGAGTCAGGTAGAATTAATTTGATTCATTGAGGATTCGTGCTCGTCGCGCTTCTCCGAGGACCGTGGATTGGCTACCAGACCCAAATTTACCTAATTTTTAAAACTAAATTACTGTACTTTGCCTTCGGAGCTTCTCGGCATTTTTTTTGTGCGACTCCGAGCGGGTCTTTTTATATGAGCCGTTGGCCATTTTGCTTGCCGTACGTCGACCATTTTCTGGGCCATCTCTTGGTCACCTCGCCGGATTTTCTACCCAGAGTTAACTATATGCTTTCGCGTTAAAAATAGGCATCCCCCGTAAAAATGGAAAGAGCATTTCTAGCAAGAAATCGTAATTTCCGGCTTCATTTCTGACTAGATTATTAGATTCCAGCTGGAATTGACAGCTTCTAACGAGAAAAATTCTAGCTAGAGACGATTACTTCCAGCTTGCGGGGTTTTTTTTTTTTTTTGCTTGCAGGAAGTAAATCTCAATCCAGCTAGAAATAAACTAGAAACTGAATTTCTGGCTAGAAATTTTGTTATTTCATGCTAGAATATTTCTAGCCATAGGAAATTTATGGTTCAGTAATCCAGCTAGAAAAAAACATATATTTTCACCTGGGATGCCACCCCTGTAGTAACTGTTTTTATCTGTGCGACCATGAGGGAAGGTTGCAGTTTAAGTTCGTAGCTTACCTGTAAAAGGTTCACAATCGCATGCTGTGAAGCAAGCTTTAATGCCGGATGCGATTACACTAAATGCCGCCCTGTAACTACTTATCTTTTCCACCATGAACGAAGGCTAAGTTCGTAACGTACCTGAAAAGGCTGCACAATCGCATGGTTACTAGTTGTGCTGTGAAGCAGGCTTTAATGGCGGATGCCGTTACTATACTAAGTACTAAGTGCCACCCCTGTAGTACTTATCTGTGCGCCCATGAGTGAAGGCGAAGTTCTTAACGTACCTGTAAAGAGTGCACAATCGCATGGTTAGAGTAGTGCTGTGAAGCAGGCTTTAATGGGAAATGAGGGGCTCGTTGAATTAAGACAGAAATAAGGGTTGGCAGTCAAGAAAACCTCGGAAAGCAAAGGGGAGGATGTGGTAGGTCATAGAAACAGATAAAGAATTTGGAAAGATAGAAAGAAATTGGAGAAAAAAATGCCCGCCGGGTGGGATCCGAACCCACGACCTCCAGAATACGCGTCTGGTGCGATGACGACTACGCTACCGGCGGGGCTGTTTCCCCACCACTTTCTCGGTTATTTATCTTGAGGTAGTTTTTGTTTCCTGCACTTCGGGATGGTAGCCAGTGCCACTCGGACTACACGGGGTGAAGGGGACCTTCTTTTATACCCCCGGGCCGTAACTCGAGTGTCTACGACATGTCGAGAGTGGTCGACCAGCGTTGAACCCTCTTAAGTTCCCTATGGCACCAAGACTGCCAGAACAGAGGCCCTCGCTATGCATGTAGCAAATCAGAATGGGAAAGAGGGTCTCGTTGAATTCAGACAGAAATAAGGGTTGACAGTCAAGAGAATATATATATATATATATATATATATATATATATATATATATATATATATATATATATATATATATATATATATATATATATATATATATATATATATTGTCACGAAGCCAGAGATGAAGCAGTTGTCTTGAAGGAAAAACAAGTTTATTGGAGTGAACTTGTGCCCCCTAATGACAACTCACAGTGCGAGGCGGCGAAGCAGCAGTCAACAAAATGACATGCCAAGGCGAGTGTCGGCAAATCGAATACCGCGGCGTCTGCTCTGTGGGCTTTATCTTTCGGCGCGAGTGTTGCTCGAAGAACCGTTCATTTACATACAGAACATTGTCGATCAAAGAAGATTGTTCTAGGCTAGTGACATTAGGGCGAAACGCTCTCCTTATTAGAATGAGATAATCCGTGCGGCATAAAATAAAGAATGGAACACGCGCTTCGCTTGGGACACAGATAACACAGCAGGGCGCGGCCGGGCAGTAACAACAAAACATAAACAAACCCAATGCATAGTTCGTGGCAATATATATACATATACAGAAAGAGAGATCGGCAGTCTACAACGCCAAAGGAGGCATAGGGGTGTTGTTAGGCTCTTTTTTTACCACGGTTGGTGAAGTTAACATCCCGTGTAGTCAGAGTGGCGCTGACTGCCACCCTCAAGCGTCAGATACAGTTCTAGTAAATATAAATACCCCAGAAAGTGAAAGAGAACACAGTCGCCCAGATAGCCAAATTGGTAAGGCAATCGAGATCAAATCGAAAGGCGTGGGTTCGGTTCCCACTCTGGGCGTGTGTTTTAGATGCAAAGCATCTCTTAGTCGACCCTCCGTCGTCCGGAGTCCGCACCTCTCCTCTCCACAACAGGTGTGATAACGCCGCTCTCTCTCCCCTCCTCCCCTCCACACCACCTGTGCGCTAGCGCGCGCTGCTCCTCCTCTCCACACCACCTGTGCTCAACGCGCGCTGCTCCTCCCCTCCCCTCTCCCCACCAGCTGTCCAATCTCGCGCATGCGCTTCGTCAGTTCGCCGCAGGACCTCCATTACCCAGTGGAATACACCGGACTTTGTGCATCAGCGCCCCCTCAACCAGGACCCTCTACTCCAGCGTCGTCTTCCGTGTGGGCTGTCTCGATCACAGTCTACTTTACTTTGTAGGCTGTGGTTGGGAGTGGCCTTCACGAAAGCGTACCCCTTCCTCATCGGGATGGCCAGTAGTGCCCACTGCGACGCCTGCGAGGTTGAAGAGACAATCGAACATGTGCTTTGTTGTTGCCCCAAGTATTCATCGGAAAGACGCGTTTTGGCAGCCGAGCTCAGCAGATTGGACAATCAACAGTTCAAACTAAAGACTATTCTAGGACAACGACCCCTACAATCGACTTCGCAGAAGGCAACAAAAGCCATTCTGCGTTTTATGCAGGACACAGGTTTAGCTGAGAGGCTGTAGTGCCCACGAAGAACTAAAGTGTGTTCGCGACCCCGCTCCTACCCCTCTTTTTCGCCTGCCCTCTCTTTTATCCCCTGAACACCCCTTCCTCTGTGCCGAGTAGCAATCCGGGTTCTAAGCCTAGATAACCTTTCGGCCTTTCCTTTCGCTTTTCTCCTCCATCTCCCTCTTTTACTAACTATATATATATATATATATATATATAAAATCCAGGGAGCAGTTGAACACAAGAAAAGAAAAATTTGAACAAGGTAAAAGCACGATTGTTGCCAACGTTTCAGCAAGGAGACTTGCTTTCGTCAGAGCAATCTCTCGCCTGGCTGGCACGCTTTATATAGGGGTAGGTCCCCAGGTGAGAGGGGAGAAGGAAAGAAGGAAGTGAAATTGAGCAAGCGGATTGGTTTGGGAGTATGTCGGGGGAGATATTGAGGGGCAAAGAAGGTTGTATAGTTTGAGCCGCGAAGTAGGTCACAAGGAAGTCAGCCGGGGGTTGATATTCGGGGAATTTTTGGAGAGAAAGGATGAGAGGGTGTTTGTTGACCCGCCTCGGGGCATACGGAAAGGTTCTCAGAACCGCCGGAAGCAGATCAGGCGGTGAGAGTGGGGTCCTTATCAAAAACTATCTGCAAGCCTCAGGTGAAAAGAAAAGCCAGGGAAGGGGGGAAATAACTAGGTCAAGGAAAAAAGAGAAAAAAAATCAGGGAGGGAAACCACACAAACCCACACACAAAAGAAAAAGCAATGACCCGGCAACTGAAATGGCACGTGTCACCCACGGCAACATTCCTGGAACAGGCCTGTCCTGAAACTCAAAAACGAAAAGATAAAGTTAGAGTGGCGTACGGGGCACAAGGCCACGCGGAGTAAAAAAAATAGAGAAATAAAATAAATAAAATGGAATTCCAAAAGCAAAGGTTGGAGGGATGCGGGCGAGTATTAGGCTACCCCACTCTCACCGCCTGGTCTGCTTCCGGCGGTTCTGAGAACCTTTCCGTATGCCCCGACGCGGGTCAACAAACACCCTCTCATCCTTTCTCTCCAAAAATTCCCCGAATATCAACCCCCGGCTGACTTCCCTGTGACCTACTTCGCGGCTCAAACTATACAACCTTCTTTGCCCCTCAATATCTCCCCCGACATACTCCCAAACAAATCCGCTTGCTCAATTTCACTTCCTTCTTTCCTTCTCCCCTCTCACCTGTGGACCTACCCCTATAAAAGCGTGCCAGCCAGGCGAGAGATTGCCCTGACGAAAGCAAGTCTCTTTGCTGAAACGTTGGCAACAATCGTGCTTTTACCTTGTTCAAAGTTTTCTTTTCTTGTATATATATACATATATATATATATATACATATATATATATAATTATATATATATATATATATATATATATATATATATATATATATATATATATATATATATATATATATATAACACAGAGATAAGAGTTGGAAGTCAAGAAAACCTCGGAAAGCAAAGGGGAGGATGTGGTAGGTCATTGACACAGATAAAGAATTTGGAAAGAAGAAAAAATGCCCGCCAGGTGGGATCTGAACCCACGACCTCCACGACCTCCAATTCTTTCCAAATTCTTTATCGGTTTCGATGACCTACCACATCCTCCCTTTGCTTTCCGAGGTTTTGTTGACACCAACTCTTATTTCTGTGTTATTTTCAACGAGCCCCTCATTTCCCATTCTGATTCGCTACATGCATAGCGAGGGCCTCTGTTCTGGCAGTCTTGGTGCCATAGGAAGCTTAAGAGGGTTCAACGTTGGTCCACCACTCTTGACATGTCGTAGACACTCGAGTCACGGCCCGGGGGTTAAAAAGAAGGTCCCCTTCACCCCGAGTAGTCCGAGTGGCGCTGGCTACCACCCCAAGCACAGGAAACAAAAATACCTTAACATAAATACCTTAGAACGTGGAGGGGAAAATCGCCCCGCCGGTAGCGTAGTGGTTATCGCACGAGACCGGTATTCTGGAGGTCATGGGTTCGGATCCCACCTGACGGGCATTTTTTCTCCACTTTCTTTCGTTCTTTCCAAATTCTTTATTTGTTTCAATGATCTACCACATCCTCCCCTTTGCTTTCCGAGGTTTTCTTGACTGCCAACTCTTATTTCTGTGTTATTTTCAACGAGCCCCTCATTTCCCATTCTGATTCGCTACACACACACACACACACATATATATATATATATATATATATATATATATATATATATATATATATATATATATATATATATATATATATATATATATATATAAGACAGAAATAAGGGTTGGCCGTCAAGAAAACCTCGGAAAGCAAAGGGGGGGGGGATATAGTAGGTCATAGAAACAGATAAATAATCTGGAAATAAAGAAAGTGGAGAAAAAATGCCCGCCAGGTGGGATCCGAACCCACGACCTCAGAGAATACCGGTCTGGTGCGATAACCACTACGCTACCGGCGGGGCTATCTTCCCCTCAACTTTCTGGGGTATTTATGTCAATGTAATCTTTTTTCCTGTTCTTGGGGGTGGTAGCCAGCGCCACTCCAACTTCTCGGGGTGAAGGGGACCTTCTTTTTAACCCCCGGGCCGTGACTTGAGTGTCTACGACATGTCGAGAGTGGTAGACCAGCGTTGAACCCTCTTAAGCTCCCTAAGGCACCAAGACTGCCAGAACAGAGGCCCTCGCTATGCATGTAGCGAATCAGAATAGGAAATGAGGGGCTCGTTGAAAATAAGACAGAAATAAGGGTTGGCAGTCAAGAAAACCTCGGAAAGCAAGGGGGAGGATATAGTAGGTCATAGAAACAGATAAAGAATTTGGAAAGAAAGAAAGCGGAGAAAAAATGCCCGCTAGGTGGGATCCGAACCCACGACCTCCAGAATACCGGTCTGGTGCGATAACCACTACGCTACCGGCGGGGCTATCTTCCCCTCAACTTTCTGGGGTATTTATGTCAATGTAATCTTTTTTCCTGTTCTTGGGGGTGGTAGCCAGCGCCACTCCAACTTCTCGGGGTGAAGGGGACCTTCTTTTTAACCCCCGGGCCGTGACTTGAGTGTCTACGACATGTCGAGAGTGGTAGACCAGCGTTGAACCCTCTTAAGCTCCCTAAGGCACCAAGACTGCCAGAACAGAGGCCCTCGCTATGCATGTAGCGAATCAGAATAGGAAATGAGGGGCTCGTTGAAAATAAGACAGAAATAAGGGTTGGCAGTCAAGAAAACCTCGGAAAGCAAGGGGGAGGATATAGTAGGTCATAGAAACAGATAAAGAATTTGGAAAGAAAGAAAGCGGAGAAAAAATGCCCGCTAGGTGGGATCCGAACCCACGACCTCCAGAATACCGGTCTGGTGCGATAACCACTACGCTACCGGCGGGGCTATCTTCCCCTCCACTTTCTGGGGTATTTATGTCAATGTAATTTTTTTTTCCTGTTCTTGAGGGTGGTAGCGAGCGCCACTCGGGCTACTCGGGGTGAAGGGGACCTTCTTTTTAGCACCCGGGCCGTGACTCGAGTGTCTACGACATGTCAAGAGTGGTCGACCAGCATTGAACCCTGTTAAGCTCCCTATGGCACCAAGACTGCCAGAACAGAGGCCCTCGCTATGCATGTAGCGAATCAGAATAGGAAATGAGGGGCTCGTTGAAAATAAGACAGAAATAAGGGTTGGCAGTCAAGAAAACCTCGGAAAGCAAGGGGGAGGATATAGTAGGTCATAGAAACAGATAAAGAATTTGGAAAGAAAGAAAGCGGAGAAAAAATGCCCGCTAGGTGGGATCCGAACCCACGACCTCCAGAATACCGGTCTGGTGCGATAACCACTACGCTACCGGCGGGGCTATCTTCCCCTCCACTTTCTGGGGTATTTATGTCAATGTAATTTTTTTTTCCTGTTCTTGAGGGTGGTAGCGAGCGCCACTCGGGCTACTCGGGGTGAAGGGGACCTTCTTTTTAGCACCCGGGCCGTGACTCGAGTGTCTACGACATGTCAAGAGTGGTCGACCAGCATTGAATCCTGTTAAGCTCCCTATGGCACCAAGACTGCCAGAACAGAGGCCCTCGCTATGCATGTAGCGAATCAGAATAGGAAATGAGGGGCTCGTTGAAAATAAGACAGAAATAAGGGTTGGCAGTCAAGAAAACCTCGGAAAGCAAAGGGGAGGATCCCACCTGGCGGGCATTTTTTCACCACTTTCTCTCTTTCCAAATTCTTTATCTGTTTCTATGACTTACTATATCCTCCCCTTTGCTTTCCGAGGTTTTCTTGACTGCCAACCCTTATTTCTGTCTTATTTTCAACGAGCCCCTCATTTCCTATTCTGATTCGCTACATATATATATATATATATATATATATATATATATATATATATATATATAAGAATACATTAAAGTTGCACCGAGTAATGTGTTATCATGCACAGATATGGATTTTACCTTGCCACATTTTCCGCCATTATTCGTATTCGTAAACATTCATCGCTTACACGCCGTTGACCTTTAAAAGTCATTAGTGCCGCCGTGTCGCGTTCGTTTAGCTTCCGAGCAGCGGCTGAAAAACGACCTCCGCGGGACTTTTTCCCAGTTACAATCAATTTACTTTAAAGAATACGAAAATTAAAACAAGACTTATTCGTCCGTCGTAGCATTTCAAAGCCTTCCGCCGAAAGGAAAAACGTGGGCTAATGAGATGTGAGACACCGCGATATTTTCTAGGTACGGCTGCCCGGGTCGTGCTCCAGCCTTTTTTTTTTCTTCTTAAATCACATCTTTCAAGAAAAAAAAAAAAATCGCGCATCGAAGCCATTTTTCACGCCATGAGACAAAATCTTCCGTAAAGGTGAGATGAAAATTGCGCTAAAGACGTTTTCGCTTTCGGCGTAATTATCACGGGGTGCATGTATCCTTTTTTGTTGTTGTTGTTGTTGATTAACGCCCGGATGAAAGAACAAGCAGTCAGGGCGTGCCCGCCGAAACGGAGAAAAAAAGCTGCGTCTCCACTTGCGTCGCTGTTAAGCATGTCTAAATGTTGTAGAACGTGTAAGCCGTACTTCTTGTTTCTGTTTTTTCCTTTGCTCAACTTAATTATGAAGCACCTTGCGTGGCGGAGCACTGTAGCGCTCCCATAATGCCGTAAGGACCCGGGTTCGATTACCACTGATGTCTCTGGATCGCGGAATTTCTCTGCTATATTTTATTTTCGTTTCTTTCCGGATGATTCGAGTGGTAGACACAAGGACAATTTCTCTTCCCAGACTCTCCCCTGGAAAGGTTACGGCAGCCTTGGCTCCTAATGTCCGCGCACATCTTCGTCAATTTTGTACTCGCTGCCGAGATATCGCAACTATTGACGAATCTTCTCCTCCAGATTCGTCCGATGGCCATATTTCCCCGCTACCACCAAAGTTGACCCAGCAAAGGCACGTTGAAAAATTGAAGCGGTGACCGCCTGGCGGGCCTGGAGCCGCCTGCATTCGACGACTCCCGCTCAGCCGCCTGCTGCAACATACCGCTGCATCACAACGTTGGCAATCACCACGACTGGTTCCCTTGGCGGAGACACCGACGCTAAGATAGACGCGTGCACCTCCCCTCCTCGCTGTAGACATTGTCTTTACAGTCAAGCCCAGTGGTGCACCGACGAAAGGCGGGGAGGGGGGGGGGGTTGTACTTTCCCTTTTTCCCGAACAGACTAGAATGGTAACGCGGCAAGGCTAAGGGACCCTCGGAAGCTTCTTTGGGTGCTGCACGAAAGCCCACGATCTCAAAAGCCCGTGTCAATGGGCCCACGCCAGAAAGCCCGCTCTATTTCCCCCATTTTGGAAATCCGCTGGGTCATTAGCCATGGGTATCTATTCTTGACCGCCTTTGCAGGCTCGTGCGGTGGTGAATGTTAGTTTTTGTCCTTTGTGATTTCATTTCTTGAGTTGGTTAGTCATGGCAGGTGGCGGCAAACTACTACTACTGGGTGACAGCCTGGATTTCCAACAACCCAGAGAGCAGGCGGGGTTTAGGAAAGGATACTCAACCATTAATCACGTACATGTTGTCAATCAAGGGATAGAAAAATCCGCAGAATACACTAAACCCCTTTACATAGCATTTATAGACTATGAGAAAGCGTTTGATTCCGTACTCACCGCAGCCGTGCTAGACGCCCTAAAAGACCAGGGAATAGAAGAGACCTACACGAGACTTCTAGAAGACATATATAAGGAATTCACGGGCAGGATAACCCTCCACAAGCAAAGCAATAAATTCCCTATCCGAAAGGGAGTAATACAGGGAGATAGCATCTCGCCAAGGCTATTCACAGCATGTGTGGAGGGGTTTTTTAGAAAACTTGACTGGGAAAACATAGGATTAAGGATAAACGGGGAATACTTGAGCCATTTTAGGTTTGCGGACGACGCAGTATTGCTGAGTGAGACTGCAGAACACCTGCAAACAATGTTTGTGGAACTATAATCAGAAAGCATGGCCGTGGGGCGAAAAATAAATATGAATAAAACTAAAGTAATGAGGAATAAGCATGCCAAAAACGTCCTCTTCATCTTAGGAAACGACACGCTAGAAGAAGTAAAGGAATATAACTACCTCGGACAGATGGTAGTGCTTACCCCAACCACAAGAGAGAAATCCGGCGCAGAATAGGCATGGGTTGGGGAGAACTCGGCAAGCACTTCCAAATAATGAAAAGTAAGCTACCTCTGTCACTCGAAAAGAAGCGCCCGAGTTTATGCTCCTGTTCCTTGGTGAGTGACGGGTGGGCAGGAGTATGCTGTTGCCTACTCAGCATGTAGGGATGTGTGATGCCTTGGTAGGTCACTAGGGGATGATCCGCTTGAAGCCAGTCGTCTCGGGGTGTCTGTTAGGCTAATTCTCGGGCTGTCGTTTGGGCCATGGCATTGCCGCGAAGGGACGAGTGGGCGGGGGCCCAAACCAAACTGATCTTGCGTTTAAGGAGTCGCCAGAGAAGGATTCTTGCAGCTGGTCTTGATGTACTTCCGCTTAGGTAGCTCTGGCATGCTGCTTGAGAGTCAGTAATGATTGTATCGGCTGAGGTGTGGGCAATGGCAAGAGCGATGGCTGCTTCTTCTGCTTGGGTATACTGTTGATTCCAGTAAGTGTGACACTGGCGACGTGATCTGTGCATGTGGTGACGATAGCTTTCATCATATCGTTGCGAGCGAAGTCCGCAGCGACCGTGTACACAGTTGGGGGGTTGGATCCATGGACTATATCTAATGCCTGTGATCTCGCCGCACGTCGTCCTTGGTGAAACTGAGGGCGCATATTCCGTGGAATGGGAGCCACATAGATGTTTTGCCTTATAGTTGTGGGTATGTCCATGGAACAATTGTCTTGTTCTCCTGGGGTATTGTATCCTAGGCGACCAAGCAGTTGGCGTCCTGTTCTTGTGGTCGCTAGACGGTGGTGCTGGTTTACCAGATGATCCTCTATGAGCTCCTGAACCGTGTTGCGTACTCCAAGTTTGAGGAGTCTGTCGGTGGCCGTGCTGATGGGGAGACCAAGTGCTTGTTTATAGGCTTTCTGAATGAGTTTATCAAGTTTGTTTACGTCGCTTTTCGAGAGGATCGCATACGGGATGGTGTAATTGATGCGAGAGACAGTGCCGGATTAGGAAACTTGGGGGCCCGGGGCTACTGTGTCCTTGGGGCCCCAATGATGATGATGACAACGACGATGACGCTGATGATGATGATGATGATTTTTTCGGGGCCCTTGTTATGGTGTGCGATCAGTGACAAATTATACACAATTTTACAGTTTCTGGAAACAAATTTCTTGGCTTGATGTCTAGTATTATATAACAAGTTTTATCAGGCGGAAAATTAAGTATTGTTCGATAAATGGTCCATTACAAATTCCCGATTAATCAATATGCCTCGTCGGCCTGCAAATGTCATTGAGCAGAAGAGTATTCTCTTATAAGAGGCATATTTTATTAAAGATTTAAGGTTGTAGTTTTATACGTATAAAAATCAACAGGACAAATGTATTGTCGCGAGTTGTAATGAGTAAAGTATTTTTCGGATGTGCGGCGCCGGTTTGGAACCAAATCACCGGTCCGTGGCTGATTTGGCAGGGGGCCCAGCATGGAGATGGTGTTGAAAGTTTCGGAGATTGTGACCAGTGTGACGAATTCGAGATGTTGTTGATATGATGAACGGAAGTGAATAATATATAAATAACTATATATATTAACAAAGCGGAGTACATGAGTAATAAAATAGGAACTTCAAAACTCCAGTTAGACTCCAGCTGCAAATGAGTGAACACCCCTTGAGCGCCCCAAACTCAAACTCTTCTCTCTCGCATGATCCTAGAGTACACAAACCGTGGTGTCAGAAATAACTATTCTTACACCGTCACATAAACCGTTCAAGCGACAACGACCGGGACTCGATTCCTGCAGCAAGATCCGTCAAATCAACCATAACACAGCTGTATCCATAAATGAAGCCATAAAGAGAAAACACAAGTTTACTTATTTCAAAGGATTGGCTCGTTAGAATTGTACTGACGCCACTTTTAAAGTAAACGTCGCTCAAATAAGCTACATAACGACTAAGTAAGGGAATGGCCATGCGACGCACTAGCTCATTTTCCGCAACAAAACCTATGATGCCATACCGGCCGGCTCTGCGTTCGGCGGAGGGCGGCAAAAGAAAACGCAAAGTAGGCAGAGCTTATAAGCTTTCCGAACGAGCTATTTGCGCCTAAATTTGAGGCACATTATTTTAAAGCCGTAATAATGGTGGGGCAAACAGTGGAAGTTACGAAATCACATGTAAACATAAAAGCCTCATCATTGTATTGTACCAAAGGGCGCTGGGGCCTCTGTCAGGCTTTGTAGCCTTTAGTCCCAGCATGCCTCCTCGTACTTCTGAGGAAATAAAATCTCTGAATCTTTGAATCTTTAAGTACCGATACGTACCAGTGTTCGTACTGCGCGCACTGTGCTTAGCTACACTGGACTACGGGAGTTTGGGGTTGTCTGAGATGATACTGGCCGATTGACGCAAGCAACGGTGTCTTACGTGACCATATTTGTCTAGTGAGCACAATGTTTCACGAAACGATTATTTTCTCTCTGAACACGAACAAGCCAGATTTAAATACGGTAAAAACAATCTAAAGCCGAAAGCGGCTTGCCACGGTATGGGGGCGTCATCTATGTTCACTAATGGTCAACAAGTTTTCCCAATCGGCTGCAGAGTGGTAGGTTCCGGTGATGTCATTGCAGACCACGAAAGCTCACTATTACGGAGAAAATCGAAATTTTATCTTAATTAATTTCTCAGTGAATGAAGCATTGTTTGCGTTGGGACAAGCGCTGGTGGCATTATAAAACACAAAATCTTGCAAATAACACAAATTGGTATTTTTCTTCATAGCTGCTTTACCTTCCGATGCCACCCTCAATCTGCCTAGCATCAACGGTCGGGACCCCAGGTCTCACGAGACACTGTCTAGCTTGAATGAGCAGCCAAGAACCTTCTTCATGGTAAAACCTCAGCATTTCTACAATGTTCCTCTAGTTATCCACCTGCATATCTGAGAGGGCTCAAAGTCCGCGCAGGCAGCTGTCACTCACAGCTATCTGCCAAACAGTTGGCCGCCATGGCTTACTGGCAAATATCCTGTAGCTTACCCGCGCAGACGAGAAAGCACGCGGCGGTTAGAACACGCGGCGCCTGTGAAGGAGGTTGGGGGTGGCAACGTTACTAGAATAAGCTCAGTTTCGGAGCTCCGCATCCCCGCCAGCGGAGGAGGGTGGGCCAAACGGCGGTCGCGAGAACTAGCGGCGCTGCAGTCAAGTCCTTGCGCTACTCCCGGCGCGTCGTCTGCTTCGGCGGCGGGCGGCCGCTGCAGCCGACCGCGGCGGGCCGCCGCGCAGACGTACCGCGGCAGCTTTCTAGTACTGCTGTTGCTAAACTTAAACATCTATCATCTTTCCAGTCGACTAGCTTAAACGCCTTCGTCCTTCTAGTCGACGTTACCGCATCACAATTGTGCACTGTTTAAGTGGAAATGCGTTGGGTCGCCTGTATGCACTGACCTGCAAGCGCAGCTCATTGGCTAGCTAAGAATCGACGGTCGGCCTATATTTTAACTGTCTGCATTGCGTTTAACTTGATTATTTGTGGGGTTTAACGCGCCGAGGCAACGCAGGCGATGAGGCGCGCCGTAGTGGAGGGCTCCGGATTAATTTTGACCACCTGGGGATCTTTAACGTGCGCCAAAATCTCGTACACACGGGCGTTTTTGCTTCTCGCGTCCATCAGAAAAGCGGCCGCCGCGGCCTGCGTTTAGCTTCATGTACGGGAGTTTCTAATTCAATTACCCTTTTCAGCGTAGTTTCTATAACTACTGCACCGTCTTACCTCGACCAAAAATGACCCAACGAGTTTGTGAAAGCAGTGCCTTTATAAGTGCTTTTATCTCCACGCGGCAATAGGACAGTTTTTCTGAATCTCGTCGGTCCAAGGTCCCGTTAACCAGCTTCCGATGTAGAGTTCCTATGTTCAACTTTTATGTCCGCTGGGCTGGTCCCACCTCATCTCGCCTTTGTGCACTCTTTGGTGCATACGAAGATTAGATCACCAAAGATGAAAGTTCTCTTTACAGTTCTGACGCTCATTTAGTTCATCTGTGACAAACGCACTCGAATTTTGTGAGTTCACATTAAAGCTTGAATCCAGAATTTAAAGGTGCTCATGGTACGCCTGAATTCACAAGGATCTTTGACCGCCATTTTGATGTCTTGAACTCGAGAAATTCGTTAAGCTGGTCATACAAGACACCTCTTCGAAAGGCGAATCAGTCTTCAATGAGGACTTTTTTTAAAAAAAAGGCTGAATTGTACATAACATGACACAAGGATTCACAAGAAAAAACAGTGTTTGAGGGCCTCAAGAACACTGTATTTGCAGGACTCCTTATATGTATGCACGGTGTCAGCACCTTTTGATGGGTTTGTGGCGACGGGAAGCTGCGGAATTCGCTCACGCTCAAGACAACTCAATGCCACATCGAAAATTTTTTGGTTGCGTAAAGAGAAAAGGGTGGCTAAAACAACATATTACTGCCTCCCAAAGCAGCTGTTTACAGAATTACATATGTGCCGTACGCGATTACATATGAGCGAATACGCATTCAGTCGTTCACGGTGTAAGGCATATTTGCTCGGAACGTTCCAGAAGAGAGGCACACGGAGGAAGCAACAAACGGTACACAAATTTTATTCACCCCAGGGTTTACACAATTTCAAAAGAAAAAAGTCATACACGATAAAAGAGGAAACAAATAAAAAAACTGCCTGATTTATCACAACGTAGGCTATGAGGCGACTTATACAAAGCGCACGCACTTAAAAACCGCAAAAAATACGAAGGCATACTAGCTAGCCAGCTTCCTTCAATTCTGGTTTTTATCTGTCGTTTGCAGATTTTACGAAATAATAGACTGTCTGCTGTGTTCATACATCGTTGTGCGTGCAAGTTTTTCCGGTTGATTTCAGTCGGAATAGGCTGAACCTGATTCTTGAATACACGCTGGCAATCTTCTTCGACAAAACTTAAATGTGATTGTCGAATGCATCGCAGTTCAGCAGATGAGGCTCCAACTCAGCAAGTAATATTTGTTCAAACAATACTGTCAACACCTCCACTATTGGCGCTCACTATTTGCATATAACGGCTGCATTAAACGTGTATAACATTAACCCTTGCATTAAACCTGTAAACACTAAACCCTTTTTCCACAACGTGGCGCAATTTCAAGAAGTATTTCGATGGTGCCACGAGAACACCGTTTGTTTTCGCAGAAACGATTTCTGGAAGCTCAGTGGACATCAGTGTAGTGCATTATTCATTGGGGGATGTGCCTGCATATACTTTCCGTGCCCCAAATACTGCTGTATATAGCACTACAGAGAACAAGCGAAAGGCTTGTGTGGAAGTCGACCTGGGTGTTATTGTTATCGTCATTAAGTACCTGCAACAGCGATTAACTTCTTAACGAGGTGAAAGCTGTTGGCGTTTCAACAAGGTTTTCATCATCTGAGGGGCAGAGATCAGTCACAATATCGCGAGAGGAGTTTCCAGTATCTGATGATGAAACTTCTCTTCTAATAAAAAGACGCTTGTAGGCAGCTGTAAATTGACAGGCAGTAGAGCTGTTGTTTTAGCCGCCCTTTCCTTTTTACGCAACCAAAAAAATGTTTCGATGTGGTATGGAGACATCTTGAGCGTGAGCGAATTCGGCAGCTTCCCGTCGCCACAAACCCATCAAAAGGTGCTGACACCGTGCATACATATAAGGAGTCCTGCAAATACAGTGTTCTTGAGGCCCTCAAACTCTGGTTTTTCTTGAGCATCCTTGTGTCATGTTATGTACAATTCAGCCTTTTTTTAAAAAAAAAAAGTCCTCATTGAAGACTGATTCGCCTTTCGAAGAGGTGTCTTGTATGACCAGCTGAACGGATTTCTTGAGTTCAAGACATCAAAATGGCGGTCAAAGATCCTTGTGAATTCAGGCGTACCATGAGCACCTTTAACTTGCGGATTCAAGCTTTAATGTGAACTCACAAAATTCGAGTTCGTTTGTCACAGATGAACTGAGCGTAAGAACTGTAAACCGAACTTTCATCTTTGGTGATCTAATGCTCGTATGCACTACAGAGTGCACAAACGCGAGATGAGGTGCGACCAGCCCGGCAGAATATAAAAGTTCAGCATAGGAACTCTACATCGGAAGCTGGTTAACGGGACCTTGGACCGACGAGATTCAGAAAAACTGTCCTACTGCCGCGCGGAGATAAAAGCACTTATAAAGGCACTGCTTTCACAAACTCGTTGGGTCGTTTTTGGTCGAGGTAAGACGGCGCAGTAGTTATAAAAACTACGCTGAGAAGGGTAATTGGCTTAGAAGCTACCGTACATGAAGTTAAACGCAATGTAGACAGTTAAAATGTAGGCCGACCGTCCCAATGAGCTGGGCGTGCAGGTAAGTGCATACAGGCGACCTAATGCATTTTTACTTCAACAGTGCACAAATGTGATGTGGTAACATCGACTAGAAGGACGAAGGCATTTAAGCTAGTCGACTGGAAAGATGATAGATATTTAAGTTTAGTAACAGCAGTATTAGAAAGCTGCCGCGGTACGTCTGCGCGGCGGCCCGCCGCGGTCGGCTGCAGCGGCCTCCTGCCGCCGAAGCAGACGACGCGCCGGGAGTAGCGCAAGACTTGACTGCAGCGCCGCTAGTTCTCGCGACCGCCACGCGACCCGCCTCTCCGGCGGAGCTTTCAAACTGAGTTTATTCTATAGTTCATCTCAGAAGCTAGCTGCAGCACTGTGGAGGCTACATTGTTGTCCCCCTCAGGGCGCCTAACTCACCGCGAAGGAAGCGACAAAAGGCGCCGGGGCCGTGCGGTGCCACTTGCCGAGAGGGGAGAAGGGAGTGTCCTTTCAGGACCCCCTTCACGGCGGATTAGGCGCCCTCAGTGGGCGCACTATTGATAACAATGTAGCCTCGACAGTGCTGCAGCTAGCTTGTGAGATGAACTATAGTAACGTTGGGGGGTGGCGCAGAGGTGTAGCGCAACTCAACCTTCCTATCGCAGCACGATTACCACAGATACGGTAAGCAGAAAAATGTAGCTTTTTGGGCTGGATAGCGGTCCGTTTCGTGCATGGGTTTGCGGATGGCCGTCGAGCGTTCAGTGGCAATGAACTTATGTTGCGTTGCTGTGATGGTCTAGATATTTGGCAAGCCGCTGCACATTAACGGGTCCCCTTTGGGTTGAAGAGTGTCAGGTGAGTGCGAGAGATGGCATCAGACAACAGTTTAGTAGGGGTAGAATGTCTCTGCTCACCCCCGCGCTGCTGCTCCCGTTGGTGCCGCAAAACAGTTACAGCAGCCAGTCGTTCGTTGTCGGTTGGTCGGGTCATCGTTCGGTCGTCACTGACAGTGAAAACACGATGAAGTTTCTGTCTAGATCCGGGATCTATGACGGAGGCAAGTCGGGGTCGACCTCTCGCTTTCGAGTCCTCAGCACGTCTGCCTCGTTCACTGTTTTTCCCGCGCTCCTTCGGGAGTTCCTCTCCTCCTGCCGCCGTGCCCAAGCGGGACCAGATCTGCGGGCCGCCCTTAGTTCCGAGCCCTCCGCCGGCTTATGCCAAAGCGAAAAGCCCCCAAGGGGACAAACAGCTTACCGTCTCCGAGTCGTGGTGCAGGTCCGTTTCCAAGACGGCATCGAAGGGGTCGCAAGCAGGATGGGTTTTTAAGTGGACGCGGCTTTCATGGTCCCGAAAGGAAACAGACGTTGTTGCCATTTGTCTGGCGACCACGCCTGAGCTCTTCACACCGCCTAGGCCTTCTGATTCCCCGGCTCTAAGAAAGCTGCTGGGGTGGAGCTGGCCCGACGGCCTCGGCGTCTACACGGAGTGGCGCCTCGAGAAATACGCTACAAATGGAGCCGCGCGGACACGTAGCTTCCGCAACGCTTGTCCTTCGGACAGCCTGCACCGGTTACACCACAGAAGCGCGGGTTCAAGCGGAACGACCATGCGAGTGGCCTACTCAACCTTTGAACATTTAAAAATCCATTCGCTCACCATTGGCGCAGGTGCAAGTGCATTCCAGCATACAAAAATACACAGGTTGTGCGCAGATCAAGCAGCAAATGACAATGGGAAATCCTCGAGGCATTTTGCATTGGCGAATAAGGTGACGGCTGTGTCAGCGTCTCTTTTGAGGCATTGTCCAAAACAGAAGTATGGCTCCTGAATCGCAGATTAACGAGCACGAGTGTAAAATGAATGAGGCTTCTCCTTTTTTCTGTTATGCTTCAGGTTTTTTTCTTTGCGTCCAATCGATCATTGAACCCCCAAAGACCCAAATCGCGAATGAAGTACGAAGCCATGCGACGAATTTTCGCGCACTACGTGAACGTTTCTAGGAACGATCTGAATGTATACATACGCGTGGTTTATGGGATAAAGGCATACTATTGTACTCCTGCCGGCCCATCTCACAAGGTTAGGTCTGCCCGCTTGCTAACTCACTCACTCACTCACTCACTCACTCACTCACTCACTCACTCACTCACTCACTCACTCACTCACTCACTCACTCACTCACTCACTCACTCACTCACTCACTCACTCACTCACTCACTCACTCACTCACTCACTCACTCACTCACTCACTCACTCACTCACTCACTCACTCACTCACTCACTCACTCACTCACTCACTCACTCACTCACTCACTCACTCACTCACTCACTCACTCACTCACTCACTCACTCACTCACTCACTCACTCACTCACTCACTCACTCACTCACTCACTCACTCACTCACTCACTCACTCACTCACTCACTCACTCACTCACTCACTCACTCACTCACTCACTCACTCACTCACTCACTCACTCACTCACTCACTCACTCACTCACTCACTCACTCACTCACTCACTCACTCACTCACTCACTCACTCACTCACTCACTCACTCACTCACTCACTCACTCACTCACTCACTCACTCACTCACTCACTCACTCACTCACTCACTCAGTGTTCAGTCGGCTAGTTCGGTACAGAAAGAGTTAGGTATAAACATAATAGCAATGGGAACAATATCTTCTGCTTTATCATTTTGAGAAGATCACTCGCGATTGTGTCTTAGAAAGTGCAACAGTTCAGGTAGCGCTAACAAACTGAATCGCTTGAGCGAGAAATATCGAGTCCATATCAATCGCCCTTATGCTATTTAAATTTCAAAACTTTATAGCACGGGTCATCACTAGGTTTATGAAACGGGTAGTCACGCAAATAACTGTGACGCGCTATAAACTGAAAATTTTTACAAACTGTGTACGAAGATATCTGACCTTCTAGGGCAATTCTTAAGTTGTCAACAATCACTTTTAAAGTTCCTCGGTTTAAACAATTTACAATGTTCTTCAGGCATTGTTTTATTATTCGCATGCCTGATCCTTCCTTATACCGAAACGTCCGCGCATTAAAACGTTCGCGTACTTAGAGGTCCGTTTACCGAAAAGACTACTGAAACGACCTGTGCCGAAAAAGACAGGAGCCGATCTCGGGGCCTTTTTATGCGGCTTCTTAGGCACCGTCAAGCTGTGTACCCGCGACTTTTGGTCCAAGACGTTTTCTGAGAAACCTCGAGAAAACGAGGAGTTGGATTAACTAAATCGAATTGAAGTGAACTCGAAGGTTGTCAACCATAGCGTCAGGGGCCCCCACACCTGCCCAGCTGTCACGAGTTAGTCAGCTTCGGTGTGAAAGTGAGGTTGAAGCTCCTGTCTTCAACTTTCGATGCGGACACCAAGCACACTCAAGAACTTTTTTTTTCATGTGGTCGAGTGAGGCCCCTCACAATGGTGGGGCCCGGGGCTGCAGCCCCCGCAGCCCCCCCCTTAATCCGGCCCTGGCGAGAGATGCTGCTTGGACAAGCCGCAGTGTCTGCTTCCTTCACCCCTCTAGTCTTCGTGGTGATTCGGCGGAGCGTGTAAACAATTTGTCCTGTTGTTTGAGTGAGGTGCCGAAGAAGTATAGAGTTGGAGCAGTCTTCTTGAAAGGTCATCCCCAGTATCTTTATGTGTGGAGAAGGCGTGATCGTAGCTCCGTCAAGTGTAATTTGGATGCCTGGGTCCTGTTGTTTTCTACTTTGGCGTTTCCGTAGAAGGAGAAGCTAAGATTTCTGTGGAGAGCACCATAAACCACACTTGGTTGCGTAAGCTTTAACGACTTCAGCAGCCTGCTGAAGACGACCTTGCATTTCCCCTACCGACCCTGCGCCCGTCCATAACGTTATATCATCGGCATACAGGCCATGCCGAGGGTCAGGGATGGCATCTAATAGTTTGGGAAGGCTGATGAGGACGATGTTAAATAACGGTGGGGAAAGCACTGCGCCCTGTGGCGTGCCTCGGCCGCCAACTTGAATTGGAGGTGATTGCGAGTCCGACTTTCAGCACTGCTTGTCGCTTTGTAAGAAAATCCCTGATGTAACTATGTCCTGGCTCCGCAGTGGACGTTAGTCAGATTGTTCAGGATCTTTTGATGGTTTACATCGCCAAACGCCCCTTTTAAATCAAGGGCGAGAATTGCTTTAGGCGTGTGATTAATGGCCTGCATCATGATTTCCTATTTGAGCTGAAGAAGAATATCTTGGGCACTGAGACGTTCTTTGGTTGTCTGAGTTTTCCAAACCGTTGGACCACGTCGAAATGGAGCAGTCGGATAGACGCCGGCTTCACAACGCGAGGGACCCACTTTCGATACCGGTCACGGGAAGCGTTTTTTTTTCTTCCACTTCACCCACGATCAGTCATCATCATCGTCAGAGAAAGTTGGCTTTCCTGCAGAGCGCATTGGCATACAACGGCATCGGTGAGGACACTAAGGCTTCGCTTTAAAAACAACATTCTCTTCCATTCGTACAGAGCTTTTTCTTAAGGCCGCAGTGCAGCGTGGAACTTCGAACCGAAAGGTGCCTCGGAGTCGTGCTGGCAACAGCGCCGCATGGTCTCAGGCACGGCGGCACAAATGTAATGGCACGTGAGCGGTTAGGCGTGCTTCGCTCTAATAAGTTGTTCCATACTTTTCTTCTGGGACTGATGTCGCGTCGACTCTCTAGATGATGCGGTGGCACGAACTCAAGCTATTGCTACTCTCGACGTTCGGAATACTGCGTGAAATCACCACCCAGATTTACCTCCTGCTTTCGGCTGTTAAGCGCCGCAATTTGAGCACTGTTGGGGCGTGAAAAGCTACTTGCAAGATGGCGAATCCACGAAAAACTCTCGAAGTTGAGAACAGAGCCCCTCCATCCCCACCGAAAAAAGGGTGCAAAAGTGTACCCGCGGGGCTACGTGTTCGCTCGCGAAGCGCGTATAAAACACGAGTAATATATGTACACATGATGTAAAAACAGCGCGGTAGGACAAAATACACGAGGAAAGGAACCAGACAGGACGAGCGCTGCCTGTCTGGTCAGCGCTCGTCCTGTCTGGTTCCTTTCCACGTGTATTTTGTCCTACCGCGCTGTTTTTACATCATGTCGACCTACCAACTCGCCCAACTTTCCATCCTGCTGTAATATATGTACATGAAGCCTTCTTACTCCCTACACATGGCGGGCTCTTTGACGAAATTCATTCCCTGGGGAATTAACTGGAGACCGACAGCTAGACATTACTACATACTGAGTCTAATTGGTGGCGGCCGTGCCTCGGTAGCTTTATTCCCGCCGTAAGCGCATACCTACGTATTTGGGATGAAATTAAGATTTAAAATGTTATAAATGTAGTACAAATAGTTTGGAAATCGTGTTCAGCACGCGAGACATTTTCGTTAGGATTCTAGCTGTTCCGATCACCGACATAACTTTTTCTTTGCCACTTTTCGTCATCTCCGCGTGTTTATCTCCTCTCTCGCCTATCGGCCAATCAGTGGCGAGTCCTCCTCTTCCTCATCTGCTAATTTCCTGTCTAGGCTTCACATTTCGTGATTCAAATTTCGTGATCACTAAATCTTGGACAGATAGCGTACGAGCCAAATTACAATAAAATTTTATTTTGAGAATACAAAATTAAATTTCCCGCCACACCCAGCGCACGCCGCTCACCAGCCCCGGGAACGAGAGGTGGCAGCACCGCGGACACCTGCCATGGCCCCAAAACCACAGGCAGAAACCCACGGCCTCAACAAGTCACGAATTATAGTGGGCAGCGGTAGTAGTGAGAGCTGTGCCTTTTTGAAGCGTTAGGCAAGCCGTTTTCGAACTTTGAAGTTGCGGGTATTTTGAAGGGGCTTTCCGGTCCCTTTCAAGCAGCACAGACTGGCACTTCAGCCGCTTGCGACGACACAGGCAAAACTGTTTATTATACGTGGTGAACTGAGCAGTTGCATCGCGAACAGGCAGCTGCGTACAGAGAACTTCCGTAAAAACGAAGGGGGAGGGAGGCAGTCCCGAGTTTACGGGGTGGAAAGCATGATCAGCGCTGTGTTCCATAAGCGTCTCCGGTCTGTTTGAACGGAGTGAGAAGTTTACAAAGGGGCCAGCAGCCAGCCTAAAGGCAAAAGCGTTCGCGTTGGGTGCTGGGTGCAGTGCGCCTGTTTTGTGCTAACACTATTTTGTTACTGCGTTCACCACCACGTAACTAACTACCCAAGAGTCACCGTAGGTGCACAGGCACTATAATGCTCCGAATGTCGGAGTATCGTCAGCTTCGGAAATCCCCTCCGCATCACGTCAAGGGGCAAACTCCAGGCCATGCACGTTTGCCACCTGCATTTCTTCTATCGTCTAGTGTGCTTGTGCACGTACGCGGGGCTCAAACAAACAGCTGCATCCATCTTGTTGATTTGATGCCAAGGTGCACCATACCGGACATAATTTGTGTCTAATGAGTGATGGATCTGAGTTGCACGCATGATTCCTTGGTTATGAACAACCAGGACCGCAGCTGCAGGAGGGGTGTTTTGGTGTAAGGACACCACCACATTTTTCTGAAATTTTCAGTGCGCGAAACCACTAACCATTCGACTTTATTAAAAGATAAAAAAAAATGAACGCCATCCCGCCCTGCGAAAGTTGATGTCCAGCGCAGCTGTTGTAAACCACTACACATTTGCTGGCGGGGGAGGGTATGAAATGTTCCTCGTTGTCTCGGCCGGCTTGTAGCTTGCTCTCGGCTTCTCTGGCGGCAAATGCTGGGTCCTGACGCATGCGGTTGGCGAGAACAGCTGGGTCCTGCCTAGCCTGACGCTACCTGATTTTTACCAGAACACATGGGAAGAGGAGGGATGGGGGTCCATTGTTCATCGGCGCCTTATCGCCCATCGTGCGGCTTCGATGCTTGTTTTGTGGTTTTTCTTTACATAAATATTTAGCTCTATGCTGCATGCCTGATTAGCCTGACGCATGCGCTCGGCGTCTTGGGCGAGAACTGCTGGGTCCTGCCTGGGTTTTTTGTTTACGACACGAAATTTTCCAACCAACGAAAGACTAACAGCTTCGCTGTAAAAATTTCCGTGGGTGACTTGTCTGTTTACGTGCTTTGATAAAGCCTGACAATACTTATTAACTACTTTTTGCTGCAAGATAGCATTTGCTTCGGTTTCTTCGATTTCTTTTCGTCGTCTTTGGCGGCAATTCTTGGACGGATTTCTTTTCTGCTACAGTGTTTGCGTCTCGTTCTTCGCTTTCGTTTCTTAGTCTTACGTCATCAAATGGACTGGCACACGCCACAGCTTCCGTAGAATCAGGGTTCTGCGCGGCTGGCATGCACATATTCTAGTCACATGCCATCACGTTTAGGCGTCGCGCGGCACGCAGTATTCTGCAACTTTTCCGTTTCCAGTTTATACTCTTGGGAATTCTGTGGAGCTGGCACATTAGCACCCTCAAAAGCGCCCGATGCCTGGCCAATCACGACCAGCGAAGAAAGGAACAACAGCAACGACAACATTTGCTCTACCGCTGACAACGTGCGGAGATAGCGCAGTGTATCCAGTCTATGAAGAAGAGAAAGCGCGGTGGTAGCGCATTGGGCTGCTGCTGTGGAGACAAGAGTTCAAATCCCATTGAATCGCACGTGTTTTTGTTTACTCTTTACAGCGGTGGCCATTCTGTTGACCGTACAACAACTTCAACAACAACGACGACGACGACGACGACGACGATGGTTTTTCGCAGAATGGGGCACTTAAGGCTTTCGCCTTAATGTAGCCATGCAGACAAAATGGAAGTTTGATTCATTCGAAAGACTGCCTCGTCAGAATCATACTGACACCACTTTTAATGTAAACTTCGCTCAAATAAGCGTATATCGCTTATTTGAGCGATATATAAGTAAAAAAAAAGGATATATAAGGAAAAAAGGGAATGGCCGTGCGACTCACTAGCTCATTTCGCGCACTAGAACCTATGACGTAATATACCCAGCTGTGCGATTGACTGAGGCCGGCAAAAGCAAACGCAAGTTAGGCAGGGATTGTAATCGTGCAGAACGAGCTATTTTCGCTTGAATGCAGTGCCTATTCATTTTATAGCCGTAAGAATGGTGGGGTAAGCAATGAAAGTTGCGAAAGTAAACATAAAAGAACCAGTGCGTACTGTTGTGGGTACTGCGCGCACTGTGCTTGTTATTGCTGTCCAACAGTCCGGCGCTTTGGGGTTGTCTCACACGACACTGGCCGATTGGCGTAAGCGACATTGTCTTACGTGACCCTGTTTGTCGAGCATACCCCATGCTTCACGAAACGATTATTTTCTGCCGTAACAAAAGCAAGCCCGGTGCAAATACGGTCTAAAACAAAGCAAAGGCAAGCAGCGACCCCGCGCAGTATGGGGGGCCATCTAGGAGGACTGACGGTAAAAAAGGCGTTTCGCAGTACACCACAGAGTAAACAGCACACTAACGTTCGCTTGGAGACCTGTCCTTGTTACGTCATCGCAGACATCACGAAACACACGATTTGGCTGGGGAATGAAAATTTTGATTTAAATATATTAATTTCTCAGTTACTAAAGCATCGTTTGCTGCCGGACAAGCGCCGGTGGCACCATAAAGTACCAAATCTTTCGAATAAAACAAACTTGTATTTTATCTGCGTGGCCCCTTTAAAATGATTTTGTGCGCAGGTTCTTATTCATTTAATTTGTAACCGGAGGCGTATAAGACCCCTCGAATAATCTCCCTGGCTACGCCACTGCGCACAACTAACATTTTCCGTCACCGAAAGTGGGCCTCGTACGGCTCTCGCTGCCAACAGATACATACATGAATCCGCCGCTGGCGCGACGATTCTGGCGGCCGCTGGCTCTAAAATGAGGAATATATTAATTTTTTAGCGAGAATTTTCCTAGATTATTTTTCTATAGGGCCTAACTGTAACCATACCAAGTTTCGAGCGTTAAATCAACTCAGAAGTATGCTAATTTGCAATTTGAAAACCGTAATTTAGTATGTATCTCGCAGACGTTTGGTCCCGACCCCTAGTAGTAACCCGGCCGTCCAATCATTTCGCCCGCACTGCATGAACATGATACATCTCTCGCAGTCATTTTTTCGCGTATTAAGAACAAGAATGAGAAATTTTAATCACATCTTGTATCTTACGATACCCGATACCTTAACCTAACTCGCCAATAATGTCGACTAGGCTGCGTTTTCTTTTTTTTTTAAAGCGATTACCTCAAGTGGAATTCGCGTGTAATATGGAAATCTGATGCTCGGTTTCTTTTTGTTTCTTTTTGCCTTCACAAGCGGGTGCGCCGCTCATTCGATATAACTACAGCGGCGAAACTTTGCTTTGTGTACTTTGTATGGCTGCTCAATAGAAAAAGAAATGTTCATAGTTCTAGCGAACCCTATATTCCACCTTAACGTTTGGAATTCCTCGCTGTGCTGCTGATAGCCCAACGAAAATTCAGTGGCTAAGGGGCGCTATATTTTCACCGATTCAAAATTGTTGCATGCTTCGTTTTGTCGGGAAGCAAAGTCATCCATCGTCACACCATCTGCATTTTGAAACGCAATATACCCGCTTTCACTGGCACAAGATAGCACCGCAGAAAGCAATATTGATTTAGAGTCCTTTCACTGCTGTGAAGACGGGAAACCAGCGAGGCTGTATTGGTGGATAACTCTACTGAGTTACCTGAGTATCTACTATTGAGTATTATCTACTGAGTTACATACTGAGCATGTAATGTTATCCGTAATGTTAGAGTCATCGTAGGGGCTAATTCTAAGACTATTTATTTCCTAGTAGTTTTGAGAAAAACAAGACTTACAGCCGTTTCCCGTACTCCCTCCGTAGATGGCCATGCGTTGGCAGCAGACGGGAATTCTGCAGCGTTTGCAATTTAACTATGAACTGTAATTGTGACAAGTAAATGAAACTCGGCGCATTGGTAGAGTCGTCTTATAGCGGCCAATTGGTATATAATTGTTCTGGGGGAAATCTCGATAAAACAAGAGTTAGAGCCGTCTTCTGGAAACAATACTCAATCCGTAGATGGCCATGTGTTGACGCTTCTAACTCCACTGTGAACTAACTAATCACGACAATAAAAAAATTTAAAGCCCCATTCCTCTTACGAGAAAGATGGTTATAACTCGACGCCTTCTCTGCGCGAAAGTAAATAAGCGGGGGTTTGCTATTGATTTTATTTCGACTTTATTTAGTCACTTGAAGTTCAACTTTATTTATTCACTTGTTCATTTATTTGGAAGTGCCTTGCAACGTGAGTCAAAGTCAGAGTCCAAAATCCAAACTGCTTCGAATATGTGGGAATGACGCAGTCGGGTAGACGTCGGCTTCATAATGCGAAGGACCCAGGTTTGATTCCGATCGCGGGAAGCGTTTTTTTTTTCTTTTGAGGCGCTTGATGTGCCTTTGTGGAAACCCATCATCATCATGTGCCCTCTCATTGGACAAAGTTGGCTCTCCTGCAGGGAGTTTTCTCGTAAGGTCGCCAGAAGTGAGGCAAAGAAGCTTCACTTTATTAAAAGTTGGAGTAACGCTTGGTACGAATCAGCCCACCGCAGTGCTTTGTGCAACAATCCTCGGCTGTGTGGCGAAGCCTCCAACACGTGCGCCTTTCAAGTAGGCCCCCCCCCTGTCGGTGACTCACGCTTGCAGCCGACGGATCCAAACGCGTCGCTACATGTCTGGGTCGTTGGCGCCTCGCTATCGGCGTGATTCAAACTTCGGTGGGAGCTGACGCAACACGCAGCGACTTGTCCGAAGGACGCGGAAGCTGTTGCGGAGACCTCCTCTCTCCCCTCTATCGGACTCAGCGTGCGCTGTTACTACCGACCGCTCACGAACTCTGGAAAGAGTGCTGTGTGTGTCTGTGCCGTTCGTGTCGTGTGCGCAATCTAGAGGGAACGCTTGTTTGACCATTAGCACTTTGGGTATAAATAAGACCACCCAAGCGCTGTAGTTCATTCCTGTTTGAGCAGTGAATCAATGCTGTCACTCTGCTCGAGTCCTGTGCTGTAACCTCGCCCGTCGGGGCATTGTTCTTTGACTTCGGCTCATCTCTCGCTATGAAGTAAACAAGTTACGTTTTGCCTACGGCTTCTGAACTTCTTCACGGCTGCAACATTGGCTGGCCGCTCGCTTCAAACCACGCTACCACACGTATGTCGGAGGCGACGGAGCTCGGCTCGGGTCGGCCTTCCCGTATTCAGCAACGGGTTGTCAGCGGTGGGATGACAACGTCGCAACATGCTATAGTCGCTTTAGTGGCCCATTGTCACGTTCTTCTTTTTTTTTTTTTTGAGGGGGGGGGTGGAGGAGGAGGGAGGTGGGCGTTGATAAGCAAGAGTTGCAGCCGTTTCCTGCCAAGCATTTGAGATAAAGGTGGCTTTGCCGCGACGCGTTCTTCCTCGCGCGGTTTTTACCCAGGGAGCTAGGACAAAAAAAAATGGCGCAGCTTGCACTAGTGGTGCAAGGCGGGAGAAAGCAGAGCTGGCGGCCTCTCTCTCATTCGTCGAATATCCGGCTGCTGCACCTCACATTTATTTCCGAACTTGCCACTGAAAGTTCTCCATGAGTGGCAGGCCCGGATCGCTTCGTTCGCAGGCTTTCACATCTCTCCCAAAGTGGACCACGTTAGCACGCGCTAGATCCCGCGGTCAAGTCCAAAGCCAACGCCCGCGCTACGAACCCAAAGGAATGAAACCATCGAGATCCACCAATGGCCACGCATCGTTAAGCAACTTCTGAAATAGCAATACGAGTCGGTTTTGCCACCTAATTTGGTGGAGCAGTAAACGAGGGATTCAAAGGAAGTGATCGGCATCCGCATCATCATAATCACCGTCGTCGTCGTCGTAGTCGCCGTCGTTTTCAAATGTAATTTTCGCATCCATTTAGAGTGGCAAGCTGGGTGCCCTTGATGAGCTAACCTCGGCAGTGTCATTAAAGGTCGTTGTCGTGTTTGTTTATCTGGGCCATGGTGAGTATATAAGTCCAGTGGTGACGAAAAATTATGTGGGGACGATACATTTCAGCTACGTACCATGGCTCTGCGCAAAACACACAACATGGAAACTTATTCAAAAAAACTTTCCACGCATTCGTGGGTACTTTACATTCGAGAATGCTTTATTCATTCAAAATACTTCCAGCAGTGGCATGTCGGTGAACAGCGAAGGGAGGGGGACGAAAGAAAGCACGGGTGGTGCAAGCGCCGACTATCAACCTGCACATTTTACTGCCACCTGTAATATGTGAAGAAATGACATATGTCGTCATAACTCGATAAACGCAACATCATTGGGAAAAAAGAAAAGAAGAAAGTAAAAGGAAAGAATAAAATCCTGTTCACGAGGATTAGCCGCTTAAAACGAACGGAGAAGCTGCGTCAGTGGCCTCGTTTACAGTGTCGTGACAGAAGCGCATCGCGGCGAAATAACGGGTCCAAGCTTGCGGACTCTGTGACATCACTGCGAGTTCCGAACGCAGTGTGCCGTTTACACGACGTCGACGCGACAAAAACTGGGTTTGCTGCGCTTGTGTCGCAGCCATGTACACGCGGCCCATGACTGTGCTAAATGCCTTAGAACTGACTATAAGCGTAAAACAGTGCGCTTCCTGGATATGAACTTGACCTTTTCCGGTTGCCATTTATGCTGGACGTGTGCGCCCAGGAGCTAAAAAGGTCTCCTGCCATTTTTGTCCGCCCACACGAACTCGTCAAGCGAGGCATATCCCAAGCAACCTAGAAAAATTCCGTCCTCGGATCGTGTCTCACCACACGATGTCTCCGGGTCTCCGGGAACGAGCTGATCGGCTCCTCAACGCAGGATACCCGCGTGTTGCTTAATTCTTCCTACCGCAAAGAGTGCTTTAGAATCCGCGAAATCGAAGGCCGCATCGACGGTGCAAGAGGCAAAGAAGAGTGCCTGCATCAACGTAGGCTGGTTGCCTACGTTCACAAGGCGTCTTGCAAACAGAACAGTGGACGGAGGTCGGGCGCATGAACAGTGTTTTCTGCACCGAATAAAAACGAGGCTTGCGTAAGGCCTCATTTACGCAGTCGTCACCATCGCCGTCACGGCACCGTCATGGGTGACGGTTTTTCGGGCGGTTTCTCCTCGAAAACGGAGCGCCGGTGGGGTCGTCCATTACGGAAGACGGTGACGTGACGGTGACGGGTAGGGGAGAAAAACGGCTTGGTGAACGATATCAAAAGCGGCAGTGCTGCGAAACCGCCATGGGCGGCGTGGGGAAAGGAACACCCAACTCGCTTTGTGGCCAGCCAAGACAACGTGGTGGATTAAATCCTCCTCTCATTCAGTGCCGTCTATGTCGCGCAGTCAGGCAGGTGACCTGGGAACACTCTTATACTGTACGAGTCGGCACCAGCCGTCGCCTTCTATTTCACTTAAAGACCTGCGGATGTACAGGGCCTTCCACTCTTGGTGCGAACACGGCGCAGCGTGGCCGCGCTCCGGGGAGTGCCAGCGCACAAGCCGCGGCCGCGCATCGAAGCTAAGCAACGCATAGTGCGGTAGCGTTGCTTTGCTGTGAAGCACGCCTAACTCTCGGCATGCTTGTAGCGTCTTAGCGCGCCGCGACCGCGTTGCGGGAAGGCGCACTTTCCTCACAGCGTCGCGTTGTGTAGTTTCTGCGCACGACAACTGAGCGCTTCCTCTTTTCCGTTCCACGGCACCACTTAAATGCATGTGTTGTTGAAGGCAGCACCTTCTTGGGGGTGGGCGACCAGGGCGGTCGCCCAAGGCTCTGGCGAAAAGGGGGCGGTGACCTGCACTGAACGCCCCCCTCTCCCCCCTGTTCTTTCCATCCGGCTCTGTCTTCCGTCCATCAAAAGAACAGACTTCGGCGGTGCACCTTGAAGTAAGGGAGAAAACGCCTATGTCCAAATAATCCCAAATTTTCAAGCCTATAACGAGAAACATGAACCCACATGTTCACACCCCAAACAAGGGTGCGAAGGTGTAATTGGCCTTCCGAATAACCGCCTGAGGAGACTTTGGGAGACAGCATTAACAAAACTGAATCAAGTGTAACTGTTTGCCTCCGACACTTATGCTGGAAGAAAATGCTGAAACAAGAACAAAACTTACGCTGAAAGGGCGCCTAATCGCGAAGTTATCGGCCCGAAACGTAAGAGCCAGGAAAAAGTGACGCTTAAAATTAAATTGATCTTATTTTTTAGTAACTATAGATTTTTTGCTACTATTGCTATGTGTGCATGGATATGGAAAAAAATTAGAACAACTGGCTACTTCGGAAAGACAGGTTGCATTTCCGGGGTCTGACATTGTATTAAAGCCCGGGTTGGTTTTATTTTACGAGAGAAAAAGAGAATAAGTATTTATTTATCGAGCAGAGGCTGATATTACGGGCTTCGCCTCGAGGAAGGCATCCCTGGAATTTCTAAACTTCGATTGAAATCTCCTCCCTCCCGTGTTGCAAACAAACTGATGAAAAACTTGATGCGGCAGCTCCTGGCTACAGCTGTCTTACCTTATGCACATTTCTAAGCAGGGCTGTTTGTTAAAGAAAAGAAAGACATAAATTCTTAAATTATTGGCGTGTGTTGAAATTTTTAAAGAGAAACAAAAAAAAGTGAAGTACAAGTACAAGTTCCTTTAAAGTACAAGAAAAAGCCTAATTCTCGTATTGGGCTAACTAAACTGATCTATCCTTACAAACCTCGCGCAGTCGACAACATTACTTGAGGAGGTTGTGCTCATATTGACAGCAATCATTTGGCCCCGCTAGACGTTTGCCCTCGTGTGTGAAGAATAGTGGTGCGGAAACCCCACAGCGCAACCGAGACACTTTTATACAGCAACGAATATATTCATCATTATAAAAATGATATATGTGAATTTTCAATGCAAAAGCCAAAAAAAGCAAAAAAAAAAAAAAAAAAAGGCTAAAGCCACTCCACTGTCAATAAGTTTCACGCTTAAACTTTGTCCTGTCAATATGTTACCGAGGTGCCTACCTCGAGCTAGCACACCTATTGTTTTAGTTACTTAGTACTAAGACCACCACTTCCACATTTCGACGATGTTTCCTTGTCTGTCTGGTCCTCTGCGCCGCACGCTATCCAATGAGGAGACACATGTTCGTGCTACTGCAGAAAATCCATAATTTTAAGGGCGCATTCTAAGAAAAAAGGACGCATTGTCGGCATAGCTCGGCAAAACTGGATGCCACTCACTCACACTCACTCAAAAAATATATTTATCTTAACGCACTCCCTCTCACTCGCACTCGCCACTCCGCCCTCACCACGCGCACTCACTCGCACTCACGCTCGCCACTCCGCCCTTACTACTCCCACTCACTCGCGCTCACGCTCGCCACTCATCCCCACTACTCGCACTCACTCGTGCTCACGCTCTCCACTCGTCCCCACCACTCGCACTCACTCACGTTCACGCTCACCACTCCATTCTCACAACTCGCACTCACTCGCGCTCACGCTCACCCCACCACCCTCACTACTCGCACTCACTTCCGCTCACGCTCACCACTCCGCTCTCACAACTAGCACTCACTCCCGCTCACGCTCGCCACTCGTCCTCACCACCTGCACTCACTCGCGCTCACGTTCACCACTCGTCGTCACAACCCGCACTCACTCACGCTCACGCTCACCACTCATCCCCACCACTCACACTCACTCGAGCTCACGCTCACCACTTATCGTCACCACTCGCACTCACTCGCGCTCACGCTCACCACTCGCATTCGCCGCTTACACTCCCTCGCACTCGCACTCACCACTTGCAATGGCCACTCACACTCACTCGCAATCACCACTCCCTTCCTCCACTCACACGCACTCCCCACTCCCATCACCCACTCACGCTCACTCACAACCACCGCTAATTCACATTCCAACTGACTGTTTTTGTACAGCACGGGAGTTTAAACTTCGCCTTTACTGTAACCCACATGAATCGTTCCATTTTTTGGAGGCTTTCAATGCGGCCCTATTGACACCGACACACTATGTTACGTGAAGCCACAAAAAAAAAAAGGGATTTTTTAAGAGATAAGCTTCACATTGGCTATGAAGCATGCCCCAAACGAATCATTAACTCCTACCAACTTGATCCAACTGAAAAAAAAAGCCTGTATTACGAGAATTAAAGCGCGAAGCTTACGGCCAGCGGCCCGCCGCTTTATAAGCGGCTTTATATTGACGCAGCAGCCCGCCTGCATGCGGGTCGGATAACCAGGAATTGACTAAGAGTGTAAAACATACGCTTTCGCGAGGGCATTTAGGGACACTGTAAATAAATAAATAAGTAAATAAACGTGGTGAGTTTTGAGGGCAATAACTTTGCTGCGTTCCGGATTACTTTTCGTGTGTATATCTATGTGTCTGTGCTCATGTTTTGTATACGTTTTTACCTCTTTTCTCTGAAATGCCCTCCGTTCAATGAAACTGTGTAGCCGTCAGAAATAAAGATATGAAATACATTCAAAGAGGGTAAGACAGCCTTCATTTATCTAGCCTGTTTAGCAGCTCATATGGGTTGTGTAGATATTTGGTAAACAAAAGATGCGTCACGTCCTATCTGTCACGTCTTATCTCGCGTGGTCATCAATAGGCCGTGATTTTATTTCTCGGTACTTTGATTGTGTCGACGTTAAAGTAGGTTGTGATTTTTACAAGTACTAATGCGTCGATTTTGTTATGAGCGGCATTCGTCGTTTTCGCTGTCGGCAGTACAAATATTTTCGGGCATGAAATACTTACTGATTTGAGCTAAAATTTACCTTTCTCAGGAATGGGGTCTCAATTTTTCCTATGTATTCGGTTATTATAAGCACGTCTTGATATGTCACTTTCAAAGCGGTAATCGTCGCTGGACTCTTTTACGAAATGAATAAATTCTCGCAAATTTGCCAGAAGAATTTCATGATAACTTTTTATTATTGTCTATGCTATTTCGCTCAGATTCTACAAAAGAAAAGAAGCACTGAAAATTTTGGCAGTGGTGGCAAGCATAAAAGAAATAGTCCAGTTCGGAAGAAAATCTTAGAAAAGCTGTTGCCACCTGTCAAAGTACTGGCTAGCGCGCGCAAATATTCCTATCTCGAAGTGCGCTATCCGAGCCACTAAAATTGCGCAGTCAATTTGCTCTGGACAACCCTCCAAACAGTTTATTTCAAGAGTAATCCCAGGTGAAAAGGGCGCAGTGCGAGAGTGTCCAGCAAAACACCGCCGCCAAAAGATTGAAAACGGCAAGCAAGGCGGAGGAACGCTACTGGAGCGCTTGGCCTTGAGCGCTTGGCGAAGACAAGGCGAGGGAGGGAGGCGGCGCCGCGTGGTCGCGCCAAATGGGCGCCGCCTGACTTTAGCGCGGGTGTACTCATGGAGACGAGTTGCCTGGCGCCCGCCTCCCTCCCCGTCCCCCTTTCTAAACGGCGCCAACCTGCCACAGAGCAAAACCGCAGCTTGATCCTAAACTACACCGTCATGCGCCCGCACCGGGCACCGAAACAAGTTCACGTCGAAAATTTATACGAAATAACGGAGAGAATAAGTCATCGGACACACACACGCACGCACACAAGCACGAACACCCACGCAACACACAAACGCATACACGCGCACAAACGCACATGCACGCACACACACATCAACGCACTTGAACACGCGCACGCACGCACACACATACGCACTCGCGCGCACGCACGCACGCAGACGCACTCACGCACGCACTCATTCACTCACTCACGCACTCACAAATTACGCTATCCGACTGCCGAGAACGCGTACTATTCGCCACACCCCACAGTGGTCACAGTACCCCTCCGCTAGTCTGCACGCCATCGGCACGCGGACGACGATCTACATACGGGGCACAAAGTATGAGGAACATTAGACTGCGAAGCCCTTTTCAGCGAATCAGCGCAGCAAGCATGACGGGGACTGCAGTGTTTGGGCTGACCACAACGCTTAATACGAAAATAAAGCAGCAGAAGCGATTTCGCCTTCACAGCTAGCTGGCTGGCGACCGTGATTGGACAGAACGATAAAAGCAAAATGCGGGAGCCCAGGTCCCAATTTCAACTTGGGCGGGCAAATTAACAAGCCTATCGGTAAATGACGGTCGATAACAACAGAGCAGCGCGAACAGCGAGTATCTTACCTTTCGCGATCTGAAGATATGAAATATATATTTCACAAAATGCACGCAACAGTAACGATTCGAACTCCGCGATTCGGTAAGGCGAATGAGGAGTCAGACATAACGTACGATTCTTGTGAATCTGCACGAACGGATGCACAAACTTCAGAGGGAGACAGGGAACTCAACGAAGGGATGCAGTCGGCGAGTCATCATGACAAATACTATGTGAGGTGATGCAAAGCGAGCTTACTTCGTTTGCTTGCGACAGGTACGCACATCGGCGTATATGAGTCAATGCAACATTCACGCAACATTACGAAACGTAAACTTTTTGGTGAAGTTTGCAATAAAACAGCAGCGGTGAAGTTTTCAGGTGTGTCAAACACCCGGACAGCAGCAAATCACATGCCTCAAGGCACGCACCGTAACTGTCGTAGAAGGATGTGTGACGCCAAGTCCGCGTGGACGCGAGCATCATAACAAAGCGCCGCCGTAAGAAGTAATGGCAAACAGTGATACGTTTAATACGCCAAGGCCTCCAAAATGAGCTACTGCTTCGACAACACGCAACTCGCCCATCCGAACCATTTCGCCATCCTGATACGCGAATCCGTGAAAATCTGCGATACCTTTTCAAACGAATACGGACACTCACAATTTGCGCTTTAGAACAGCCGGCCTATTGACAGCTGCAGCAAGCCGGCCAATTATAGACACCAAGTACTACGGCACTAGACCACGGTGCTTCCTAATGCCTCCATCGCAGCGCTTAGCGGTAGTGAAGTGCAATCACTTTGTTGCGACGACGTTAATTCCAACACAAAACGCTGCGAGCCAGAAACATCATTCGTCGAGAGTGCGCGCAACAGCCCCAATGAGCCATGACAGTAAGAGTATCAGTGCATTATGGCGTCAGGCGTCCATCCAAATCGTATTCCTAAATCAACAGGTCACTGGAGAGTTGATTCCACGGTGCCTTAATTATAAAGGGGAGTAGCCACATATTCCCGAAGCTAAAGGCAGTCGTTCCATTAACTAGTGGCTGTGCGTTCGAGTGGATATCGCCAGCAGCAATTACCACAGCAAGCGGCTCCTGCGACGAATGCCAACAGCGAGTGATGCTCACCGCGGTTAGCCCCGCACATCGCGCAAGAAGCGCGCGTTCACTCGCCACTCATGAGTGGTGAGCGGGGCTCGCCGCGAGTGGAACTCGCACTCGCGAGTGGTGAGTGGGGTTCACCGCGAGTGGAACTCGCACTCACGAGTGGCGAGTGGAGCTCACCGCGAGTGCAACTCGCACTCGCGAGTGGTGAGTAGGGCTCACCGCGAGTGGAACTCGCACTCGCGAATGGTGAGTGGGGCTCACCGCGAGTGGATTTCGCACTCGCGAGTGCTGAGCGGGGCCCACCGCGAGAGGAACTCGCACTCACGAATGGTGAGTTCCACTCGGCCGCGAGTGGCCCTCGCACTCGCGAGTGCTGAGTGTGGCTCGCCGCGAGTGAAACTCGCACTCGCGAGTGGTGAACGGGGCTCACCGTGAGTGGCGCTAGCACTCACTCGCACTCGCACTCGCACTCACCAGGTCAAAACGACGGTAAGGCTCACTCACCACTCACTCGTGAGTGGTGAGTGGGGGGGGGGGGGGGGGGGTGTGAGTGCACTCATGAGTGAGTTTGCCGACATATGTTTGTCGGGCACTTGAGATCTTATTCCTGCTCCTGCTATTTGATAGTAGCTATGGCACAACTCGCTTCGATTTAATGACCGCCGTATCCGTTCCTCCAACACGGGTGGGTTGCTTAAGTTAAGATCAGACAGTCAACAGAAGGTTCAAAATCAGACGGACAAACTCAGACAATCCCTCAGTCAATATCGGGACCTCGCTAGTGCGCTCAAGCTTCTTGATGAGTAACTGCAGTTGTCTGGCAGATTGGTTAATACAACTAACCTTTGTTTTTTTTTACTGGCAAGCCTCCTTTTGTTTGTGCATTTTCAGCAGCACGGTCTGCTTGAAATGTACATGGTCTGTGACCTGGTCTGACCTTTAGGCGGCGTCATGCATGACTACCTAATTCTGGCTGGGGCATTGATTCGCAGCCCCCGTTGCAGGCTTCAGCCACCGAAACACACAGCTCGCGGGAATGAACTGTCAAATACACTTTTGTTCTACGATTAGACATCCTCCTAAAAAAAACAAAATGAGTCAGAAAAAGAAAAAGAAGCAATCGCAAAAAGGTAATTATAAGAAAATCTACCATCCCTTCCCAAAGAAAGTTGAGAGAAGCGCTAAAGCGACGCTTTTTTGCGCACTAAGTAAACGCATTTACGAACAATCTAAATGCATACCGATACGTGATTCATGAGATTTATACTATTGTACTCCTTCATGATCGCTACATGTGCTGTCTTATCCAGAACCGTTCCTTTTCTCACGATTTTCAACTTACCGTTTTAACACAACAGAAGCCACGTTTCATGCATGTAGAGTCTCCTAAGCGGGTAATTGTCGTGAAACTTGTTTCGGTATACTTTTGACAACACAAGAGTTACAGCCGTTTTCTGTGATCATGCTTCCTTCGTAGATGGCCATGCTTCACTCCAGAATACGCAATGCAGAACAGGCCAGCTTACAGAAACCAAACTTATACCAATACCTTGAAAGTCGGCTTCACCTCTAGACACAAATGCATTGCTGGGAAGACATTTTTCCAGGTCCAGTTGACTGTTTTTTCTTAATGTTTTTTATGCGAACTTATCGGTTGGCCAACCAGTCTATGGGAGAATGCATTAGATTTTTGACAGGACGCCATCGGTCCCACTATACAGCGAAGTTTTCGCTTTTAAAAAAGTTCAGTGTCCTTCTGCTCTGTGAAGAAGGATGCCCAGCGAAGCTGCGGTGCTGAGCCGCAACGTGAGCGACAATATGCTTTTATCATGGCGTACTCCAAGGCGTGCACAAAAGGATACACGTTTGTTCTAAATTTGCGATTGAGTACACTTCCTAGTTAATTACCTAAATGAAACTTGGAGAGACCAGAAATTTCTTTCTGCGGGCAAGCATGAACTGTCCGCTTCCCACCCGTAAAAGCCCATGTATTAACAGCCGACGGGAATTCCTTAATATTGACAACTTTACTGTGAAGTATGTAATTTTGAAACGCAAATGAAATTTTGCGTAATGGTATGGCCGTCTTAGCGGCTACTTGTCCTATAATTGAGTTTGGGATAGTTTCAATGAAACAGGAGTTATAGCCATTTCTGTAATCATGCTCTCTCCGTAGACGGACGTGCTTCGCTGTACAACGCACAATGTGGAATAGCCAGGTTACAATTAAAGGCCAATTAAAGTCGTCCAAATTTGTTGCTGAGAAGGCATCTCTTCAGGGGCAACATAAGCAGTGTTATATCAAAATATGAAGGCCCTCGGGCGTTTTTATTATTTCTATGATCGTTTCCGTACGCTGCAGGTGTGGCGCACAGTTTTACAATTCCAGGATTTCAGTAGGCCCCGTAAAACGGCGCTACGCTCGCTTAGTATTCTTGTCTACATGTCGTTCTGTAATCGGAGACGGCCTACTGGATCCTAGACACAGACAGATTCACTGTAAAAATGAGTTTGATGGGTGGGAAGGGAGACGGGGGGGGGGGGGGGGGGGGGGCTTGGCAGCAGTTCGCACAGGGCGCCGAATGAGGTAAGGCCGACCCTGTGCACAGACACCCATGTGCTGCGCAATGCCAGTTAAATCCCGGTGGCTGAATAAATAAATCCTGAATAAAATAAAAATAAATCCCGGTGGCTGAAATTACACGGAGCGCTCCTATACAGCATCTCTCATTAAACCAAACCAAGCCAGTCGTGAAATGTTTGCAACAATACATGCAACTGGGACCGCGGAACTGAAAAGAAAAAGCGCTCAGTTATCGTACGCAGAAACTCCACAACCTGCCGCCGTGAGGAAATTGAGCTTTCCCGCAAGGCGGTCCGGCGCGCTAAGACGCCTACAAGCATGAAGGAGTTAGGCGTGCTTCACAGCAAAGCAAGCACTGCGCGCTTCCGCACTACCAGACGACACGAAGCCCCGCCTGCGCCGCTTAGCTTCGATGCGCGGCCGCGGCTTGTGCGGTGGCACTCCTCGGAGCGCGGCCACGCTGCGCCGTGTTCGTACCAACAGTGGACGGCCTTGTACATTACTTTGCGGGATCATAAAAGTACTCAAGCGCTGCTTTGAATCGTGTACGCGTGAGATAGGAACATGGTATTAGGGAAAAATAGCAAGACAACAACAAATCCAGTAAAAAAAGTCAGTATGCATTGGGCATGCTGTATTTCACCCCCCGAATGTTTGCATTATTTTAGTCTTTCTTGAGGGCATTGTAAATAGCTCAGCCTTCGGGAGCCTTGTTCACACACAGTGTGAACAAGGCTCCCGTTCGGGGTGCCGAAACGTCATTGTTTTAGTTGTTTTATTTTCTCTGGTGGTCGGCGTATTCTTTATTATGTACTTCAGCTCAGCCTTGTTGAAGATTATGTGGTTTAACGCACCGAAGCTGCACCTGGGCTATGAGGCGCGCCGCTGCGGATTAATTTTTACCACCTGGGGATATTTAATGACCGCTGAATCCCGAAAGCCTAGTTTTTCAAATTAAAAAGAATATTTTAAAGCGAAGCTGTCTACATCTCACTGATCGCGCATGTCGCTTCGAGAACACACTGCAGGAAAGACAACTTTCTCTGACGATGATGATGGTCGTAAGCGACGTGGAAGAAAAAAAAAAACGCTTCCCGTGGTCCGAATCTAACCTCGCTTCCTCGCGTTGTGAAGCCAGCGCCTACCCGATTGTGCCATCTCTCGACACCAACGAAGCAGTTTAGATTTAGAGAGGGGAGCATGGACATGCAAAATTACGCAGAAAAATTATGCACCCTTCCGTCTAACGATGACGATGCTTGAACTCCGAGCTTTCTTCGGGGGTAATGAAATGGCGAATGGTCAGACTTTCTGGGAGAAGCGCGCGCGCATGCACGCACACACACACACACACACACACACACACACACACACACACACACACACACACACACACACACACACACACACACACACACACACACACACACACACACACACACACACACACACACACACACACACACACACACACACACACACACACACACACACACACACACACACACACACACACACACACACACACACACAGACAGACAGACAGACAGGTGACAGACGCGTATTACAGGTGTTCTTGCAAGGCTGCGTTTCTATCTCCCAACAAGTGTTAAGCTAATAATTTATAATTCCCTTTTTGTATCCAAATTAAATTACTGCCAGCTGGTCTGGGGAAACACAACAATGTCAAACTTAACAAAACTTCATATCTTACAAAAGAAAGCTGTGAGAGCTATTTCAAACTTGCCGCATGATGCTCACACTGCACCCATTTTTAAATAACTTTGTATCCGCGCTGTTCCACAATTTTATAATGACACGCTCGTCAAGCGTTACTACGCAGGAATGAAGCGAAACAACATTATCATCGATCAATTATCAACTATGAAACGAAACTGTCCTGTTCGTCATACTCGCCATGCTGACACATGGGTGATTCCCCTTACACGCACAAATTATGGTCGCCAGTTGCTCTCCTTTACATTGCCGTCATTACTTAACTCGCTTTGTACGTAGATATTCCTTTGTGTGAAACTGTTATTATAGAGTATTTCTAATTTTTGTGTCTGAAATGTGTCTTCGCGCATGTGCTGATCAAGAATGTTTGCTGTATAAAATTTCAACTGTGTGTATTAGTTTGTTACCGTTTCACACGCACGATTAGTTTTTTTTGTACATTACTACGAAAGGGGCGCAGACCCCGTCAAGCCTTCTTTCTCTGGCTTTTTGTCTGTGCCCCTGGTATCTGTGTTGTTGTTGTTGTTGTTGATACCAAAATAAAGGTGACTTGACTTGACTTGACTTGACACACACAGACACACACACACACACACATGCGCGCGCGCGCACGCACACGCGCGCACGCACACACACACACACAAACGCACACACACAAACGCACACACACGCCCGCACACGCCCGCACACACGCACACGCGCCCACACACACGCGCGCGCACACACGCACGCGCACCCGCACACCGACGCACCCGCACACACACGCACCCACACACACGCACACACGCGCGTGCGCACGCACAGACACGCACACACGCGCACACAGACGCGCGCACACACGAAACGCACACACACACACGCATGCATATACACACATGCGTACACACACACACGCACACACACACGCACACGCACACACGCACGCGCACACACGCGCGTGCGCGCGCACAGACACGCACACACGCGCACACGCACACCCACACACGCACACACACGCACACGCGCATACACACGCACACGGACACTCACAGGCACACACCCACGCACACACACATGCGCGCACACAAACACACACGTACACACACGCGCACGCGAGCATGCGCACACACGCATACGCACACACGCACGCACGCACGCGCAAATACGCACACGCACACAAACACACAGACATGCACTCACGCGCGCGCACGCACACACACAAACACCCACACAAACACACACACAGACGCACGCACGCACACACACAAGCACGCGCACACACAAACACACGCACGCACGCACATACGCTCGCACGCACGCACGCACCCACACACACACGCGTACACACACGCACGCGCTTGCACGCACACACACAGACACGCATGCATGCACACGCGCACGCGCACATACACACCCGCACGCACAGACACAAACACACATACACGCACGCACGCGCACTCACACACGCACGCGCCCTCACACAAACACACGCACGCACGTGCGCGCACACACACACGCACACAAATACGCGCGCACGCGCGCACACACGCACACACGCACGCACACGCGCACGCACACGCACACGCACACACACACAAACACCCACACAAACACACACACAAAGACGCACGCACGCACACACACAAGCACGCGCACACACAAACACACGCACGCACGCACATACGCTCGCACGCACGCACGCACCCACACACACACGCGTACACACACGCACGCGCTTGCACGCACACACACAGACACGCATGCATGCACACGCGCACGCGCACGCGCACACGCACATACACACCCGCACGCACAGACACAAACACACATACACGCACGCACGCGCACTCACACACGCACGCGCCCTCACACAAACACACGTACGCACGTGCGCGCACACACACACACGCACACAAATACGCGCGCACGCGCGCACACACGCACACACGCACGCACACGCGCACGCACACGCACACGCACACACACACACAAACACACACGCACGCATGCACGGACACACGCACACGCGCGCACGCACACACACACACTCACACGCACACACGCACACAGACACGCACGCACGCACACGTGCACATACGCACGCGCGCGCACACACACAAACACACATGCACGCACGCGCACACAGGCACGCTAACACGCACGCGCGCGCACATACACGCACGCACCCACACGGACACGCATACACACACACACACACACAAGCGCACGCAGGCACGCTAACACGCACGCGCGCACATACACGCACGCACCCACACGCACACGCATACACACACACACACACAAGCGCACGCGCTCCGCGCAGACACGCACACACACACGCACCCGCACGCGCACGGATACGCACATGCACACGCACACACACACGCACACGCACATGCGCCCACACACGCGCGTGCACACATACACGCACACACACGCACACCCACACGCACACACGCGCACACACACGCACACGTACACACACACGAATTCACGCGCACAGACGCACACGCGCACGCACACACGTACACGCGCACACACACGCACACGTACACACACATAAATTCACGCGCACAGACGCACACGCACACGCACACAAACAACACACACACAAACACACACACACAGACGCACGCACACACACACAGACACGCACGCAGGCACACGCGCACGCACAGGTGCCCAGACGCACACGCACACGCACACATATACATACTCACGCATGCACACACATGCATGCACGCACACAATCGACAAGCTAAAGCCACTCTTAATAGGGTGGCCTGGGCAAGAATGAAATTTGGCATTGCATGGTGTCTCAGCGCAGATCTCATTTTATAATCTGAGCATATGTTCGGCCTTCGCAATTCGTGAAATGTTCGTGAACGCACTGATTGGTCATTTAGGGTCCCTGCAGTGTTGTGGACCTATTCAAATGGTTTAAGGATGTACAGTTAAACCTGGATCTAACGAAGTTGACAAAAGTTGGCAAGTTGGCAAGTGTTCGTTACATGCAGGTTTTTAGTTAAGGCTCGCTGGAATGAAGCAGAAACGAAGTCAAAGTGCTAGACAATAGTGAATATGAACTCACCCCTCATAGATTTATTTCACAGCGAAAAACTGCGTTTGTTGCGCCTGCTGGTTTCGCATGAGCTTCGGCACTATACGGGGCTCTAGAGATGCGAGGTTACTTGCACCCACATTAAAAAACGTAACTTAAGTATCACTTTCGCCTTTTGACACTTTTCGACGCCTTAACGTGTTTCAAGAACCAAACGTATGGTGAAAGGGCGATCTTGGTGCTCTTTACCGCCCTCAGTATTGTTGAGAGGGTGCTAGCTGGCATACTGTACCAGGCGGCGACATTGTTCGTTGTCGCCAGCGCAGACGGCATTTAAAATTGTGGCCTTGTTTTAAGAAGGCGCAACCTTTTGTTTTGTGACAGCAGAATTTATCACCAACGAACTGATATCACCGATAGCAGTGGAGACGCACGACTACACGTGGATAGGACGGCGTAGCTCCTCAAAACTTAAATCTCGAACCGAAACAGCACTCACACGTGGAAACGCACGGTAGTTTGCGGTGCGGGCGTAAAAAAAGTTGTGTAGTTACTCTTGCTCCACAGGCAAAACCAGAAGTGGGCGCTACGTTAGCTACGGGATGGCTCTAGCCGCTCCGTTCATCATCATCACCCTCATGACGAATTTTGTTTTTAGGCAATTCCAGACGTTTTCATTCCTGCTGGCTGCTGCTTGTATTCGCTAACTTAGTTCATTTCTAAGGCCTATTTTTGAGTAAAAGGGAAAGAAACAACGACTGATCAGCTTGCCCAGTTCGTTACATCGAGGTTAACCGCCGCAACGTTTCGTTACATAGAGGTCGCAAACACATGGGCTTGAATGTCCAGAGCTCGGAAGTCTGGCACTAACGTGCAGAGGTTGCCACATAAATACAGCGCTGCTGACGCAGAGTTCGAGAGGCTTCAAGCAGTGCGTCGACAAGCAGAAAGACAAGCCCGTCGGACGCAAGCGCCTGAGGACATCCGAGCTTCCAGGCGTGCTCAGAGGGCGGTCCAGAGGCGGACCAAGCTTGCCAAGCGCGAATGGGAGTCCTTCTGCTCGAAGCTGGACCCGAGGAAGCCGCTTTCCAGAATATGGCACTTAGCTGGTTCGAAGCCTGCGGGCCCCATCGAGTCAACTGCACCCCTTTAGCTCCATCGCACCCAGCACAAACCCGACTGACCTACACGTTGCTAACGCCGTCTGTAGGAAAATTACCATGGCGCCGACACCTGTACTACCATAGCTTTCGCCCCAGAGCGGCGATTTCCCAGCGATGTCGTCTCCCATGGACGTGCCATTCTCAATGGCAGAACTGCTGGCTGCACTGGCCTCAATCAAGAAATCCACGTGTCCAGGTCCGGACGACGTCAATTATACAACCCTTTCGCATTTAGGCGAAAAGGGGAAAAGGTGCCTCCTAAACATTTTTAACGGCTCATAAGAGACCGGCCATCTAGAGCCAAAATGGAGAGAGAGAAATAATTATTTATTGGAGAGTTTAGCTCCAACCCAAACAGGAGCTGGCTACTCCAGGCATTGGAGTATACAAAAGGTACAATACTTGCCCTAAAGAACCACAAGGTTAGATTAAGTACATTGAGACAGCAGCGGCTGAAAGATCGCATGCACGCTCAGTAACTACTTGCTCTGTATAGTACACAAGCACACATATATATACACATGATTTCTTACAGCAGCGGAATATAGTAAAAAAAAACTATATACATCTATATACAAACAAAGCAAAATATCCGCGATGCGACACGGATACTTTCGCCAAAATGGGGGCGTGTTTCCAAAATGGAAACGCGCCCGCATTTCGCCAGTTTGAAGCCAGGGAAAATTCCAACTGCCATAGAGTCTTACTGCCCCCATAGCCCTCCTGAGCTGTGTCGGCAAACTGATGCAGAAGATGGGGCTTTATCGCTTACTGGGATCTGACAGTCAGAAATGTATACCCTGCACCGATGTCTGGTTTCCGCAAGGGTCGTTGCAGCATCGATAATGCCAGATAATAAGGGCATCGATTTGATGCCCTTGCAACAGGCATCAAACAAGCTAAGCATAGGCGGAACATCACCATTACCGTGTTTTCCTGGACATCAAATCAGCCTATGACTTTGTAGCGCATGATGCTATTCCCTCGGCTATAAAATCTTCAGGCATCGGAGGCCGCATGTATGCATGGCTATCAGACTATATTTCCGATAGGTATGTATACATGTCAACAAACCGCGGTGACTCAGCACTATACAGAGTGACCCGAGGTGTTCCTCAGGGCGGGATGATAAGCCCCACGCTGTTCAACATCTCCATTAGAGGCCTGGAAAAATGCTTGCCGCAGATGGTCAAAATCTCCCTGTACGTGGACGACACCTGCATATGGAGTTCTTGCCGTAACAGGCGTGTGCTACGGTCGAGACTGCAGCGAGCAATCAACTCCATTGTATCGTTTTTGGCAGCCCAAGGATTGGAAATATCGGCCAGCAATTGTGCTGTGTTGGCTTTTACGAAGCGGGGCCTCACGCACTACGGGCTTACTGTTGGAGGCAATGTCATCCCATACGTTCCCGGCTATAGGTTTCTGGGGGTGACATTCCACAGGTAACTTACCTGGTCACCTCATGTCCACCATCTCGAAGAGAAGCTTACATCAATCGCCCGCATATTCAGTATGCTTTCCAGTAACTCCGGCGGTTACTCTGTTAACTTTCTCCTTCGGCTCTACGAAGCTCTCTGAGTTGGCCTCATACGCTACAACACCGCTGTTTTGGTGCCTCTTTCTAAAGGCACGATAAATGCTCTAGAGTCCATGCAAGCACAGATCTTGAGGACCTGTATTGATGTTCCGAAAGGACCTCTACTGTGGGAACACCGATGGAATGCCGACTCCTGTCACCTTTGGCTCTCGGCACGCAGGAGCTTCTTCGCGTGCGACTGCGGATTGTGGTAAGGCAATGTGACCACCCTTTAGCGCCAAGTTCGGTCACGGAAGTGTGTGACTTCCTGCCGCAGCATTACCAGCCGCCAGCACTTCCTCTCCATCCACCCTGGATGTTCCCGCCCAATAAAACAGTGACCACAGTACCCGGAATTACACGCAAGGAACACATTCCGCCTGCCGCTCTACGGGTTTTTGCCCTTGAATGTATCTACAACATATACACACGTCACACACATCTGTACACTGACGGATCGGTGTCACCCACATCATCCACTGTCGCGGTGTGGATGCCTTCATCACGCACCACCCTCAGTGCCATGCTCATCCACAAAACATCGTCTACGGCTACCGAACTTGCAGCTCTGCGGCTGGCCTTGGCTCACACCATCGAGCAGCCGGCACGCGTGTGGGCCATCTTCACGGACTCGCGGGCTGCACTGCAATGTATGGCGTCTTTCCCCAAAGATCAGCTTGTGCTTGATGTACAAGCTCTGCATCTTCAAGCTCTGCAAGCGCACCATCAAATAGCACTCCAGTGACTCCCTGCCCGTTGCGGGATAAATGAAAATGTTAAGGAAGACGCTGCGGCATCCAACGTGGATAAAAAAAAAATACCGGTAACATTTTCTAGGAAAGATGCTCCAGCACTTGCATCCAGTGTGGCATGGAGCATCCAGCGATCTATTCGGTCTGACGCATCCTGCCATTACGCGTCCCTCTACTCTATCGACCCACATTCTAATTTTAAGGTGCCACCTGGAATATCCAAGCATGATGAAGCAGCACTCCACCGTATGCGGTTGCATGTCTCTTACACGCGATACTTCTGTTACAAGATCCGCCAATCCACTTCGCCTCTGCGCCCACAGTGTGATGAACGTGAAGATCTGCAACACCTCATTTTTTATTTGCCCCATTTAGTACACAAAGAGTGTCTCTCTTTGTGTCTCTGGGCCGGCCGCTCTCCGTAGGAATAGAACCGAGGGACGTAATAGGTCCCTGGAATTCTTCCAGACGTGCCTCTTGTGCTGCAAAAGCCTTATTGGCGTACCTAAATTACACAAGTCTTGATCAGACTTTGTAAATAGTTGGAATCATGCGTTCCTCTTCATCATTATAATCATCATCGTCATCGCACTCATCTGGCGTAGCAAGCAAGGCAGCTTATCTCGGCTGACATCGCCAGTTTCATTAAGGATCGTTCTCTCTCTCTCTCTCTCTCTCTCTCTCTCTCTCTCTCTCTCTCTCTCTCTCTCTCTCGGGGTGGAAATGGGGAATTGAAAAACTGTTAAATCCATTAATTCGTTACATAGAGGTTCGGTACATCCAGGTTTAACTGTACAACCCAAAAAAGAAGATACGCAGCACCTTTTTCGTTTAACACAACCGTTCGCAATTGGCTAGTGGAGGTACCTAAGCAAATCGGATGGGGGGGCTCGTGGGGTAAACTCCCAACATCTTGGTGGCGTGCTGAATAGCGCCTGACATCTTAGATTAGAAGAGCCTGTTCCTGGGAATGTTGGTTGGTTATGGTCAAACGATCCAAAGGCGAAACATAAACTGTGGGTGACCGCAACAGGCAGAGGCACGACAAGCGTTCGTACGGTCTTCTGCCCCAGTTGTGGCAGTTTAGAGTTTGCATTTCGCCTTTGGCTCTTTTATTCGCTCAAAAATATTGCGAATATTTCAGCATAAACAGTAAGACGTGACAAGATACTAGTATGGCAGGACGCCAGCGTAAACGCCATGTTGGGGTACTAAAGCAGTGTGTACCTTTGAGTGGCTCTCTTATACGTTTATTTCGGATAGAAAGAAGCCAGAATGAAAAAAAAAAAACCCGGCAATGACCTGTGTAGTGCCACATGCAAGCCAACAATAAACGATCCAGTGCGGTTAGTCCTGCTCGACTTTGTCTTCAGTTATTTCCCTTCCGCTTTCTGTTCCTGCCAAAATATAACGTCAATCTTCTGCTCATTTTTGCACAGGGACGTCATGTGACTCTTTGTCTTCTCAATCTCCTGTTAATTTTGCTTCAGAGCCATTTCTTAGCACCCCTTCTGGGAGCTGCCGTAAATTTATAAGTGGAAGTATTTTGTCCTCTTTGTCGCCGAATATGATTCACGCCTGGCTTCGAGCAAGAACTTGTCCCCGTGTACGAGCGTACGCCGTCACATCCTGCCGTCGTCACGACCCGTTCCTCATTAAGGTGAAGAGGGGAACGGTGTGCAGGCGGACGCTCCTCATTAGAGAGAGTAGCGGGTTGCCCTGCTTCCCACTTGGGGAAGTGGAACGAGGGAGAGCAATACGACTCCTCGCGAAATACGGGGGCGGATCAGTATGGACAGTGAAGACAGTTCCATGCCGCTGTCGCTCTTGAGGAGCAGTTGCTCTTCTTGGGAGGAGGAGGGGGGGGGGGGGGGGCAGGGCCGCTCTTTTTGTTCCCCTCCCCTTTTCTTTCTTTCTTTCTTTCTTTCTTTCTTTCTTTCTTTCTTTCTTTCTTTCTTTCTTTCTTTCTTTTTTTCTTTTTCTCCCTCTCTATCCATCTCCCAAGAACACTGCAATGAGCGACACCGAATGGGTTTGAATGACGATGGGCTTGAGTGGTGGGTTTCTATGTACCTGGGCTTAACGTGGGTCTTGAATGGACAGGCTTAAATGTACCAGGGTGGTGGGTGGGCAATCTTAAGGCGCATAATGACTGTGGCTTGGCCTTCAAAGTTGGGTTACCCTAAACTGCGTGAGCTGCAAGAGGCAAAAACTTCGCCGCAGTGGTCTTAATTTGGCGCGTGCCCCATTTTCTCCAAAGTAAAGTGCCCTTGTGGTAGCATGCACAGGCTATTCATCTACTATGATGCACGCTAGTGCTGATGCAACGAGTTAGTGAAGGTAACACTGCAAGTCAGCTGCTTTTGTGTGGCCTCTCTATTCACTTAAAAAGTGGAAGCATCCTCAGTTTAAAAAAATTACGCGTCTCTGCAGTGCCAAAATGATCCTGAAAGAATAACTGCTGTGCCTAAGGGTGCAAATTTGACGAAAGTGAAGGCCCAAATAACAAGGGCAATCGGATTAAAAATTTCGTTGGTGCTGTGACATCATGCAGTGCAAAATGTCGAGCTTGAATTGCGTAATGCCACAGTGCAGACTATCATATTTTTAGTTAAATGATGCACTTGGCCTCGCCATTCACCTCCTTTGCTTCCACGATTGTAGTTATTAGTCATACAGGTACGTGGTGGAAAGGCAGACTAACCGGTATTAAACAGTACAATAATAAGGCTCTCCTGCGGCACTGAAAATCCCCGAGCATGGCGCTTTACGGTAGTAAGGTGCCAAAATGCGCTTTCATTGATACAGAGCGTAACGTACATATTGAAGACAGTTGGAAAATATTTCGAAGAGGTTGCCGATCTGTAGCTATTGTTTCAAATGCTGCAGAATCTTTTGAGTATGCCGTTTGCTACCTGTGTAGGTGCCCAATTTTTACATTCACCAGACAAACCCACACAAATTTTAACCAAACAAGAAAGGGTTTCTCACCAATCAATTTATCAACGGGGTGCACAGTGCATTCGAAGATCTTATTATTAGCCCTACAACATTGTTCATTTGAGTAAAACCTTTATTTAGAGAGAGAGAGAGAGAGAATAGTCTTTAATGATACTGGTGAGGTTAGCCTGGCCAAGGCGCCTAGCTTGCTACAGCAGATGTATGAAAAAATGAAATCAATGAACAGATGATGATAATGACTGTGATGAAGATGACGCGCTCATTAAGAGAGTCCTGTTTAAAGAGTCTGATCAAGTCCTGTGCTCCGCAGGAAAGACAATAGAGCTTTTGTCGCCCGAGATGCTCGTTTAGCGTTCGACCAAGGGCCTAGCACGTCACTTAGAGTTAGTCCTCTAGAAAGCGGTCGACCCAAGGACACTAGAAGGGACGTTCTAGCTGCTCTATACCGCGTACACTCACATAATACGTGGTTCAAGTCCTCGCGCACGTCACAAAGAGTGCAGAAGGGGGAAGCGGCCTGTTTCATCTTGGATCGAAAATAATTCGTGTAAGCGACATTTAGCCGCACGCGGTGAAGAACCACTTCGTCATGCTTGGAAAGTCCGTCAGGCATCCTAAAGGTGCCGTGCGGGTCTATGGAGTGAAGCGGCGCGTAATGTTGCGGCGCAACAGCCCACATAGATCGCTGAAATCTCCAGGCAGCCTTGGACGCTAGGGCAGAAGCATCTTTTCTGGAGAACGGTATCGGTATCACTGGCCCGAGCAGATCATGAGCTATCGATGCCGCAGTGTCACTTCAGAGACGTATGTGCTACGGCTCTTACCACCAGAAGGGTCATACTAAAAACCCTACCCGTGAATGTCCCTTTAAAGCCATTATATACTTCCTTTCGTTAGAATGTCTGCCTTATGTATAGCCTAAGAACAGGTGTCGCTGGGCTGCTTCTTTAGCGACAAAAAAAAAAAAAAACTGCTGTTTTCAGCTTCCTTTTCCACCCCTGAATAAAACTGCAGGAGTGTGTTCCCGTTGAATTACTTTCCGTTGAATTTCATTTGCATTTCGTTTGTTTGCCCACTGGGTGGGTAGGACTTGGGCATAAATCTGCGTAAGCAGCGTGGTGGGCGGCGTGGGTACAATGGCTAAAGTGCGCATATAAAAATAATGGCTGTGCAACACAAGCATAAACATAAAAAAGAGTAGCAACTGTGTTCAACCTAAAAAATATATCCATGCAGACCAGAGAGAAAATGCCTTTTTTTGCAAAAGAAACAAAAAAAAAAAAGGAAAAGAAAATTTTGCGAAGCCACATGAGCGGCATTTAATAAACGTTGTGATAAATTCAAGCCAAACGTGCGCGTGTCTTCACTGCTCAACATAAAGGGACGTGTAAAGTGACACATAAATGCGTATCATATTTCAAAATTACTGTGATATGCCCGCGTGATAAACCTTAAGATAAACACCGTGGCCGCCCCTTTTCAGCTTCGCTGGTGGACCGTCTCCACGAGGTATAAGGGCGGAGAACTTTAACAGCGGAGCTGTTGTCGCGGGAAAAAATACCAAGAAAATGCGGAGCGCTCGTGAGCGCGTGCCTCGCGGCGACCGCCGAGCTTTCCCGGCACGTGCAGTGGCTTTAGCAAAAGAAAAAAGAAAGAAAAAACCACGAGGAGTGAGAAAAGGCCGAGCGCTCATGAGCGCGTGCCTCGTAGCCACCGCCGAACCCCAGGTTCGCGCAGCGGCTTCACAAAAACAAAACAAAAAAAAAAACCAGAAAAAAACCTGCCAGCGCTGTTCTCAAGCGCTACTGCGCACGTAATGCTTGGCATGAGGAAGACGATGATATCAATGCATATGACGATGTTTACTAGCACAGAGCAAAGTAACGACGCAACAAGTAAATAAATAATTCAAAAATTTACAATTGCGTAGTGATGTGTTTTCAGTGCTCACGTATAAAGAAATCCCGCAGCTTCGCTATGGTTAAAGCCACGCGCCACTTAGTGCAAGCTTCGCCAGTTGAGCAGGTGGAAGTGTACAAAGCTGAGGATGACTTTATATCCAGCAGTCGCCGCGAAGAAGACGACGACCTTTTCGATAGCCCTTCTGAGCTTCACAGAATACTCTAATCGATTCCCGCTCTGACTGATTGATTGATTGATCGTGGGGTTTAACGCGCCGACGCAACGCAGGCGATGAGGCGCGCCGTAGTGGAGGGCTCCGGATTAATTTTGACCACCTGGGGATCTTTATCGTGCACCGAAATCTCGTACACACGGGTGTTTTTGCTTTTCGCCTCCATCAGAAAAGCGGCCGCCGCGGCCGGGAAACGAACCCGCGACCTCGTGCTCAGCAGCGCAACGCCTTAGCCACTGAGCCACCGCGGCGGGTCCCGCTCTGACTGGATTCCCTTACGCTGGCAATTTACTTAATTGGTTTGAGGTTTTCCCAGTTCTTTTTTATCTTTGGTTTTACTTTCAAAAAGTATTTTCAACCTCTTTAAATTTCCTACTTACAGCCTGTACATAAATACAGCCTATAAATAAGATCTTTTTTCATACCCCTGATGTTTGGCCAATCCCGTGTTTGGGGATGTGCCATTCACCAAGTAACGTCATCATCATCAGCAGCAGCAGCATGTGACGACGATCACTAGCACCGCAACTACGCAAATAAACAATGATACTGAAACTTAACTATGTGTCCTGAAATGCTCACTTACAACAGCTTCGCCATTTAAGTCATGCGCGTGAGTGCAAGCTTCCCTGAATTTCTGCCCTGTACCGTGTTCAGTGTTAGAAAAAAAAATTACACCATCTTCCCGTGGGGAACCATGAGGAGGATGCGAAGCATCATGGGGGTTCCGTGTAGGTTCCATTGTGTTGCCGTTATGTTTTGTTTCATTTATCGGAGCACGAATGGGAATGTAGTGTAGAAATGTAGAGACAGCGAAGAGACCGACACCCGCGTTACCTGATCGAACACCTCCTGGTTCTCGTTTTTCTTTATTGCGTGCTCACGCTCCTACCCCGCTGCCTGCCTTCTTCGTCCTCTTCTCTGGTTGAGCTGCAAGGCGCGTGGCGCTTCCCGCCACAGCTTTCCCGCAGGAAATTCAACATCCTCCTCTGAAGTTTTCGGTTCGTCGTTTCTGTTTACGTTCAGCTTCGCGTGCCTTCGTTGTATCAATAGCTTCTGGACGTAGTTTGAATGAATGAAGGACATAAGGCGCGTTCGTAGCACATGCTCCCGTCTCGGTTTGTAGCGCAGTGGGAAGAGCGCCACGTACCTCCCGTTGCGGCCAGAGAGTCGTGGGATCGAAACCGGACGCCGCCTAACTGTTTCTTTTTATAGTGGCCTGCGCTGACGTCAGCCACAACCCTGACGGGGCTGAAGAGACGCGCATGCGCAGTAGAGTGCGGACGGCGGGCAACAACAAGGGCGGGAGGGACACAGCCCCGAGCATGAGATGCTTCGCATCTAAAAGAGGTTGGCTACAGAGTGCTATGGTATTTCGAGTGAACCAATGCCTCATCGTTACTTCCCAATGCGTCACTTTTTTGTTATATATCGCACATAACGCCTTCCCCTGGAAAAGGTAAATATTTTGTTAGCTTAAAGCATTGGGCGTACATCATACCAAGTGGGAGTAATTTAAGTGTTACTTGTATCAGGAGCTATCCAACAGAGAGAGAGAGAGAGAGAGAGAGAGAGAGAGAGAGAGAGAGAGAGAGAGAGAGAGAGAGAATGCTCTTTAATGTGAACAGGTACGTGATATCCAACAGAAGCTTTACATTGGTTGGTACCAATTAACGCTAACGGCTACTTATCCCTGCAGTTTGAGCAAGTTCGTTCTTGACTTTCTGAACATGATCATCACAAAAACGCCCGGGCCTAGAGGTTTAAGCACAAGGTAAAGACCCTTAGGTGGTTGAAATTATTACGGAGCTCTCCAGTACGGCGTGCTTTATAGCCAAAGTGTAGCTTCGGCGCAAACCCCCCAATTTGATTTTTAAATGCAGAGCATTTCAGTAACTCACGATGTCACCCGCGTTGACGTCCGTAGTCCACACCCTCCCTACTATATAAAAAAAAATACTATCCGGCGCCCGGTTTCGATCCCTCGACCCTGCGGGCGGAACGCAATGTGCATGGTGCTCTACCCACTGCGCCACAAAGCCGACACAGAATGGGACGCTACGAACGCGCCTTATATCGTTGACTCATTCAAATTACTGCTTACGAGCGCTCTCTCGTCAGCAGTTGCCACAAGTGCAACAACATTAACATAACGCAAACTACTTAACGTCGTGCGCCCCCGGAAATGCTCTGCATTTGATCGTGCCCCTCGCGAGGGGGATGTTTCACTTCGTCTTCTCTCGGTCGCGGGACCCGTGGCGCCATCTGGCGGAGGCGCGGCACACCTCGTAGCACTTTGAAAAGATGCGGCGCCAGCCAGCTGTGTGTCTGCGTGCCGCACTTGTACAAATGGCGAGTGCATTGGCTTTTCCGTCTTTTTTTGTTACCCTAGTTCTAAACACATCCCTGCGCTGCGATAGCCGAAGCGAGCGGACGCGTTCACATCGGCTCCATCATTTATGATTAATTTCGCAGTGCTATTTTTTTCTAATCGAAGTTTTCTCTGTCTGAATATGTTCGAAAAGTCGAGGGGCACCGACGGACACTAAAAGTTCCCAAAGGTACGCCTTCTTCGCCGAATTATCGGACATTTGCTACCACCGCCGTTCGAGGGGCCGCTAAGCCTCGGCGTGTTCTACGAGCGCTAGGCCTCGTCGCCGTCGCACCTGCCGCGGCTCGCCGCCTCGGCGGCCGCCGTTCAGTCCCGAGATGGTGGATACTTCCCCCTTCAAATCGAAGACATTTCACCCGAGGAATTCCACAGCGACGCCGGTTGTACGCTCGCGGGGGAACGCATGTCGAGACTCCGTCAACAAAACCTTGTCGCGAAGCTCGCCGTCTCCAACAACCATGTCAACAAGAAAGCGAAAGACAACAAGAACATTCGAGCCTCGGTCATCAAGGCAGCGAGAATGCCAGCCATGCCACTGGAGGAAAGCAAGATCGTGTGATCAGACCACGAGGGGCACTTGACATCACCAAGATTGGCACCACGACCGTCGCCACGGCCATTCTTGCCGCGGCGAAGATTACGAGTGAAGAGAGCGCATCGGATACCATCTGCCCGAACGCGCAACAAAACATAACGGTAGTCAGCACGCCCAAGGAAGAAAACGCCGTCCGCTACGCAAGTCTGCAAACGAACAACATTCAAGACAAGACCTTTGAAGTCAGCGCGTACCGCACGGCGCCGTACGACAGTGTGAAGGGCGTAATCCGAGGAATCTCTGTCGATGCGAGCACCGAAGAACTGGACAGAAACATCGTCAACCACAGAAACCCACTCGCCGTAGGCGCTAACCGAATCGGCAACACGACCACGATCATCGTAGCCTTCAGAGGACCCAAGGTACCGAACTTTGTCCGATACGGCGTCACACTCATACCGTGCCACCTGTACAGAAAGCAAACTGACGTCTGCCACCAGTGCGGCAGGGTCGGACACCGCAAGGACGTGTGCCCGACGCCAACCAGCAGGATCTGCAGGGGCTGCGGCGAAGCAAACCCCAAAGAAGACCACAACTGCACCCCCAAATGCAAACTATGCGGTGGCGCTCACCCGACCGCCGCGAGAGATTGTAAAGCCATATTCAAGGTACCCTACGTCATCCGCAAGCGGCAGTGGGAGCGCCGAAAGGTCAGCAGCCAGCTTCCGTCGGAGAGCGACTTCGCGCCACTAGACCAGCCAGCTGAGCGCAGTCAAGGACGCCATCGAGAAACCGCGCATAGTCGAGAGATCGCAGTTTTAGGAGCCAGAGCAGAGACGCGCGAAAAATGGGAACCCAAAGATCACCGTCGCGCGAGACAGTCAGTTGGGCCGACACGGCGCGAGGTGTCATGAAGACCAATCTGAGCGACAACACCAAGAAAGATGACAAAGCTTCAACCAAGGAACGAGAGATCAACGAGGCCCTAAGACAGGAGAACGCGGCCCTGAGAGCCACCATCAACAACCTCACCAAGGAAATCGCGAAGATCCGCTACGCTCTCCGCAACGTCGAACAGCAAAGATTGAGTCCGAGCGGCAACAACAAGGGCGAAGAAACAACGGCCGCTGAAGACAAGGAACCGGCACCGAAGAAGAGGGCCGCTAAATTGCGCAAGACCAAGAGCAACGTGAGCGACTGCAGCCCTGGCAGCAGCAACAACAACGTCGAGGCCAAACTCAACAGCCTGGAGGGTATGATCAAGTCGATAAAGGACGCCATAGACGGCTTTCAAACGAAGAACGTCACCAGACTCAACAATTTGGAAAGAAGCGTGCAACTAATACTAAGCCACGCAACGTTCGCGCCCATACAGCAGCCAGTCAACCAAGTGCCGCAATTCGGAGAATTCCGACTAGGACTATCATGGCCACCAACCCCACAGGCATAACAGTGTAGCAGTGGAACTTCCGCGGCCTCGTCAAGAAGAGGGCATTGGTGCAGCAACACATTGTGCACGCCGCGCGCAAGCCCGACGTGCTTCTACTTCAAGAAGCGCTAACGGACAAGCCGTCCCTTCCAGGATACAGGGTGCACGCGGGCCCGCCCGATGGCAGGAGCCTGTGCACCCTGGTCAGGAAGGGACTCACCTTCGTTGAACACTGGCTAAGCAACGTGAAGATCGAACACACGCTCACCGAACCGCGCGCCTCACCGACCAAGCAAAGAAGAAACAGCATCTTCATTTTGAACATCTACAGTAATCCATCGCAGAGACGGCAGAAGTTCAAATCCATTCTTCACAAGGCAAGCACGACGGCCGGCCAGAGCACGCTGATTGCGTGCGGTGACTTTAACGCGATGGATACGGCGTGGGGCTACGTCAAAAGCAATGCGAAAGGCAGAAACCTGTCCCAAGACGCGGCGGAACTCGGCTATGCCCTAATAACCGACCCGGCTCACCCATCGAGACTTGGTAACTCCGTGTCCCGAGATACCACCCCCGACCTAACGTTCGTCAAGAACAATGAACCGATCACGATCACGTGTAGGAACACGGGGGTGGACCTCGGCAGCGACCACATGATCGTGGAAATCGTCGTACCGGAGCAGAACATTAATAACGTCAGGAAACGTACGTGGATCGATTGGACCGCTTTCAAAGACACCAGAAATCAGGAGGAAGAAAACACAGAAATCGACGACATCGAAATGGGGACCAACAAGGTTCTACAAGACGTTCGGAACTCAACCAAGAGCATCGAAACAGACCTTGAAACGAACAGAATGGACAGCCGGCTGGCCCACCTCATCGAGGCCAAGCAGCCCATTCTCAACAGATGGAAAAAGCAACGCCTCAATCGTACGCTACGGAAAAAAGTCGCAGAACTCAACAAAGCAATCGAGGAACACTGTCGCACGCTATGCGCGCAGCAGTGGAACAAGATATGCAACGCCGCCGATGGCCAGATGCACAATGGGAAAACATGGAACTTGCTTAAGCATCTGCTCGACGAAACTAAGACTAAGTCGCACCAGAGGGACCGACTGGCGAAACTCATCCTTCGGGAAGTCACGAAACACGGAGCCGACAAGGTGATGAACCGCATCAGCGACAGATACCTGCCGGCTACGCACCACGGGCCGTACGGGGGGCTACACAAGGAGCGCCTCGACAGAGATATCGACGTAAAAGAGGTTCGCACGGCGCTGCAGGACCTCAACAGCAGGTCGGCGGCCGGACCGGACCGCATCAACAACAAGGCACTCAGGACCCTCGACGACTAATCCGTCTAAAGCCTCACGGGTTACTACAACAAATGCTGGAAAACGGGGACGCTGCCGCAGCATTGGAAGAAGGCCAAGACCATCCTGATCCCCAAGCCGGGCAAGCCATTCGGCACGGACAACCTCCGGCCCATTTCGCTCACGTCTTGCGTGGGCAAGGTGCTGGAGCACGTTTTGATGAACCGGTGGCAGGACTACCTGGAGAGGGAAGGACTGTACCCCGCCACAATGATTGGCTTCAGACAGCGCCTGAGCACACAAGACATGATGCTGCAGCTCAAGAATGAAATCGTGGACGACACCGGCATCTCGCGAGACAACAAGACCATCCTGGGGCTCGACCTGCAGAGCGCTTTTGATAAAGTGAAACACTCGGCGATTCTGTCCCAAGTCTCCAAGCTCAACATGGGCGAAAGGAGTTACAGTTACATCAAGGACTTCCTGACGGACAGGACCGCCGAGCTGAGAGCTGGCGACATACAACTGCAAGACAAGAAGCTCGGGAGCACCGGCACACCGCAAGGGTCCATGATTTCGCCGCTACTGTTCAACTTGGTAATGATAGGAGTGGCCGACAGGCTCGCGAAAGTGGGGGTCCGGCACACCATCTACGCCGACGACATAACGATAGGGACGACCGGCGGAAGTGACTCCCAGATCGAGGCCAAGTTGCAGGAGGCCGTCAACGCCATCGAAGACCATATCGACGGCTCCGGCCTCGTCTGCTCGCCAAGCAAGTCGGAGCTCCTGATAATGCCACCACGAAGAGGCAACACCAAAAAACAGTCAGCGGTGAGAGCACGAGAAGATCAAGATTGTAACGCGGTCCGGGCAGACGATCCCCGAGGTCAGCAAGATCAGAGTCCTGGGCATGGTCATCGAGAAGCACAGAAGAAACGGCGAGACCGTCGCCCGTCTCACCGCCAAGGCGGCCGACGCGATGCGTCTCGTCAGGAGAATCACGTCCCACAAAGCCGGCATGAAGGAGGACAGCCTGATCAGGCTCGTCCAGTCCTTCGTCGTCAGCCACATCGCGTACGTAGCGGCCTACCACAACTGGCTGCAACACGAACGGAACAAGATCAACGCCATCATCTGAAAGCATACAAGTCGGCGCTCGGCTTGTTCGAGTCCACGAGCACGCCCCGATTCTTGAAGCTAGGAGTACACAATACGCTTGAAGAGAACGCGGAGGCGCAACGAACGGCTCAGCTCGAGCGCCTGTCAACAACCAAGGTCGGGAGGAAGATACTCGAAGACCTGGGTCTCGGACGTCAGGACGAGGAGAATGCCAAACTCTCCATCCCCGACGAGATCCGGAGCAAGATCAGGGTAGACCCCTTACCGAGAAACATGAACCCGGATTACAACAAGGGAAGAAGGAATGCGAGAGCCAAGGCCCTCATCGACCTACACGCCAATGACGGACACGCGCGGTACGTGGACGCGGCCGAATATCAACGAGAGGCTTTCGTCACGGCTGTCATCGAAGCGTCCACGGGTGCCGTGAGGACGGCGGCGAGCGTCAGATGCACCAAGGCGGAATGCGCGGAGGAGGTCGCCTTCGCCCTGGCCATCGCCGACACCGACTGCCGCACGGTGCTGAGCGATTGGAGAACGGCGGTGCGCAACTACGCCAAGCGACGCATCTGTGAAGAGGCCGCGCGCGTGCTGCGCGGAGTCAAATTGCGAGAAAAAAGATTGAGGAACAAGTGCGGGCGAGTGCGCGTCGGCGAGAAACGCGAACCACAACGAGACGGCACACGTGGCGGCACGAGCTCTAACCAACCGCGCCCCCGCGACCGACCGTCCCGCGTGGTTCGGAGCCAAAGACCACATAACGGACTACGGCGAGATCACGAAGGCCTACCGCCTAGCTCGCTTAGAAGAACTTGTTGTTGGGCGAGTTGGTGCATCTTGGTGAATGAACACGGGCTTTGCGCGAAAAAGACACCACACACAGGACGGACGGGACGAGCGCAATCCCGTTTTGCGCTCGTCCCGTCCATCCTGTGTGTGGTGTCTTTTAAAGACCATAGTCTTTCTTGGGCTACTTAAACCCAGAAATTTTGGTCTGTCTGTATGTCTGTATGTCTGTCTGTCCGTCTGTCTGTCTGTGACCCGATTCAGCCACCCGGCCAAAGCAAAACAATGCCTGCGCAATAGTCTTATATAGTCACAGCTAAATCTACCCGTCTATGTCCGGTGGAATGTTCATAAATGTCAACATTGTTGAAGAAGAACAAGACATTACGCAAATATGAGACAACAAATCAATACAGAGGTGATATTTGCAGTGTTCCTTTATAAAAAAATCAAACATGCTTGAATTTGCGAAATTAAATTCTTCATCAACTGCAGAAAAAGAATTCACTCCGCCGTCGCCTGCTGTCGCCCGCGCCACTATAGCTTCTGGGGCCATTTTAAGAAATCAACCGGCAACAGTTACGCAAGGTTCCACTAGGTAGGTTCCACGTTCTGCTTGCCACGCACGTGGAGTAGGGAAACGCGGTTCTATAAACGCTGAAGTAAGGCGCCTCGATTAACGCGTGTCTTCGCCGTATGGCAGCGTTCGCATCGAGTCACCCGGTTTGGAGCAGTGGAACGCGGGAAATTTAAAATGATTTAAGCAAACCTTTGGCGTCTTTACCTTGGGAGGAGCGCGACGCAAGAGGAACAACATGAGAGGTGAGCTGGAAAGCGAAGGGAGGTATTTACTTCGCAAAAGCCGATAAAGACTATCGTCTTTTGACGGCATTTGCAACGAAAGGAGCAGATACGCGGCCAATTTTTTTCGCTCAAAGACCGTGTTCATTCGCTTAGCTCGCAGAGCCCTCCCACCCCCGCACCCGGATATGAGCCGGGCGGAGGCCGTACTTCTAAGACAGCTACAGACCGGGTCGCTACCCACCCCGGCTTTGATGCATCGAATGTACCCAGAAGCGTACCCGACCGACAGGTGCAAGGTGTGCCGTAGGGAGATGGCCGACCAGTACCGTATCCTGTGGGACTGCTCAAAACAACCGGAGGAAGCGGCATCGAGAACCATCCCTCCGCGGCTGGAAGAAGCCGCGAAGAGCTACGACCGCGAACATCAACTCTGGGCCGTCCAGCAGGTCCTGAGGGAGGTCGAAAGGCACGAGACTCGCGCGCCGTCAACGGCGAGCGGATGGCTCGGACCGAGTAACGGCTAACCCCTAGGACGACGCCGGGCCCGCGTCACGGCACACAAAAACGCCGATCTACAGGCACTAATAAAGTTTACTCCAATCCAATCCAATCCTCGATTCTCGGCAAATACCGGTGGGGCTTAAACCCGCCATGTGCGAGTCATGTCTTGCCGAACAGGTTGCTTGGCTCCATTTTTTTTGTATGGATCAAGATGTGAGCGCGAAAGATAGCGCCTCCGGAATGTCGCTTAGATTGACTGAGAATGTGAATTTTAGTGCTTCAAAGTGTTTTTCTGTGAATGTAGCATTGGGCCGAGCGTGTTTGTTTTTCGCTGAGGCGCTTAGCAGCACCCTGTTTGGGTGGAAGCTTGTGGCAGCGACTGCTCCACGGGAAATTAGCGCAGTAATTCGCAAGTACGTGTGATTAGACGTTATTTACATGGTTTGATTTATAATTGGGACACAGTTTAGTTCGTTGCTCTTCATCATCTACGCGTCTATTGATTATGAGAGCCTAGAGTTTATTCTCTGCACCACCCCCCTTTTTTAGATGACGTAATGTTGACGACAGTTCCGGGAAGGGGTGGCGGTCACGGCTGACAAGCGTCCCGACATCACGAGATTCTAGTTTAGTAAGTGATAGTAGTAGCAAACTTTCTCGAACTTGCTGAACATTTATGGAGCCTTGGGGGGGGGGGGAGGCAAGAGAGTATGGTCATCCCCCTTGGTCCAGAAGGCTTCAAGGGCTCTAGTCGGCAGGGCTTTCTGTTGTTCGTGTCGTGCTTGAGCCACGGCCACTCGATTTCATCGAGTGGCCGTTCTCAGGAGATGATCTGGACCTATCGGTCTCCCACTGCGGGGTTTAAGGGGTGTGGATGAGCTCTGAAGTTAGGAGTAGGCTAAGTGGTAGGTGTATCGGGGGAAGCTGCAGTGCTGCCTTTGGGGTCATAGAGGAAGGGATATATGTGGACCAGGATGGGGCGATTGTAACAGGGGCCGGTTCTAAGTTAGCGCCATCGCAGGCCTCGAGATAGAGAGGGAAGGGTGAGGGGAGGGTATCACCCGTATCACCTCCTGGTTGCAGGTAATGGGCGACAGCGGTGCTGTGCCTGCGTTCAACCGTGGAGAAGGGGAGGAACCCAGGGTGGGGTAGTGATTCCGGCTGCTGTTATGGGAGTGCCCGCAAGAGATAATCGAGGGCTGCAAGCGGGTGCGTCTTTGTTCCCTGCAAGGCCAGCCTAAGCCCCGGATACATGGACTCGACGAGAAAGGGTCGAGTCGACTGGCGGGTTCAGCTACCTCGACCCCTCCGGCATTTATATGAACCCCGTCCAAAGAATCGCGGTGAGGGGAGCGGTGTGGTTCCCGGAAAAGGAGCTACCGTATTTTCACGATTCTAACGCGCACCCTCTTTTGCTAAAAGGTAGCCTGAATATTTGTGTGCGCGTTGCAATCGGGCTCAAAACCGAAATAGGCTTTAAAGCGGCCAGCAGGATTGCCATGCGGAACGGACACCAAGTCCCCGCAAAATCCAACTCAATCCAACAAAAGCAATCTGTCAACCCCACGTGAGTGAATTTCTGCGCACTAATTCCTCAATGGCATGCCGCATACCTTGGTCAGCTTTTGCACTTTTTTTGTGCTGCTGCAATTAGCCCGTAACGCCTAGAATTATGAAGATCAATGCACTTGAAATCGCAAACAGCTTCAGTGTTTCCCGCTATAACTTTATTTCCAGCATTAGCTGGATAAGCAATATTATGAAGCCCAATCATTTTTGGCTTCCACAGCTACATATGCCAAATAAAGTCTCTGTCTTCCAGGTACGTGGTATCATGTCTTTTCCATCTGCGCAGTACCGTCAGTGTCAAATTATTTTTTTTTCGAATTTTTCTGCTCGAACTTACCCATGCGTTACGATGGGGTGCGCGTTAGAACCGCGCAAATACGGTATTCTGCTCCCCGCGACCCGCCGACTCAGCCCGACGACCGAGCCGACCCACCCCCTGCCTCCGAGTCGACTGGACTCGCCGCGACGGCTCTCTGACCCAACACGTCCGCTTATACATGGGGAGGGAGGGGGGGGGGGGGTTGATTTCAGAAAACCTGTTTATTTCGTCGGGGCAATGTAAACGGGGCTCTAGTCCTAGTCGGGGGACCATATGATGGGCATTTGTGAATCAAATTAGTGAGTGTTTGAAGGGGCTGGAAGGCTTGAGCCAGGGCCGGGCCTGCTTGATAGAGGCGGCATGCTTGCTGGAGTCCGTGATAATGTTAGGTAGGGTTGCGTGGTCTTCGTGTGGTCGCAACATGGGAGATGGAAAGTGCCTCATCCGTGCCATGTGAGAGGTGAAGGTAGAAAGCTACTGTGTCCACGCCTCCTGGCGAGTTGAACGCAATTGCAGTGGTACGTGGTGAGTTTGAGAGCTGAGCAATGACCGTATGGCAGACGTGCTGGTCATTTGCGCTGCGTTTGGTGAGGTGAAGGACCCTGAGGATCTCTGCTATCCTGGTTTTAGGTGAGGTGCGTGTGTTTTGGGATTGGGGTCACGCTAATGCAACGTTGGATGTTGGGTGAGATGAGATGAGGAGCATTGCGCGGGTATATAGGAGGCGGTCGGCCGATGTCTCATGGGACCTTCTTGCCTGCTGGGTGGAGGGCGAGGCGTTAGAAGGAGGAGGTGCGTTGTGCTTGCAGAAGTTCAGAAAGAGGGATGTTCAGTCCTAGTTGAAGAAGGTTTCCGGGGGAGGGGGGGGGGGGGGGGGGGGTATACGCCGCCAAGGGCCGCTTTGTATGCTTTTCGAAGGAGTGCATCACTGTGTGTTTTCGTGGCTTGAGGGCAACGAAGGGGGTGCCGTAGGTTAGTCTGCTGAGTAATTTAGTACCGATTTCGTGTAAAACCCTTGGGTGCATTTGAGGCAGAGCACGGTCGTATAACCCGGGATAGCAGTGTTTTGTTAGTTCAAAATTTGCGGGAGGTCACGGCAACATGATGCGATATGACAGCGTCAGTGCTCATGCTATAAGAACCGAAACTGACGTTACGGGGATACTCCAGCAATAAGTACCGTGGTTGATTTACATGCGGCGCACATCTAAAGAATGGTAATAGGGAAGAGGTGAAGCAAATATCGAACCGATAGCAGGTGGGGCGAAGAGGGTAATACGTCAAAATCACAAGACCCGCTACCTCGCTAAAAACGCAACATAAACTCAGTATTAAATCAGTGATATAGTCACTGAAATTAAAACAAGATATCAACGCATTGTAAAATCATATCAGGGCGCAATATCACGGAGGAATCAAGTCAACGATTTACTAAATTAAGACACAATGTCAATGCAGTGTCAGATCGAATCATGGCGCAATCTCAACGAATTACCCAACAGCTGATGCTCTCAATTCACATCATGTCGCCCTAATTTTCGGCCATTTTTTGCATTCCACGTCTAGTGTAAAAAAACCTTTATTCAGGTGGCCCTAAATTTTTGCTAATTGAGCATACGGCATATATTCGTGGCCACTCAATTTCGCGTACCCTTGAGACCGAAGTTTTATAGCTTGAAGGGGAATCAGCATAACAACGTATGGGTTCGAGCTTTTGGTACTCCGTACTCAACTACCACTACGAGAAAAAAAATTCCAGACGAACGACGTGGCAGCAAGGACAGGCGCCATGCCCTTATCTGCCACGCCGTTCGTCTGGAATGTTTTGCGCTAAACGGTGGTTGAGTAAAGATGAAGCAGCCTCTGATACATGAAAAAATGGCGTGAATAGGGCTTAGCCGCTCAATTTCTCCAAAACTTTTAAAGGGTACGTGGTTGCAGGGGTATTTATTTATGGCTTTGTTTTTGTTCTCTTGGGAAGCCTGAAACATCATCATCATCAACAACAAAAAAAATGTGAACACCTGACTGACTTGAAAGCAGCCAGCTAGAGGAAGAAAGGGCGCACCAAAACCTGCCATTCGATTGCCGCGCGTTTTTCGCCATATCGGATTGTCTTGAAGGGGGATATCCTCGGGAGTTTCCTGCGGACAGCTATGAGCCGCAGGAAAAAAAAAAAAAACCTTACTCAGCGTCTTGCATGGTCTGTAGGAATTATGCATGGTTATATCTCTACTGCATGCAATAAAATTTGTGTTCCACCCCGCTTGTCTTTAGAATCACGGCTACTGTGTGGTGATCTGTTACAAGTTAAAGGAGCCATGAAGAGAAAACACAAGTTTGGTTCATTCAAAAGATTGTCTCGTTAGAATCATACTGACACCACTTTTAACGTAAACTTCGCTCAAATAAGCTACATAATTAGGAAAAACGGGAATGGTCATGCGACCCACCAGCTCATTTCCCGCAACAGAACCTATGTCGTCACATGAGCTAAGCTCTGCGATTGGCGGAGGCTGGCAGAAGCAGACGCAAATTAGGTAGAACTTACAAACTAGACGAACGAGCGATTTGCGCTTAAATTTAGGGCACATTCTTTACAAAGCAATAAGAATGATGGGACAAACAGTGGAAGTTACGAAAGCACATGTAAACATAGAAGTACTGATGCGTTCTGCTGTTCGTAGTGCGCACAGCATGCTTGGTTTCGCTGCACAGCACTACGGGTACTTGGGGTTGTCTCAGACGACACTGGCCGATTGACGCAAGCAACGGTGTCTTACGTGACCCCATTTGTCGAGCGAGCACTGTTTCAGGGAACGAATATTTTCTCCCAGAACAAAAACAAGCCAGGTTTAAATGCGGGCAAGAACAAACCAAACGCTTGCCACGGTATGGTGGCGCCATCTAGGTTACGGAACGTAAAGAAACGCGGGAACAAACCAACACCGCTGTACAGGGTGGAGACAACCTTTGAACGGTCCCGTGCCGCCGCAATTGGACCAACGGGCTCAACGCGTGATTCTTTTCGTTTCCCACGAGACCTAGCAACGCGAAACAGACAATATGATTCAAACTGCTTCAGTAAACCGCGTTGCGGCGATAATTTTAGCGCGGTTTTGACACAATGACTTGCTTCGGCGGCGAGCGAGCAACCGAAAATGGCGGCGCCAGCGTATACGTGTCTCTACCCTGTACGGCGGATGCGTGAATGAAGGTATTCTAGGCTGCAGAGCGGTCGGTTCCTGTGATGCCATTTGGGACCACGAAAACGCACGGTTGAGGGGGAAAATCAAAATTTTAACCTAAATTGTTTAATTTCTCAGTGAATAAAGCACCGTTTGTATCCGGATAAGCGCTGGGGGCACTATAAAACACGAAATCTTTCGAATAAAACCAACTTGCATTTTCTCTTCATGGCTCCTTTAACATGTGCACAGAACAACGAATATGTAATTACGAATTGGAGCGCAATTTTACCATAAAAATTAAAAAAAAAATGTTGCGCACCTCTCAAAGACCACGGAATATTGAAATAATGCAATGTGTGAAAATTCGGGTCCTGTCATAGGAAATGTTTCACAGCGTCATAAATGCCGCCTCGATACATCGACTACGTGGGTGAGCTCCTCCGCGTTACGTGCGTGTGCACAGTGAAGCACGCTTGGGGTTTTTGAAAACGCAGACGCAGCATTCAGACAACCCACCCAGTACATCTTACGCTGGTAAAAAAGGAAAGCACCCTTTCGCAAAACTACGTTTTAAAAACCGCGTTTAATTAAGTAATTCGACTTCCCGTTGACACTTATTTTAGTTGGCGTCCATAACAACACCCCGCGAAATGCAAATTCACGCTGGTTACGCACACATCATTTGGAGCTATGCGCGTCCGTTGCATCGCTATCGAAACTTCAAAAACCGGAGCACATAAGTATACGCCTCGAGCTTCACGATCGCTGCGCCGCCTGCCGCCCCTTCTCCGCGACATTTACGGGAGGAGCGCTGCGCGGCTGATGGGGGCTCATGCACTGTTTTGGTTCTCTTTCGCTTCCTTTTACCTTTCCGCGCCCTCAGCAACTTGTTATAGTGGCATCTGTAAAAAAATAGCACGTTTATGGCACTTCAAAAAACAGCTGCGTCTTGGTAGAGTGCTCTAACGCCAACGAGAGCTATCCGGGGACGCCGTTCTGTGCGCTTCTTGTCCGCTGTTATGGGCGTCGGCGACGGCAGCAGATCACCATCGCCACCTCCGAATACGTCAGCACTAGTGAATTCTATTGTCGCCTCGTTTAGACCTGATAGTGGCCCAGTGAGAGGTTGGTTTCGTTTTGCAGTGCGGACACTGAATGCGGCTTTGTCGTTTTGCAGTGCGGACAATGAATGCGGCTTTGTTTTTAATATATACATCGTATAAAAATATGATTCGGGTTTGTAATTACCCACTACATGACAATAACTTGTGCCTTTTATGGGAATATATAAGCTACACGAAAATGTAAAATGTATTCCAAAGCTGGGCGTCGTTAAATTAATATGTGCCAGCAAGAACCGAAGAAAGTTAATAAAACCACGGAAAAATAAATCGCCTGCAAGTCCACAAGAAACCGAATAGCTCGTACGGGGATGAACAAACCTAGTGCAGCTTCGGAATACTAAAGACGTTCGTCTGGTAGGGCTCACCAGACCAACTAGATGCGAAATGCACTGCTATTTCGCAAGAAGGGGGGGGGGGGGTTAAGAAAAATTAACTATCGTTGTGCACAAATGCGGAGCGAAATCAATGAATGAATGTTTTAGTAATCACACACGCAAGCTGCGCGTCCGCTTTCCTTTTGGTTTTCTACTTTAACTACCAGCTGATCACTCGGCGGACGAATTTTTTGAAGTATGCAGGGTAGGCAGCTCACAAGCGATAAAAGGTGTCGTTGCCTTGCAACGACACCTTTTACGTGTCGTTGCAAGGCAACGACACGTAAGATTTACGTTTTTTCTAGATTCTTCAGGCTCGCTGTGTTATATGATGATGTTTCGAAGCAGCGTTTAGTCGCGGACGCGGATTTCTTTAAAAGCCCGTCTCCGCGCTGCTCGCGGAGGATATATTTGTTTTCCAACCGCTCACCTCGCGACGAGGTGACCCAGCATTAAATTTTTTGTCGTGTGATGATTACAGGGTACAATTTTTCATTATCCGTCGTACTTTTTTCGTAGAATGTTCGTGAAATTTATCCCAAATTGGCCTGTCCAGGGAAGTGATCAATATCTGAGGTATATTATTGGCAAGAATAAGTGGCGTGCTGTCAGGCATGAGTGCTCCGGTACATTATGTAAGCACACAAGGCCGATTTACACCGTAGTGTAGCCGTAGCATGACCATCTGAGGAAACGCTGCTTACGGAGACACTGTTAGTAAAGTTGATTGATTGATTGATTGTGGGGTTTAACGCGCCGACGCAACGCAGGCGATGAGGCACGCCGTAGTGGAAGGCTCCGGATTAATTTTGACCACATAGGGATCTTTAACGTGCACCGAAATCTCGTACACACGGGCGTTTTTGCTTTTCGCCTCCATCACAAAAGCGGCCGCCGCGGCCGGGAATCGAACCCGCGACCTCGTGCTCAGCAGCGCAACGCCTTAGCCACTGAGCCACCGCGGCGGGTTACTGGTAGTAAAGTTCAAAGCAGTGGAAGGACAATCAGCTCCGACGCCGGTCCGTGGCACACATTTGGCGCTCATGCAAACCGAATGTAACATTTTAATATCGTGCCGGAAACATTTTCACTCTCGTAAATACACCACATTTGCAAACAGAGGGACTGCTACACATAAATATGTATTTCCAACGTATACAAACGATAAATCTCAGTCGTAAACGTGAGGAAAAAGCCGCGGCGACGGCGGGTACCGGGCCCGAGTCTCCCGCAGCTACTTGGGAGATGGGCCGCTAGGTGGATTTTAGTGGTGTCCCGGCAGGAAGCGCTCGAGGCGCATAGAAACTTTGTAAAAGAAAAGCGCACAAAGAAATTCCCACAAATCAATGACCAGAAAGTCTCCCACTTAGAAATGTGCATGAGCCGGAAAGTATCACACTAAACTTTTTTACACCCTTTTTGGCCGAAAAGGGTGTAAAAATCTTGTCCCATGGCTAACACCCTTAAATGAATGAATGAATGAATTTATTGTCAAGAAAAAGGAAAGGAAAGACCACCAGCAGGCGTAAATTGTCACACCTAGGGGTGGACACCGGAACGCCTGCTGGTGTGGGGGTTGGGGCAGAGGATGACAGATTCATAGAGAGGAGAGGCAGATAGAGGTGACATGTTTACAGAACACAAGAGAGAGAGGGGCATATTTACAAGTTAACACTCACTCTCACACCCACACAAAGTCTGGAGCAAGAGAAAAAAAAAAAAAAAGTTCGCACAGTCTTGTAAATGTTTACACAGTCACTGTGCCAGAGAGTCAAGTGCCAGGCGGAGCCCTGAGGCATCCAGGTAGCCGCCCAGCGCCTCGTGGACGCTGTCCCTCTCCCTGGTGTTGCCCGGCGGCCATAGTAGCTCGTCTAGCGGCCGAGCCCTTCCTCCCAGGGCGGCCAGCAGTTCCGGCCTCCCTGCCGCATACTCGGGGCACTCGAAGAGCAGGTGCGGCAGGGACTGGACAGGTGTGCGGCAGTGCCGGCAGACAGGGCTGTCTGCCAGCCCCAGGCGGTGCTTTCGTTCTGCCGTCCACACCGCCCCCACGCGGAGGCGCAGGATTGCCGAACGCTGCTGTCGGGGCAGCCGTGCAGCCCGCACAGGTGGTGGGGCCTCTCCAGCAGCCAGCCGTGGGTCCGGGTGCTGTGCCCGCACGTGCCGCTGTATAAGCAGGCGGGAGTCGTCCGCCGCTGCCTGGGCATCCGTGGCCGCGGGCGTCAGCTCGTGGGCCTCAGCGGCCAGCTCGTCCGCCCGCTCGTTGCCCTCGAGCCCGATGTGGCCGGGCACCCACTGCAGCCGCAGCCGGGCACCCCTGCCTGCCAGCCGCTCCGCCTTCTCGCGCACTCCTCGAACCAGAGGGGAGTGCGGGTCGCCCTCCCGGATGCGCAGCAGAGCCACCCGGGAGTCGCACAGCAGGGCGCAGCGCTCGGGTGCGGGCTCCAGCTCCAGCAGCAGGTCCAAGCCCAGCTGGACCCCCACAAGCTCTGCCGTGGCCGAGGATGCGGCGTAGTGCAGCCGGGCCTGCCGGGTGGCCTCCCCCAGCACGGCGGCCGCTGTAGCGGAGCCCTGCCGCCGCCGCACAGAGCCATCCGAGTACGCCAGGGTGTGGCCCTCCAGTTCTTTCCAGACGACGGCCCGGGTCAGCTGCAGCAACCCGCAGTGGGGCGTTCGCCGCTTGCTGCGCAGGCCCGGAATCTCCAGGTGCAGCTCGGCCGCCAGGTCCGGAGGGCGGCTGGAGGGCCCCAAGTCTGTGGTGCCCACCACCTGCTCGTACCGGGCCAGCATGCGCCCCATGCGCGAGTGCCGGTGAGTGCGCAGCCGCTGCAGCAGGGGGCCGCCCCCCTCGGCTCGGCGCAGCCGGTCAATGTGGCCCAGGGCCCTCTGCTCGGCCGTCATCTCCAGCGTCCACACCCCTGCCTCAGCCAGCGTCCTGTCGCACTGCGAGTTTCGGGGCAGGCCAAGGCAGGCGCGGACGCCCTTTCGATGGTCGCCCTCCAGCTGCCGCCAGTTGGGTCTCCGCAGGGTGACCAGCGGCATCGCGTACATCAGTAGCCCCACGGCCGAGGCGCTGTACAGCCGCAGGGCTGTCTGCTGGGAGCAGCCTTTGTCCCGGGCGACCATCTTCCGCACGGCCGAGGTGGCCAGCTGTGCCCTGGCACGTAGCTCCTTGGCGGCCTGGCGGAAGTCCACCCTGTGGTCCAGGGTGAGCCCCAGGTAGCTCACCCTGGTCTTCCACTCGAGCTCCTCGCCGTCTATGCGGAGTTTCCTCGTACTTCTGCGGGCGGCTGCGCTCGGGTGCACAAGCATGGCCTCTGTCTTTGCAGCCGACAGCTGCAGGCCGACACCTTCAAGCTTGCACCGCACCGCATCCATAGCCGCCTGCAGCTGCTGCACGACCGCCCTGCCGTCTCCTTTCGGTCCAAGCACCCACAGGGCAATGTCGTCGGCGTACACCGACATGTGTACCCTGTGCCCCCCCCCCTCTGGGCAGGCAGCCTGGCAGGGCTGCCATTACCAGGTTGAAGAGGAAGGGGCTGATGACGGAGCCCTGTGGGGTGCCGATATCCACTGGCCGAGGTGCCGACAAGACGTTCCCCACCTGCACCTGCGCCGTCCGGCCCGTTAGGAACGCCTCGACGAAGCCCCGCAGCTTCCCCGCAATGCCGGCCTCCTCCATGGCCAAGGAGATGGCGGGGCGCTGCAGGTTGTCGAAAGCGCCCTTCACATCGAGCAGCACCAGGGCAGCCACCTGCCTGGTGGCACGGGCGTGTTCCAGGGCCGCCACCACGTCAGTGATGGAGTCGGCCGCCGCTCGGTGCTTTCGAAACCCCGTGAGCTGCTCCGGGATCGCCTCCTCCTCCACCACGATGGCCTCCATCCTGCGCAGCGCCACCCGCTCCAGCAGCTTGCACCCGCAGGAGGTGAGGGCCACGGGACGATATGCCGTGACCGCCCAAAGGCCCTTCCCCGGCTTAAGTATGGGCCTCAGGATGGCGAGCAGCCACTCGGGCGGCAGCTGCCCCGTCTCCCAGATGCGGTTGTAGGCCATCAGGAGCTTGCCGAACCCCACCTCATCCAGGTTGCGGATCATCTGGTAGGTGAGGCCGTCTGCCCCTGGCGCCGACTTGCGCTTGCAGCTTCGGAGGGCACTGCGGAGTTCGCCCTCCGTGATGGGGGCGTCGTTGAGCGGGTGACGTCCCTCGGGCTCCTCCAGCGCAGCCGCGGGCCTTGGTTCCGTCCGGTGCTGTGGCAGGAAGTGATCCGCAAAGAGTTCGGCCAGCTCCCCAAAGCTTGCCTGCTTGCGGATGGCCAGGGCGGCCAGAGGGTTGCGGTTTATCCGGGGCTTCAAGATGGAGCGGAAGATGCCCCAGAGTCGACGGCAGCGCGGGTCTGCCTCCGAGCTGACACACAGCTCGGCCCACCGTTGCCGGTTGAGGCGGTGGGCATGTCGTCGGCAGGCAGCATCCACGCGACGGTACTCCGTCCAGTCTGCCCTGTCCCCCGAGCGCTGCGCCCTACGCTCCGCCCGGTTCCGTACCGCCCGCAGCTGCAGCAGCTTCAGGTCCGGCATGGTGGTGGTCCCCTCGGCGACGGTGCAGCTCCGCGTGGCTCGCCTGGCGCAGCGAACCAAGCCCCGGAACATCTCTGCTCCCTCCCCCAGCTCCTCCTCAGCAAGGCAGCGCCGGAACTGGTTCCAGTGGGTGATGTGGTGCAGTGCGGGCCGTCTGGCCGGCTTCCCGGGTGGTGCAATGTGCAGCGGGTAATGGTCGGAGCCCCATGTGCTGGGCTCCCGCCTCCAAGTGGCCTCAACCCCGGCTGACACCAGGCTGAGGTCGATGGCAGTGGCAGTGCGACTGCCACGCCTAAAGGTGCACTCACCGGTGTTCAGTGCAGTGAGGTTGAGGCGCAGCATGGTGTCCCACAGCTGCTCTCCCCGCGTGTCGATCCTGCCATCTCCCCAAGCAGTGTGGTGGGCGTTGAAATCACCACAGAGGAGATGGCGGTCTGCGCATAGAGACACCAGCTGATCCAGGAGGCCCGAATCCCAGCTCTGGCATGGACGCACATAGACACTGCACACAGTCATGTCACCACCCGTGCCTAGCCGTAATGTCACTGCCACGCACTCTTGCACAGTTGTTGTCACCCCACTGGTGTCCAGCACCGCGTGCTGCACGCAGTCGCGCACGAACACTGACGCGCGCGAGGGTCCTGGAGGATGGGCTGGCTCGCTGCACGCCACCAACGAGCACTGCGCGTTGTCGCAGGCCGTGGGACTGTGGTAGCCCGTATATCCTCGCAGCCTCAGCTCCGAGCCTTCTCCCGCACGCACGTAGCTCTCCTGCAGTGCTACCACGTCGGGCCCGTGCTGCAGCAGATATGCGCTCAGTTCTGCGTGACGGGGGCGAAGCGCGTTCACGTTCCATTGCAGCACAGTAGGCACTTGAGGCTGCGTGCGGCGGCTCCTAGCCATGGCGGTGCTCGGGGTGCTGATGTCCCTGCGCAGCCTGGGCGCACAGGGGACGCAGGTGAGAGTCCGCAGGCAGCAACTCCCCCAGGGTGCGAAGCACGAGCGTCAGGCCCTCCTGCTGCTGCCGTCGACTCCATCGTCCTTGTTTCTTTGGCAAAAAAAGGGTGTATGGATGAAAAAAGGGCGTTGAGCTCAACACCTTTAAAAAAGGGTGTTGAGGATGCTCAACACCCTAAAAAAAGTGTGTTGAGTCTCACACCCTTTTTTTGAGGTGATGGCATGCGCAAAGGCAATGTCAAACGGCGGAGCGCGCAGCATTCAACACAAACAGCCAATACGTACAAGTTACAGTTGGAACACGGGATGCAAGCGGTACAGGAAGTGCATACTTACTTAGCAATACATGTGCTGTTCTTGCTTTTATACCCAGCAGAGGAAAGCTCCCAGATGGAGTCGGTGGGCTTGTCGCAAAAAACTGATATTTTAGCGCTAATTTTGGAAGTATGGATTTTACTACGAGAATATACAAATCAACACGCGGATTTGCAAAAACTTTTTAATTACGCGGTAGTGTTTCTGATCCGTAACTTATAGAATTTTATTAAATACCATACAAATCTTCCCTACCACCTCAACACCCTTGAAAAAGGGTGTTCATAATTTCAACACCCTTTTTCCCAGAAGGGTGTGAAGCTACAAATTAGGGTGTTCGAAACTAAGAAAAAGGGCGTAAAGAAAAAAAGGGTGTAAGAAAAGACCGCCAATGAAGAAAAAAGGTGGAGAGACCTCCAATTTTGGAGGCATTTTGTACCTGTTTACAATTCTCTACAAGTGGACGGGGGGGGGGGTTGTACCTCACGATGTTTACAGCAGTATGAATTGGCATAATTTATTACCAGTGAAGCTCTTTAAGCTTCAGGAGGTAGTTTCGGTGGCATTAGCAAAAAATACGAAGAAAAAGAACTGGGGCACCTGTAAAGGGTGCACCACCGCAGATAGGGTATTATAACAGTGAAGTCGGCTTTCGAGCTTGTTAGAGTGTGAGCACAAGGGGCGTATGCGTATCCGCACCTCTTACTCGACCATTTCAAAGGTACTAGTCTTTTTTGGATTCTAAAAGGTAAAAAAATTCGCGCAGCTTGCAACAGTGGTGCAAGGCTGCAGAAATAGCAACGCTGGGGGCCGACCTACCTTGTTTCCCTCTTGGATCTCCTGGAAATGGGGAGGGGGGGAAGGGGGGCACACTGGAACAGCCTTGTGAAATCCGGTTAAATTTGGCCTCATCCCTGAGCGGTCATCCTGGCTTAGCAAGAACATTGTAAAGCTTAGCAAACATAACAAAACTTAGCAACACCGGAAGAAACTGGGTCGACCCCCAGCTCCGCTGTTCTTTTTTTGCAACTGAACACCTATTTCACACCGTTTCAACAACCTACAGAAAGCCAAGCGTGTTGCAGTTGGCAAACATCCTTTTCGCCACACGACTACAGTCTTCTTAATTTTGAAGGTTTAAATTGGTGTTTCACGTGCCAAAGCTAAACTTGGGGCATGTGGTGCACCGAATAAGGAAACGAGCGATCATTGCATAAGAGCAATTATTTTTTTTTGTGTTTGGAAATTTCTTGCGAGTAGAGGAGCATATGAGGGGATGTCTTCTTTACAGTGCTATTATTCATCCGAACATGGCCTTATTCAATGAACAGCTGAACACCTTTTCCACACCCTTTCAACACCCTAAGAAAAATCAAGGGTGTTGAAGTTGATCAACACCCCTTTTTTCAAACAAAAAGGGCGTAGAGCTAGGAAAAGGGTGTTGAGACTCAAGAAAAAGGGTGTGAAGGCCTCCCAACACCCTTTTTCCACTTATTCTACACCCTTTTTGGCTAAAAGGGTGTAAAAAAGTTTAGTGTGTACAGCTCCAGATAGCCGTCTACGCAGGCATGGTGGTGGCCTTGCAGCTGTAAATATGAGAGCGAAGCGTATACAGTTGAGGACCATAGTTGAAACTCATGTTTTAATGCGGATGTTATAAAACTTACTAAATTACTTCTTGCCTGTTAAGGATCCCCTGGTATCGAAATTAATCCGGAGCCCCCCGCTACGGTGCGCCTGATAGCCCAGGTGTAGCTTCGGTACCTTACACACGCAATTTTAAAGCAAAGCTTTCGACCTCCACCAGCCTTTGGTTCCCTCGTGGCGTGCGCGACAAGAAACTCCCAAAGCGGTTGGAGAGGGGGAGGGCGGTTTTCACTCACGGAGCACAGTGTAGATGCGCGGCGAATGGTTACCCAGCGTTCCCCGCGCGCAGGAGCCTGCTCCCCGGCGTGCGCGTCAGCGGGACACATTCCGTCGGTTTTGTCGTCTGCTTTAGCGGCGGTCGTTTTGGACCTGTTTTGGCGCAGCTTCGCGTCCATTGCGCGCTTCCTTCGCATGACTTGATTAACTTGTTCGACAGCCCCTCCTGGGTAACCCGGATCCGACGGAATTAAGTGGTCGTACGACAAAGATACGTTAAGGATTGGTTTGCAGGGCGGGAAAATAAAATGTAGAGAACAGACATCTAGCCGCTAGGGAAACGCTGCCTTTGGTGCACTGCTTGCAACGAATATGAGTCTGTTTTCTAAATTGGTGAATACCAATTCGGTTGTGTTTTAAGAGGTATTACAAAATGCGAAAGGAGCAACGGGTTCTGACAAATAGCGATTATAAAAGTTTTCTCAGCTTTCTCGCAATTCCCAAACTTACTAAACTAATTGTTTAAATCAGTATAAATTGGAATCACTCAGCTGCAATGCCGAATTGTTTCGGTGTCTTTGCTTGTGTCGCGCGGTGGTGTAGCCCCGAGCTAGCACATCAGGATGGCTAGGTTCTGCTGTCTCACCCTTCGAAAGACGCTCCTCTCCGTTTTCTTTCTGCCGACGCACGGCCGGGCTATAGCGGCGGCGTCCGCCGCTCTAGGCCGGCTGTGGCCGAGGCAAATCAAATCATGTTTATTGAACATCGTTCTCCGCGATGTTGCGTAGCACGGCCGTGGCCGACGCAAATCAAATCGAATCAAATCATGTTTATTCAACATCGTTTTCCGCGATGCTGCGTTCGGGACGCCGCCCGCGCGAATTCTAGGTAACGGCTGGCAGAATCTCTGGTTTCACTCTTTTTAGAGCCATATGTGTGAATTCAAGCGACGTCGCATGGGCAATTGTTGTGGGTGTCGTTTAAAGCTTTGCTTTCAACCACCTTCACAGCGTGGATTGGAGCCTTTTTTTTTTTTTCATTATGGCTTGCCGCCAATATTCCGTAAAGTGAAAAATTTGTTATACTCACGGCCTTTGTTATGAAATTCATTTAACCAGTTTTAAAACGACGTAATTTTTCGTAGTGAAAGCCAAAATTTTATGGGCCTTCTCCATAAAAGCACCGGGGCTCGGAAGATTCACCAAAATAACTACTGCTAATCATAGTATACTGGCATACATTATCTTAAACGATGTAAATTGCTGATCCCTCAAGCCGAATAGTCTTAACGCGATCTAGCCATAAATGCTTTGCCTCCCTGGAAAAAGTTTCTGAAAAGAAATGACGTTTGACCTTTTAAAATTTTTGTCCATGTAGAGAATTTTCCAGGGTTTGTTCCACTATGACCTGCTGCCATTATAACCATAAGCCGTCGGCAACATTTTTTGGCAAGCGTAACGACTTACCACCTCCCTTTATCCGATCCAAACTACACTGGCAGCGTCGACCCGTAGCACATTTGTGGCCCAGTGTTAACAAAAATATTGAATTGGTGCTTGTAATTTTCACCGTTATGGTTTTGTAGCACTTTCCTCTCACTGTCACCAAAAAAATCAGCAAACATCATGGAAGCAGAGTTGCTTCCATTAAAGATTGCTTTAGCGCACTTTGTTACTTATACACCCAACTATTTTTGGACCCCGTTAGAATGCTACACATCTGGGATTGACTTCATGCATACCTGCCTGCTAAACTTACCCTACACGAAATGCATTCATTCAGGCATAGCCCACGTGTGTGCCTCCCACAGCAGACTTGGATGACTGACCGCTTCTTCGATGCGAGGGAACTTTACCAATAACAATCCCGACATACGATTCGCCCCAAAATGTGACTGGCACCACGGAACAATGTAAAGCGTCATTCTCGCACTGTGTATAGTTTCAGCGGGCGTTCAAGTATTTTCGAATTACTTTTCATCATACTCTGGATGTACTTCGGAGGACTTCAGAAGTTTATGCAGTGAAGCGTAGTGCACTTGCCTGTATAGGGGTCGTCTTCACGGACGCCTCCACGAACAAGAGAACAACCAGATCAGTGGTGAGGTGGGCAACCAAAAGCGAGACACTGACGAACGCATCGATCGAAATCTGAGATGTAGAAGAAGCTGCAGAGTTGGCTATTGCCCTAGCTTTCGCCCTACCGTGTATTAACCAAGGTGGTCACTGACTCGCAGCGGGCGTACACGAACATCCAGTCGGGCTGGGCTTCCCTACGGCTACTTTTCGTGCACAGACACAAGAGGCCTTTAAAGGCGTAGGCAGAGTTAGCATGGATTCCGGCCCACTCCTCGGTAGGGGGCAGTGAGTTTGCCCAACGAGAATTGACTGAAATGGAACGAAATTGGAAGGGTATGTTTGGATTATCTTTTGTATGTTCGCGGTTTAGGGTATCAAAAACAATGAGGCCCGTATGCGATTCTTACCAGGACTACACCAATGGCTCCTACCTCAAAGGCACCGCTGGGCATCGGGAGTCTGGAGACGCCACTGGCGGGATCTTCCTCGGGTGGGGGTGACTCGCACCGTGGAATATAAAGGGACTTTTCTAAGACAATAGAAAGGACGATGCGAGTGCCTCGTGGACTGTGTTTGAACCGCCAGAGCAGCTAAAGCTGCTGTGGCTGTCCACAGCAGCGGTAACCATGAAATACGACAATCAATCTTGCAACCGGCCAGACATTCGGTTCTTTTGTAGCGAAAGCTACACTACGCTGCCTCAGGTGCTCTTCGCGGGGTGACCAGTTTTGACCTTGAGAGCTGGAGGTCAAACCACACCCCCTTCCGCAAGCGCCCGGCACGGTGCTGCGGCCCGTTGGCGGGGAGAGATAGGCGGCAGGAGAGATATAAACTTATTCTTGGATGAAACCTGCGGAAACTTAAACAAAGAAAAAGGAAGCAGAACTCAAGGACAGCCGCTGGTCTAAAAACTAAAGTTTAATATCAAGATGGGGAATATAAACACTTTTTTTTATTTATTTATTCAAGATACCTTACAGGCCCATGGGGTGGGGCATAGATTAAGGGGGAGCACATAAAATCAACAGAGTTGGTTTACAAATTATATAACACCGGTAGGCAAGACTAACAACCAATACGAAGTCAACTGTATTAAGAAAATACACACGCATACACACACACACTCACAAAATCGAATCTGCGTGCGAGCCTCGAAACTTGAAGTCGCGTTAACAGAAATTTTGTTGATTTCCGCACATTTAGTGAAAAGTTAGTTAAAAATACACAGTATTTAGTCAAACAGCATTTAGTCAAAAATGAACAGGATCATACAGGACACGATAAGCCCATCAATGCCCTTTGAAATATCGGACACTTGCCGAAGGCGAGAAAAAATAACTAGTAAAAAATACAAACAGTCTAACTGTCTGCGAAAAGTTCAGAAGCGTAATAGTCAGACACAAGGCGCCTAAAGGTTACACGGCATGTCACAGATGCGATATGATCGGGAAGATCGTTCCGGAAGAACTGCACTTGGGAGGGCAGATGAGTTAAAAGCATGTGTGGCACCGTAAATGCGTGAAAAGCTGTAGTGGTTGAACAGTCGACGTGACGTGATAGATGGTCGTTGGAGATTAAACGGTGGCATTGTCGACGCATAAATGTACTTATGGAAAAGGCACATGATTGCGATATAGCGACGTGTTTTGCAATGGCTGGAGACAACATTGGCGTTTAATTTGTGTGATGCTAGAATGCCGGTTATAATTTCGAGTTATGAAGAGAGCAGCTCGATTTTGGATGGATTCAATCATGTCAATTAAATATTTTTGAAATGGTGACCAAATAAACGAAGCGAATTCCAGTTGTGGGAGAACGAAGGTTTGATATGCTAGTTGGCGAACATTTGATGGGGCATGCCGTAAATTGCGGCGTAAGTAGCCAAGTGATCGAGATGCTTTTGCACAAATGGTTGAAATGTGGTCAGACCAAGACAAATCGGGAGTTAGAATGACACCTAGATATTTGTATGTCGACGTTCTCATTAGTGAGCTACCTTTTAACATGTAGGGGAAGTCGGAGTTATTATGTTTACGACTAAACGTCATTACTTTACATTTGTTTAAGTTTAGTGTCATTAGCCATGTTTCACACCAGCTGGACAGGAGATTAAGATCGTTTTGAAGGGCAAAATGGTCATCACTGGAGGTTATTTCGCGATAGATAATGCAGTCATCAGCCAACAGCCGCACACTACATGTGAACAGCCGCACACTACTACACTACTTAACACAAAACAATAAAAAACCCTGCGCATGAGCAAAACAAGTTTACAAAAGCCACGCTGATAAGGCAACTAGATAGACACCGGCTACAGTCAAGGCCCACGCAGATATGCAATCTCTTTGGGATGAACACACGCTTGCTTGGCTGACACACTTCTCTACTCATTCTGCTGTATGAAACGCTTACATAATTTCGCGGGGTGTTGATTCACAGTACCTAAATAAAATGTCAGTGGCAGGAAAATTAGGTTTACATCGCCCAGGTTTGATCCACGAATGTCTTTGCTACTAGTCCAGCTTGCAACCCTTATAGCGAGAGACAGGCGAGGAGGGAACGGAGACGTGCGCGGGACCCGTGTCGCTACCTGGCGAAGCGCCCGGCACGGAGTATCGGCCCGATGGGGGGAGGGGGGTCGGAGAGATAGGTGGCAGGGGAGAGGTAGGCGAGGAGGGAATGGAGACGTGCGCGGAACCCGGGTTGACACGTGGCGGAGGAAGGCGAGGAGGCGCCGCCACAGCGATAAGCGCGCGCCAGAAAGGAAGGCCAGGAGGCCATGTGCGGCGTAGAGCCGGGTGCGATGGAGGAAGACAAACTTGCAGCTGTGGTTGCTCGCGCAGCGGCAAGCCTTAGAAACGCCCTGAGGAGAAAAAAGATGATGGATGAGCAGTAAATTCATTGCAAACACGTCAGTATATCATAGCGAAACCACATCTCGACCACACCTCGACAATGGGCCTAGCCAGGGCAGTGAATCTTTCGCTATCAACTAGGGTTAAATAAAGCTAAACCACAGCAATGTTTTTCCTTTTCCGGCCGCAGGTAGCAATGTTTGAGATGACTTCGAGAAACGGAAGGTTTTCTGCATCGGTGGGTTTTTCATGCGCAAACGTGTTCGCAATTAATTTCTCTCTCTCTCTCTCTCTCTCTTTGCTAAGTTTTTCTTCCCATATCAACAATCTTTGGGTGGCGTTGGAGCTCCTGTTTAATTGTTTTTCATCAGAAGGCACACGATAGCTAGCTGGTGCGAGCTTTTCTCCAACTTTTATTAGGTTTTATAATAAACCTAAAAAACAGGTGCGACGGACGAGTTTATATGTGGCGCATAGGACCGCGTTACGGGCCTGAATACGGATTGCCTGCACCCGGAAAGAAATTACTCGTGGCACTTAAGTGTGCATATGTGTTTAAAGCAACATGACAGTGGGAATTGGTGGGTCGGCCGTGAGCATCCGCGAGTAGCCGTTCTTCACTGGCCAATCCCATTGAGTAGGTTAGGGAATTGTGGGGAGTAGGCTAATGTCGTGGCAGCCAAATGAGAATGGGTGAATCAAACAGCAGCTTCTAGCGGTAGCTATCATCGTCATTGGGCAATGTCCCCTCAAGTGTGTACTTTGACATTCCGGTTCCGTACGGAGAAGGTACGTATCTGCATTATGCTAGCTTTATATAACGAGCATGACACACGCGCTATGTAGCAGTAACGTATCGCCGGGGAAGCCATGATGTTTTCTCATTTGAAGCACATAAGAATAGTTAAGTCTACCTGGAAAGCCACTTGCCTGTTACCGTGCGTCCCTGGATTCGATACCCGTTTCGGCCACTGGCGCAGCTTAGCATAGTCATTGGCCGATCCTCTTGAGTGACCAGTCTGAAGATTATTAGGAGAAACCCATACCGAAATCCTACTAGTCTTACATGTGGTAGCTTCGTGGAGCCAGCATGACACAAACTTGATGTAAGAGTTTGTATCGCCGGGGGAAGCCATCACGCTTTTGCATTCAAAGCAGAATAGAAGGCTTGTGCCCTGAAAGCCGGGGTTTGTGGGACGTAGGTTTACAATACTGTTTAGATCACTGTCTTTCCCTGCGCCTTTCTGGGTTCAAATCTCGGTTATATCGTGTTTTTTTTCTTTATCGTTAGTTAAAAGAACGTGGAATTTCGGGTCCATGCGCTGCTCACAACCCCGGTTTTTTTCGTCGCCTGGGACATATAATGCACTCGCATCCAACACATAAAACGATGTGTTGGATTTCTTATCGCCCAACTTGCGCACTTGGACACGCGAGTAGCGAGCAGAAATTTCTAAATATTGTAAGCGTGACGCTCCGAAGCGGGGAAATTAATTTATTTCACTTTCTCATTATCACCATCATCACGCTGTAGTAGCGCGGAACACTTTGTCTACTTCCTCGACTGATCATCGGCATCATCGCTTCTTGGATGGGTGTTAGGAGACGGCTGTACCGCATAATAGACGTCCTGCTTCACCAATTGCTCAAGGACCTTTCAATATATCTTCCTTGCCAATATTGACGTCGGACTGCCCCACCGACACCGTTAAAGTCATTATCAAGTAAAACCGCTTGAAATCTTTTTACGCCCCTGCCTGTCCCATATGCATTCTTTTTCGTGCTTCCTGTGCCCATCCCAGCGGAACTCCGCTTTTACGACATACGCCGGTCCGAGTAGGCGTCTTTCCTATCATAACGTCTAGCTAATCTTTGCCACTAGCATGTTTGAGAAACAAAAAAAAAAAATCCCCCCACCTCCCCGAAGGGGATCGTGCGGAAATGCGAATGCATTGGGTGCACCTATGAGTGCGGTGCGAGTAATTATTATGTAGAAAGGGTACGCGGAGAGGAAAGAGAGACCCGCGCAACACGCCCGCCCCGCGCTCGAGCTCTCTCTCCCGCCGAGCTCCGCGATGCGAGCGCCCTCACACGCCCGAGCGCGCTCCTCCTCTCAACTCACTCTCCGCTACTCCGCCCGAGCTCCGCGATGCGAGCGCCCTCACACGCCCGAGCGCGCTCCTCCTCTCCCCTTGCCCTTCACTACTCCCGCCCGAGCTACCACCTGCTCCGGTTGCTAGGCGCGCCACAGCTGTTGCTAGGGGCGAGGAGGAGCGCGGAGAGATAACACCTGCGGGCGCACGCCGACGGAGCACGACAACCCCCGACTAAGAAATGCATTCGCATTTAAAGACTGTAGCGGCGCGGGTCCGCCGCGCCGAGACGACGACGACTACGACGAAGGCAGAACTACGAGGCGCGCGCTCACGTGCGCTCGCGCTGTAGCGGCGCGGGTCCGCCGCGCCGAGACGACGACGACGACGACGAAGGCAGTACTACGAGTCGCGCGCTCACGTGCGCTCGCGCTGGAGGAATGCAGGCACACGCCGACGGAGCACGACAACCCCCGACTAAGAAATGCATTCGCATTTAAAAAAACATTGTAATGGTGGGGCAAGCTGAGCGATACGTCTTCCAGCAGGTCATTTTGTAGCTTCACGCAGCGCTTGCCCTCAACCCCACAACGACGCCCCGCGTCTTGGCTTCTTTCTTTATGGGGTGGATATAAAAAAAATTGTTTAATTCAATAAAGTGCTCTGCGTATAATACTTTGGTTTTGATTAAGCATGTAATGTGTGGGGACCAGGGTTCTAACGGCGGCCTAGCTCGATCCTCGAGATCCGGCCGCAAGGCTAGCTCCACTGAACACCGCCGCGGATCACCAACTTGGCGTATCGGCAGCGAACAGCAAGGAACACAGGACACAGAATTCGCCCACTCCGACGTTTATTGCAATGCAATAAAGGAGACGTCGGGCGCGTCGTTCTACACCGCCGACCACCTTAGCCGGGCGGGAGAGACAGGCGCGAGGGCGGACAAAGGAAGGCCAAAAAGGAGCGAGTCGTACTTACGGCCGCTCCCGACGATGGTTCGTGTCCAAAGAGGCCCTCTCCTTGTCGCCCGTCGCGGACCAGGCCGCCGGAGCTTCCGGGCAAAACCTGTCACGTGAGGGGTTCGGCAGCGCCCCCCGCTCTCACGGGGATCCTCCCGGAGGGGAAAGCGCGCGACCGCGGAGAGAGAGGTACCACCCCTCTCGCCTCCGCGGCGGGCCGAGGGGATAGGAAAGATGGCGGAGCTCCGCAATTCCCACATCCCTCCCCCCTTTGACCAAAGCCGCTCGACCTCGAGGGCTCCGGCGAACGATGACCTCACCGTTCGTTTCGCTGCCTGGCACACCTCCTTGAGCAAGTCCAAGAAAGTCCGATCCCGAACATGCGCAACTGCGCCAACGTCCACCGCACTGCCACCACATAGTTCGCCACAATCACCACATAGTTCGCCACAGTCCGCCGGTTGACCTGATTTCGTCGGCCGACCCAAGGTCCGCAGGCCCGCCGGAGAAGTAGGCTGGGCCGGTTGAGCACAGGGCCCGGGCAGCCGGCTGCTCCCAGGCGGTCACTTCCCGCAGCGGTTCGCCCCGCGCCGACGGGGCGCTTGCCTGCCGCACCGCCGGCGGCTTCCGCTGCTTGCGGGTTCAGCAGTGACCACCTCTGATGCCCGGACCCGGGGTGGAGGCCGCGTTCGTAGTGCTGCCTCCCAGGTGGCCAGTTAGCCCAGCGCTGGGCGATGGCTTTCGCTCGGCGCACCTCGGGCGAGCGCCCCCACCACCATGGAGAAGGGGGCGCGATCAGCTGACCGCAAGAGCCGGCCCGCCGCGCAGCTCACTCGCTGTACGGGCTGCGGGGTCGTTTTGGCATACAGCTGGGCTCTCGTTCATCCCTGGGGTGGCGGCTGGCCCGGCTGGCTCGCTGCAGGCCTGGCGTGGTGTGGTGGCGTCGTGGTTGGAGGGTCGCTCGAACCCTGGGCGTGCGGGCTTGAACCCTCCGGAGACGGTGGCCCACCTGGTCAGCGACCTCGCCGATCGCGGATGTGGGGCGTTGCGTCGGGAACCTTCCCTCCGCACCTCCTCCCGTTAGCTCGCGACCTCGCGAACCCGAAGTGGGAGCGTCAGCAGTGGCTTCCTGCCGGCTGGCGCCCTCTGGAGTCACCCCGTGCAACGCATTGCCGGACCTCACGGCGTAGGCTGCGCGTTTCGTTGGCGCGCCTCGAGGAGCTTCCTCTGGCAACCCTTCCTGTGCGCAACTTTGCGCGCTGGAGGGCGGTGACCCGGTCAGCGATCTCGCCGGTTGCGGGTGTTGTAGCGGTGCGTCGGGAACCTTCCTTCCGCACCTCCCTCTAGCTCGCGACCTCGCGAGTCCGCAGTGGGAGCGTCGGCAGTTTCTCCTCTTGGAAAGTACTGCTTCAGCTCGCCCACGTGAATGGGGCCGCTTATTCGACCTGACCTCGGGTCTTTCAGCTTGTAATTCAGCCGCGAGATCTTCTCGGCGACTACGAACGGTCCTACCCACTTGGGTGCGAGACCGGCCGCGAACCCTGCGCTGGCATCGCTCAGCGCGTGGTTACGTTTCAAGACAGTGTCGCCCACTTGGTACGCCACGTCTCGATGAGCTCGGTCGTAGGCCGCCTTTTGGTCGACCCTGGCCTTACCGCGGCTGCGGTTCGCCTCCTTGATGGCTTCTGCCAAACGCTCGCGCAAGCGCCGCGCGTAAGCCGCATCTGCTGCTTTCGCGGGGACTGCGGTCGACCTCCTGGCCAGAACCGTGTCCGTCGGTGTGTTCAGCTCCCTGCCGAACATCAGGAATGCGGGCGTGAAGCCCGTGCACCGATTCACGCTTGTGCGCAGAGCGAAGGAGATCGAGCTCAAGTGCTCATCCCAGTCTTGTTGCCGCCGGGCATATGCCCCAAGCAGTGGCTTTATGTCTCGATTTCGGCGCTCCGTCACGTTAGACTGGGGGTGATAGCACGATGTTGTTTGCTGCCTGACACCCATGGCCGCGCACGCTTCACGAAACAACCTTGATGTGAAATACGTGGCGTTGTCGGTAATCAGCCGCTCCGGAAATCCGTAGCGACAAAACACCTCGGACAGCTTTTGCAGGACCTCCTGTGCTGTCGCTTTGCGCAGCGGATAGAGTTCAGCGATCCCACTGAAGTGGCATGTCACCACGAGTACAAACTTGTACCCTCTCTTGCTGCGCGGCAGCGGGCCCATCAGATCGCACGCCAGGACCTCCCATGGCTTTGTGCTCACGATAGGCTGAAGCAAGCCTGGCGCCTTACCGCCTCGCGGTTTGCGCTCTTGGCAGACGTGGCATGTGCGTACGTACCTACATACTTGTGCCTTCATGCCGGGCCAGGTAGCATACCGACAAAGCTTCCGCCATGTCTTTGGCGCGCTACCGTGGCCGTCTGCGTCGTGGTAGTGCTGCAATGCAGCACACCTCAGCTTGCTCGGGATAACGGCTTTAAAACACTCACTTGAGTCATTTTTGCCGGGCACGTATTTCAGCAGAGCTCCATCGGCGTCAAGCAGGTAACTTTCCAACTCGCTCGCAGCAATACCAGCTGCATTAGAGCCCGCGCCAGCCGCAATACCAGCAGCTTCCCGGCGCCCGTCATTCACCGGTGTTCGATTTGCCTGAGGGTCCGTCTCTTCATTAAGACTGGCGATCACCTCCCGACAAAACAAGTCCTCCTGCTGAGCCTCGACTAGCTCTTCCCGACTGAACGCAACCTCGAGCGGAACTCCTCCCCCGACGAGATGCACGTGCTCTGAGCTTCCGAAACTTGGGTCCTCCCGCGTTCCGCGCTCTCCCCGCGCCGAGAAGGGTCGCTGACCTACAGCGTCCTCCTCGGCCTCTCCGGCCGGTTGGGTGTCGTCCACCGGCGCCCGTGACAGCGCGTCCGCGACCACATTCGTGGCACCTTTGCGGTAGCGAACTTCGAATTCGAAGCGTTGCAATGTCAGGGCCCATCGCGCGAGCCTCCCGCTGGGCTCACGGAGGCGGGAAAGCCATGTGAGGGCCATGTGATCCGTCTCGATCGTGAATTTGACCCCCTCTACGTACATCTCGAACTTTCGAAGTGCGTAGATTATGGCCAGACACTCCTTCTCGGTGACCGAGTAGTTTCGCTCTGCCGGTGTCAGCGCACGGCTCGCAAAAGCCACGGGTCGCAGTTGTTCTCCATCCACCTGGAGGAGCACTGCCCCTACGCCGAGGTCACTCGCGTCTGTTTGGATCACGAATGGCCTGTTCAGATCCGGCAGTTTCAGCGATGCAGTGTCTGCAACAGCTTTCGCCAGTTGGCGTAGGCTGCTCTCCTGCTCCTCTCCCCACTCCCAAGGGGCGGATTTCCTCAACAACTTTGTCAAGGGTGCTTGCAGGCGCACGCAAGCGGGGATAAACTGGCGGTAGTAGCCGATCATCCCTAGGAAGCGCCGAACTCCGGCGACATCCTTCGGCGTGGGAAACTCCAAGATCGCCCGGAGTTTCTCGGGATCGGGGGACACCTGTCCGCGTTCGATCCGATAGCCGAGCAGGCTCACCTGAGCGCTGCATATTTGCGCCTTGGCAGGATTGATGGTTATGCCGGCCGCCCTGAGTCGTCCCAGGACGTCTCTCAGGTGGCAGAGGTGCTCCTCGAAGGTGCGGGAGTAGACGACAATGTCGTCCAAATAGGCGAGGGCATGCTGCCACTTTGCCTCACCGAGCACCCGGTCGATCAGGCGTTGGAATGTGCTCGGACTTCCGCACAAACCGAAAGGCATACGTACGAACTCGTACAGCCCCCGATGGCAAGTGAACGCTGTCTTGCATTCATCGCCGGGACGCATCTCGACCTGAAGGTACCCCTTGCTGGCGTCCAAAATGGAGAAGTATTTTGCGCCACCGAGATTTGCGACGATTTCGTCAACGCTCGGGAAGGGGTACGCATCCTTTTTCGTGACCGCATTCAGCCGCCGATAGTCGACGCACAAACGCCAGCTACCGTCTTTCTTTCGTACGAGCACCACTGGAAACCCCCAAGGGCTCGTCGAGCGGCGGATAATGCCTGCTTTCAGCAGTTCCTCCAGCGCCTCGTCAGTTGCCTGCCTCTTGGCCGGGCTGACGGGCCGGGGATTGCATTTCCATGGTTGAGCATCGCCGGTGTCTATGCAGTGCTGCACCAACCTTGTGCAACCTGCTTGCTCAGTGAATATCTCGCCGAAGTCACCTAACAACGACAAGACGCGGTCACGCTGCGCTGCTGTCAGCTCGCTAGCACTTGCTAGGAGCGCGCCCAATTCCTCGCCCTGACCTCGGGGTGGAAGGCGCGCAGCGCAGAAGAGATCAGCCGCGGCAGCAGCAACGACCGAGCCCGGAGGTTGCTGCGCGCGCCGGCTACCGACAGCGCCTGAAGCTCCTGCTTCCCGCGGCGCGAGAGACGTTTCGGCGGCGCGCCCATGCAGTGACTTCTCTGCGGGCGGCGGCTCGAAAAACGGTTTTAACGGCATAAACGGGCCCTCCCGATAGCCTCCGTTGCCGACGTCCACGACGCGATTACGCTGCGCCGCTGTCAGCTCACTAGCACCTGCTAGGAGCGCGCCTAACTCCTCGCTCTGATTTCGGGCTGGAGGGCTGGCGGCGCAGGAGAAATCAACCGCGCCGGGAGCGGCAACACCCGAGCTCGGAGGGTGCCGCGCGCGCCGGCTATCGGCTGCGCCTGAAGCTTTTGCTTCCCTCGGCGCGCGGGACGTTTCGGCGGCAGCCTTACACAGCGACCTCGCTGCAGGCGGCGGTTCGGCGAACGGCTTTAGCGGCGTAAACGGGCCCTCCCGATAGCCTCCGTTGCCGATGTCCACGACCAGTCCAACCTTGGACATAAAGTCTCTCCCCAGAATGACTGGGACCGTCAGTCCGGGCAAGTGGACGAAACGCATTCGCCGTACACGCTGACTCCAACGCACGACGAGGCGTACGTCACCGCGTGACGTAACATCACCACACGCAAGCTGGAGAGGCAACTTCCGCGCGCGCAGCCGAA